>NW_012099721.1:509278-551510 GCF_000951045.1 Mandrillus leucophaeus
AAATAAATTTAAAAGAAAGAAAGAGAGAAAGAAAGAAAGAAAGAAAGAAAGAAAGAAAGAAAGAAAGAAAGAAAGAAAGAAAGAAAGAATCAAAATCATATGGAAGAAAAAATACATGTACAACAGTGCACTCTATTGACACCATAGATTTACCTTGTCTGTATATAAGGTGAATGATCTGCCTGAAATGCAGGCAGCCACAGCTGCAGACCTCAATCTGTGGTTCAGATCAAACAATTCAACTTTTCTTTGCAACATCATGGCTTTTCTCCACTTCTTGGGGGCACTTTCAGCATCACTAGTGGCACTTCATGTGCATCTCATGGTGTTATTCCAGGTTTACATTATTGCACTACACATGAAAAATACAGGAGAACTGGGAGAGATCACTTTCTACTGCAATCCACAATTTACTGGAGAAATGAACTGCTCACTTGGAGATGATTAGCGTCACAATGGCATTTTAAGCAGATACTTGCAATACTTGAGCTCACTGCAATAGCAATAAGAGGCGGCTACAAAATTGTTACTGTAGTATAGGATTAGAGTATTGTTGCTGTTAGTTTATGCAGTTATTATTGAATATTGCATCTTTACATTTGCTTACATTTCTCTCAACTGCAAATAGTGCCATGTACAGTCTGTGTTTGTGTGGGTGATTTTCTTTTCTTTTTTTTTTTTCTTTTGAGACAGGGTCTTGCTCTGTCACCCAGGCTGGAATGCAGTGGCAGAATCATGGCTCACTGTAGACTAGAACTCCTGGGCTCAGAGCCATCCTCCCACCTCAGCCTCCTGAGTAGCTGGGACTGTGCCTGACTAATTTTTTATTTTTGGTAGAGACAGAGCCTCACTATGTTGCCCAGGCTGGCAGAGTGAGACTCTGTCTCCACAAAAAAATTAAAAATTAGCCGGGCGTAGTCCCGTTTTAACTTTTTATAATAGATTTCTGAATATTTTACGGTAGTAAATGATAGACTAGTGTCTATGTATATTTTATGCATTTATGACATATCTTTTTCTTAATTTTAGAAATACTTCTAGGCTACACAGTTCATCTGCAAATTTTTACAAATTGTTGCACATCTCCAAAAAGTTTTTAAATATATTTGTAAAATTCGCATATAGGTGGACGCTTACAGTTCGAACTGATGTTGTTCAAGGGTCAACTGTATGTAAAAGTTCTTGTAGAAATTTATATATGGTCTTACTCACTTCCTTAGTTTATCATTTTGAAGTAGGTAGCACGTAACAAGGTGTTTCTTTAGAATAGTTACTTGCCATGTGTCAAAATTATTTTTCGAAAGTATAAACTTGTACATAAACATTAGTGTGGCTATTTTCAGTAAAGTCATATTTTTCTTTTAATAATTCTGTGGATGCAAAGATTTAAGATCATAGGCAGTAAAACTCATAGTCGGAAAGGGTTATCAATCTTCAGGTAACCTGAAGGACATACATATTGTCAGTGCTCAATAGTATCTTATCATTAACATTGACCTTTTTGATGGCCTCTGGAGTTTTATATGCCTTGTCTAGAAGTTGTGCCAATTTGCGGAGATAGCCGTGCAAAGTACTTGAATGTGGAAGCCATAGAGGCTCACAGTATCATCAGAGGACCTTACACAAATAGATTGGAGGTAGACCAATTCTGGGATTCATTAATTCAGTCACAGATCATCAAGGGCCCAGTTTCTGCTTTCCATTCTGCTATCCTCAGTGTGTCACCTTTATCCTCAGGCTGTTTGCCTTTCTAATAACTCCCCATCCAAACATGAGAATGTCCAGAAAGAGAAGGGGTAACTGGCTTAGGTGTTCTTTCTAAATTTGCTTCCATAAAAGGAAAGGATTTCACTTTCTTCTCTCCACCATACACATAGCCCTTCTCAGTACCTTACCTTCCCAACAGAGTCATATCACAATTCGACTACAGACATATTCAGTATTTACATTCCGATGACATCTTAGACATTAGTCAGAAATGAGTCAGAGGCGATACTAGGATTTATATTCCCTTTCCTGTACAGCTTTGTGGGGTTTTTTTTAAGTTAATAATTACTAATTTTATTTTCAAACGTACTTTCTATTGCATCAATCACAAAGTCTCTATGGCTCATCTTAATTCCTCTTAAGGTGCTTAAGAAGCATCAGGTATTTATAAAATCAGAGCCCTGAAGAATTTTCTCTTGGAGACTTCCAACCTCTGGTCTAAACTGGCATTTGCAGGTCTTTCTTTTATTCTTTTTCTTTTTCTTTTCTTTTCGAGATAGGGTCCCACTCTGTTGCCCAGGCAGGAGTGCAGTGGCACAGTCACAATTCACCACAGACTCAACACCCTGGGCTCAAGTGATCCTCCCACTTCAGCCTCCTGAGTAGCCGAGGCCACACTCCGCTAATTTTTTATTTTTATTTTTATTTAATTTTTTATTTTTAATTTTTTATTTTAATTTTTTTATTTTTTGTAGAGATGGGGCTATGTTGCCCAGGCTGGTTTTGAACTCCTGGGTTCAAGCCATCCTCTCACCTTGGCCTCCCAAAGTGGTGGGATTACAGGTGAGAGCCACTGCACCTGGCCTAAGGTCTTTCTTTAACATCAGTCTAGATATGCTCTTTCCCTGCCTCTTCTTTCAGCTCTTCTCTTTCTTAGTTGATGCCCCAGTTTTGTGGACACACCCACCAATAGCCTTCCTGAGAAAGAATGAATCAGAGGTAAATTTATGATATTTTGAAAATGCCTATCCTCATTTGATTAGTAACTTGGTAGGTTGAAAACTAAAGGCTGGAAATTATTTTGTTCCTATATTTTGAAGACATTTCTTCATTTTTCTTTTAGTTTCCAGTTTTGCTATTGGACAATCCAGAACCGTTCTGATTCATAAGCCTTTTCTACATAAGTTGTTTTCTTTTCTCCCTAGACATTTGTAGGATCTTATCTATGTCCCATGTGTTGTGAGATTTTGTGAGAATATGTATGAGTCTATTTTCTTTTCTTTCCTTTTTTTTTCTTTTTTGAGTCAGAGTCTTGCTCTGTCACACAAGCTGGAGCTCTGTGGCGCCACCTCGGCTCACTGCAACCTCCACCTCCTGGGTTCAAGAGATTCTCCTGCCTCAGCCTTCCAAGTAGCTGAGACTACAGCCACCCGCCACCACACCCGGCTAAGTTTTGTATTTTTAGTAGAGATAGGGTTTCACTACGTTGGCCAGGATGGTCTCCATCTCTTGACCCCATGATCTGCTCGCCTCGGCCTCCCAAAGTGCTGGGATTACAGGCATGAGCCACCGTGCCCAGCAGAGTCTATTTTCATCTATGTTGATGGCCACTCGGTAGGCTCCTTCAATTTCCTTTAGTTCTGGGAAGTTTTGTCAAATGATTTCATTGATTATTTCGCCTCCATTTTTTTTTAGTTCCACATTATAAATCTTCTTTAAATTACCAATTTAATGAGCAAAAAATAAAAATGTTTAAAGTTTCAATTTTCATTTCTTTGGTAATTAATGATGTTGAGTATATTTCCATGTCTTTACTATTTTTATTTCCTATGTTAGTTATCTGTTTGTACTGTTTATTGCATTTTCTTCTTGTCTAGTAGGACTATACTTAAACCAACATTGCTAAAAACAGCCTACTTCTAAGTAAAAATTATTCAGCCATTATTAAAAGTAAAACAAGTAGAAACAAATAAAGAAAACAGTCTGTGTAATCCCACTACCCAACGATGTCCAGCTACAGTAGATATTTTGGTGTTTTCTTCTATCCTTTTATTCTATGCATATGATTTTGGATCTAACAATGTTGGGATCATCTTACTGGTACAATTGCATGCCTCACAATTCTATTTATCTATTTATGCATTTAATTAAATTAAATTAATTTATTTAATTAAATTTATTTAATTTATTTATTTTGAGACGGAGTCTCCCTCTGTCACCCAGGCTGGAGTGCAGTGGGGTGATCTCGGCTCACTGCAACCTCCGCCTCCCGGGTTCCAGCAATTCTCCTGCCTCAGCCTCCCTACTAGCTGGGATTACAGGAGCCTGCCACCACACCCAGCTAATTTTTAAAAAATATTTTTAGTAGAGGCGGGGTTTCTCCATGTTGGCCAGGCTAGTCTTGAGCTCCTGACCTCAAGTGATTCACCTGCTTTGACCTCCCAAAATGCTGGAATTACAGGTGTGAGCCACCACGCCTGGCCTCTATCTTTGTTTTTAAACCTCTAAAGAAGGCATATTTGAATGTGGGAGTCACTCAATTCTTTTTATACAAATTTTTACCAAAAAACTCTCTCCTGTGAAATTTTAATTTTCAGTATGCCCACCTAGCAGTTGTTCTGAACTCAAAGCAGGGAGAGGGGTGCACCACTGCAGACTGTGTCACCGGAACATTTAACAGTAGTTCTGTGAGCAAAGGGAGTAGATTTAAGACGAGAGTTGTAAAGTTCTGACTCCAGGCTCAGGAGTTCCCCACTCTGGCTGATGACCACCTGACTGCTCTCTCTTTCCCTAATAAATTGTACCTATCCAATCTCTGTTTTCTCCATATAAGGCAGGTCCTTGACTCACCTTTCTTTCTGCGCTGCCTATTCTAGATCCTAGTGGTCCAGATGCTCTCACTCCTTGACCTTTTCCCCCAAGATATCTTCATGACTCACTCCCTCACCTCCTTTAGGTCTTTATTGCCCAGCCTGTCTCTCCCTCTCTCTCTCTCTCTCTCTCTCACACACACACACACACACACACACACACACACACACTATACTCCCAATTCCCTCTCCCCTGCTCCTTAGTTTCCTTTGTTCTCGAGCACACAATTTTATTGTATTCATGATGTATTCTGTTTATTATATATTCCTCATCCCACTTTATCTGTTAACAAAGTTTAGAGATCTTTGTTATGTTCACTGATGTATCATCAGAATGACTAGGACAATGCCTGGTAGACAGTATTTGTTCAGTAACTTTTTGTTGAATGAATAAATGATTGCTCAGAAAGCACCCCAGATGCCTTCACCACCCCAGCGTCCTCCCACTTTATTGTTTCAACTTTCAAACTTGAATTTATCCATCATCATTTTCTCAGCCTCTGATGCTGTGGCTTCTGCTATTTTCAGGCTGTTGAGAGTTACCGTAGAAAATCACAGACATCTGCCAAGTGGATCCACGGTAAAATCGTATTGCTAAACCTCACATGTGCCTCAGTCATGCCTGACAAACCTTGTGTATTTATCTTATGTTACCTCCCCAGCAAACTCCATGCTGTGATGTTCTAAAACACCTTTCCTTTTTGGATTTGCATAGAGTGGGATTTTCAACTCACTCATAGCCAATGTTCAGACTCCAGCAATTGTTTTCATTTTTGTAATAGGTTCTTCGCAGCTTGTCTTTTGTTCCTACTCTTTTTGTCTTCTCTTTTTCTCATCTGCTTCTAATTTAGGTAATCTTGCTAAATTTCAAGTCTGCTCATAAGCTGCCTTAAATTGTTATTCTTTTTAAACAGAGAGGTTACACAATTTTATTTTTTAATGTCCTTAGGTGATATTTAAAAGCTCTTTGTAAGCCTAATTTTAATGGCTGCATAATATTCCATTAGGTGATAATGTACTTAATCTTCACTAATATTGAACACATATTTTTCCATTTATTTCGTTATTACAAAAATCTGAGGACATAGCTGTTATTTTGCATTTCTGCAAATTCCTTAGGGTAGACTACCAGATTTACTGGAGTTAAAAGGTATAAACATTTTAAGACTCATAGTGAATGTTGCCAAATTTCTTTTCAGAAAAGTTGCTCTGATTTGTTCCTACTACTCACAGTGACCATTTCATTATACCTTCACCAGGACTACAAATTCTCATTTTATAATTATTTTCTAGCTGGATAGACAAAGAATGGTGTTTCATTTTAATTGCATCTCTTTGCTCTTTTGTGTATATGACTTTTTAAACATATTCATTAGCTATTTGTATTTTTCTTTTTATGAATTCCTTCTTAATATTTTTTCTATCCATCTACTGAAATGTTCATTTTCTTGATTATTTTGTCTATCTATGTGATTAATAAATGTCATGTAGTAATTACATATAACATTTACTAACAATAATAACTGCCTTTTTGTTGTTTTTGCTTTTTTATTAATGTATATACACACTATTTTATTTATTTATTTATTTATTTATTTATTTAAGGCAGAGTCTTGCTTTGTCACCCAGGCTGGAGCACCATGGCCTGATCTCAGCTCACTATAACCTCTGCCTCCTGGATTCAAGTGATTCTCCTGCTTCAGCCCCCTGAGAAGCTAGGATTACAGGCATGCACCATCACACCCCGCTAATATTTGTATTTTTAGTAGGGATGGGGTTTTACCATGTTGGTCAGGCTTGTCTTGAACTCCTGACCTCAAGTGATCCACCTGCCTCAGTCTCCCAAAGTGCTGGGATAACAGGCATGAGCCACCGCACGCGGCCTATTTTACTTATTTTTTGAGACAGGATTTTGCTCTGCCGTCCAGGCTGGAATGCAGTGGAGCAATCACTGCTCACTGCTGCCTGGACCTCCAGAGGCCAGCTGATCTTCCCACCTCAGCCTCCCAAGTAGCTGGGACTACAGGCACACACCACCATGCCAGGTTAATTTTTGATTTTTTCCTGTAGAGATGAGGACCCAATTATATTGTCCAGGATGGCCTCAAACTCCTGGACCCAGGTGATCCTCCACTCCAGCCTCCTTAAGTGTTGGGATTGCAGGCATGAGCCACTGTGCGTGGCCTACACACTACGAGAAAATCTTGTTAGAGCTACTGTGTGTCTTTGCCTAGGGATATTTGTCTTTGCTTTTAATCTTAGACAGTCTTCCTCAATCCAAAAATTTGATCATGTGTCTTAATTTTAATTTGTATTAGTTAAACATTTATAGAGGTCATTCTTCATATATTGCATGTGTTAGGACATAAATTTTTCTCCAACCAATTACTCCAGTTTTGGAGTTTTAACTGGACCAGCAAATAACAGCCCCTCCCTCTCATGAGTTAGAAACCAATTAAGAGATAAACATATAATGTGGGTAGATGTTGTTTTCTTTTTCTTTCTTTCTTTCTTTTTTTTCCCCTGACACAGTTTCATTCTTGTTGCCCAGGCTGGAGTGCAGTGGCATGGTCTCAGCTCACTGCAACCTCTACCTCCCGGGTTCAAGCGATTCTCCTTCCTCAGCCTCTCAAGTAGCTGGGATTACAGGTGCCCGCCACCATGCCCAGCTATATTCTATCAGATTTGGGTATATTCTATCAGATTTGCATTCTCAGGCAAGTCTTACCATCAAACTTTGTCCAAAAGTTTATGTCAACTTTCTCCCTTTCCACTGCTCTTAATTACTTTTCAATTCAAGGTAGTCTGACCATGCTACCAAAACAGTCTCGGAGGATCATCTTCACCTTGCAAAACTCTGGGTTCTCTTTAGAGGTTTTCATTCCTAAAACCTTTGCTGATCTCCTTCCATCCCCTTTAAAAAACAAACTGTTATTTATCTAGCACTTACTGTGAGTCAGGAATTGGTGCTAAGTGCTTTATTTAGATTATCTCATTCAGTCTTCATGACACTCTTATCTTTAGCCTTATTCTATCCATTTTACAGATGAGGAAAGATAAATAAAATTCTCCAAGGTTACACAATGAGTAAAGGGACAGTATTAGGCATTCAGGTGTCTTGAAAACTTTCCGATTCTTATATGTCTTCTATGACATTTATTTTTTGCCTTATTCTTGTCCTGTATCTCTGTTGCTCATTTTCAAAATTTAGGAAATTTTCACTCATTAGTCTTCAAATATTTTTTTCTGAAGTTTACTCCTTCTACTCTCTTTCTGGGACTCCGATGGTACAAATTTAGACTTTTTGATGTTCTCCCACAGGAGAGAGAGTGCTTCTCCCCTTCCCACCTCTGCCAAGTCCTTTTTTATGTTGTTCAGATTGGATAATTCCTATTGATCTTTTTTCAAATGTACTGATTCTTTGTTATCTTCATTCTGCTACTCAGACTATCTGAAACGGTTTTTATTTTGGTTACTGTATTTTTTAGTTTTAAATTTTCCATCTGGTTCTTTTTATATTTTCTATTATTTGCTGAGACTTTTTACCTTTCCATTCATTTAAAGACTGTGCTTATTTTGTGATGCATTTATATAACATTTAAAGTCTATAATTTCAAAATTTTGTCACCTTAGTGTTAGCATCTGTTGTCTATCTTTTCTCATGGAAGTCGACGTTTTCCCTGGTTCTTTGTACACTGAGCAATTTTGGATTGTGTTCTTGCCATTCTGAATGTTACATTATGAGACTCAGAGTCTTGTTTAAATCCTATGGAAAATTTTGATATTTTTGTTTTAGCAGGCAACTGACCTAGTTGGGTTCAGATCAAAAGCCTGACCAACTTCTGTGGGTTATAGTTTTAATGACAGTTCAGTTTACAAAGCCTTTGCAAAGCTACTTGGATCTGTCTCATGTGCCACCCCATCCCATAGTTCTCTTCTCATAGTGTCTGGTATTCTATCTATGGTCAGAGGTACACAAATGCAGGTCAAGGGTGAGCCCTGGGGTTCAGAAACAACTCTATGGGATGGGCTTTCTGAGCCTTTCTCTCTCCAAGATCTCCCTGATTCTCTCCAATTCACTATGGCTTCCCTTTTCATTCTGGGTATTTAGTTACCCTACTCTTCTGTGTACTTCCCAACATACGTTGTATGCATCCCCAACCACAAAATATGCACTCAATATGAAACAGCCAATTTAAGTGCCATGTCTACACCTGGACCAAGAACAGTCAGCAAAGGGATGCCCTGAGCTGATTGGCTTACACCAACTAGGACACTCCTCAGGGGCTCAGGATGGGTTAACCATTTGACAAAATCTAGGCTCTGTGAAGAACGGGGACATGACTGTTGGGTAGACAACGAGTAGTGTCTATGCACTACTTTTTTCCTCCTTTTCTTCCCTAAACCACTAAATGGCATCATCACTCTCCCGATCACTCAGGCTTAAAGCCTCAGAGTTTCCTTTGCGTTTGTGCATTTCGTCCCCACTCACACACCTGTAAATATCCAGTCCAATGCCAAGCCTCAAGATACCTCCTGACCAAAGCCCCTCTCTTTGATCCTGTCTAGCCAATCTTTTATTTATGCCTAGTGTTCCATTATTGGAACCCTAAACTTGTGTGAGTGATTTATATCCTACTGCTCAAGGTCATTGCCAAGGTCTGATTTTCACCAAAAAAAATTGTAACCTCCAGCATAAATGGGTTAAAGCCGGCTCTCTGGTCCTTGCCCTCAGATTCTCCCCTCTAGCAGTCAGCTTCCAAAAGCAGAGGGCAACTGGTTATCAAACAAATGAAAGTCCTGAGCATTATAATCAAGGCTTCCCCATATCTACCCTACTTCTCCAAAAGTTGGTCTTTCAGGCCTACCAACAACCTCTAGGAAAGATGGGGTTAGTGGAGATCAAGTTCTATAAAAACTCTTGGACAATAAGATTTGATGAGCTGTACATGTGGAGGTGCTGGGAGGGTGCATAACCAGAGAGGGCATGGAAGCTCCATGCCCCACTAAACCTTACCCTATCCATCCCTTCACCTGGCTGTTCACCTGTATCCTTTGTCATATCCTTTATAATAAACCAGTAAATACAATAAAGCATTTCCCTGGGTTCTGTGAGCTGGTCCAGCAAAGTATGGAACCCAAGGAGCAGGTGATGGGAACCTCAATTTGTAGCCAGTCAGTTTGAAGTAGGGGTGGCCTGGACTTGTGTTTGGCACCTGGAGTGGGGGCAATCTTATTGGACTCAGCCCTAGACCTGTAGGATCTGACACTGTCTCCAGGTAGATAGCCTCAGAATTGAATGATAGCATACCCAGTTGGCATCTGTTGGAGAATCCCTTGGTTTTGGCAGGGGAGTGGGGGGAATCATAAATGTGGTCACAGAAGTGTTCTCTGTTGACTGTGAGAGGAAAAAGGAAAACAGTATGTTTTTTTTCCTCTATTGTAAAGTCTTGTAAATAACGTTGCAGTGAACATTCTTGTACATAATCATTGTCCAAATCTCTGATTAATGCCTGAAACTGGAGCCCTAGAAGTGGAATTAGTTGATGAAAATGTATGCTAATTTTACAGAATTTTGATAAGTACTCCAAAACTGCTTTTCAAAAATGTCGTATTAATTTATACTCTCCTACCCTCAAGCAGCCCTCTCACCCCATTATATTTTAAGAGGGCAGCAAAAATATGCTGGGTTCATATCCCAGCTTTACTATCTTAGGAAAGTTATTTAACCTTGCCAATGTCCAGTTTCCTTGTCTATAATACAGGGGTAGTAATAATATCCAGCTCACAGGGTTCCTATGAGAATTTAATAAAGCAATAATGTAAAATTGTCTATAATAACATTATAACATATATAGTCAATAAATGTTAGCAACTGTTACCAGTAACCAGTAATATCACTCTTCCCCAGATCACTCCTGGCCAGGGTAATATTTGGGTACAAAATCCCCTAAACACAGTTGGAAAAAGTACCAAGTTTCCCTGTTTAATAAAACTGTTTAATAGCTGAAGTCACTCAACTACTCTATCCACACAAGAGATCTCAGTATTCTAAAAATAATAGCCTGTTTGGTTACCACTGGAAGCAAAAAGGCTCTTCAGAAAGGTGTTTTCTGCCCTCTACATATTATTTTAACAATGGCATATATTTTCTTATTATTCCAAAAGAAACAAATTTATTTAAGGGGAAATGGCTTCAACCTGGAAAATAAGTTTTTTTCAGAAAAAGGTGAAGTCCACATAAATAGTTTCATTATTAATCATCATAAGCAGACCTCACAGGCATCCATCTGCCACAGTCTGGTCCTCAGCACCCCAAAAGAGTTCTATGTTATAAGCCTTTTAAAAATGTTCTTGAGAAGTTTAACCAAGAAAAGCCATTCCAATTAATTTGGAAGTCTTTCTGGAATTTTGTGTAAATTCAGTCAATTTTTTGTTTGGTTGTTCCCACAATTTTTGGTTGAGATGATCCCAAGATAAACAGAATCACTTGTAAAAAGCTGTTTGTCAGACGGATGCCCTGAAACAATTGCATGAAATTGGTTTAGCTCTATTTAAATACAAAGTAGATTGTTTTATATTGCTTTATGAGCATACATTTGCTTAATCTTTTTATAAACTACATATTTATTAGGCGTGGGAACATTAGTATTCAGCTTCTGGAGAGAAACCACTCAAAACTGTTCAGTGTCCATTGCCTAAAAGGATATTACTACCAGGGGGATAAATATTCAGAATTTGTTCTTCTAAACTCTTTGGAGTTTTTTGACATTGGGTAACTTCGTGTCTTTAAATACTGGGGCATTTCATGATGTGAAAACAACAGGGGAAATGAAATTGTAGGATATTATAAGAGGTCCTAGCTGCTGCTTTCATCTGGAGTTTCTTCTCTGGGAATCTACTAAATAAAAAAAGCTTCAGTCTGACACTGAATGAAGTATTTGGGAACAGAAAACTGATTCAACAGATTTGCACCCGTAAGAAATACAAATATATCCAGTGTTTTCCTGTCCTATTTTCCTTCTCTTTACTCTAAGTTCAGTGTCATCAGATCTGTAAATTTCCCATGCGGGTCACCAAATTAGCTGAGATATGTGATAATAAACAGTTGGGCTTAGACTGTCTTCTCAGCCAATTTTTTCTGCCTGAAAGGATAGGAAACTAGTCCAGTGAGATGGATTAGGGAAAAATTCTATCTTAGAGTTGCCTAGAACCTGAAAAAGGTACCCCCTCCTTCATTCTGCAGTAAGGATCACAGTTTGACAAACAAGGGACAGGCTAGACTTTGCCCCAGACTACCTCTTTGGTCTGTACTATGCAATCTTACATTTTATTTTCACATACGTTTTGCTTAATTCTTGCAGTAACACAGGAAAAGCACCAGGGACAAGTGGTAAAATACAACTTCAGATCTAAGCTCTGGAAATCAAAACTTTTTTTGTTGTTGTTCGGTTTTTGTTTTTTTAAGATGGAGTCTCGCTCTGTCGCCCAGGCTGGAGTGCAGTGGTGCGATCTTTGCTCACGGCAAGCTCCGCCTCCCGGGTTCAAGCCATTCTCCTGCCTCAGCCTCCCACGTAGCTGGGACTACAGGTGTCTACCACCACGCTCGGCTAATTTTTTGTATTTTTAGTAAAGGCAGGGTTTCACCGTCTTAGCCAGAATGGTTTCGATCTCCTGACCTCATGATCTGCCCACCTCAGCCTCCCAAAGTGCTGGGATTACAGGTGTCAGCCACCGGGCCTGGCCAATCAAAACATTGTATTATGAATCTCCATGTGCCTAGTTCTATGCAAGATGTGCAGGGTACACAAATGAAGAATACTTCCATGGGTTCCTGAAAGATGCTATAGTATAAAGGGCTCTTGTTTTTGTTTCTCATATTTGTCATTGTTTGTTACAGATTTGGAGGGAGAGGGGAAAGAAAGATGCCATCTAGCCTTCTCAACAATAAAAACTTGTTTGAAGGTCTACCTTTCTGTTAAGAAAATAGCTTCAAGACTCAGACCACATGGATTCAAATCCCAGCACTGCTATTTACTAGCTATATGACTTTCAGTGACTGACTTAGATTCTCTGTTCCTCGGTTTCCTTAGCCATAAAAATGGGGATGATAATTGCAAAGCCTATGCCACAGGTTATTATTATTATTATTATTATTATTATTACTCTAGGTCCCTCACAGCCCATCTAGTATGAAGGGCAGTATATTATGTCTGAAAGGAGGAGGAGGATATCATTGGTTGTCATAATCACTCTGAGGGCTCAACTTTGCAACTGGAACTGTGAGCACACCCAGAGCAGGCCAAGAATTAGAGAGGCAAAACAAAAAGTGACTGCTAAGAGATTGAGAAATGAAGCAGAGCTAGAGATTGTCTCATAGTGCTCAGTAAATAAACATTGGAGTTCAGAGTCCACCAAAGCAGAGGGACCATGGTAATCACCTCCTGCTTCTAGCAGGAACTAATAGAATTACATCCTAAAAATAACACTACACAGACATAAATCAGCCTTCATAAGCATTGCAACTCAGGTTCAAATCAGCTTTTTTACTGATTGTTTTAAAGTGTTCTGCTTCATTCTGATGCCTGACAAACTAACATCATAGAGAGCCTCTACAGTTTTTCCTATGGAATGTCCAGAATTCAATTTAAAATTACAGGCATACAAAGACAGGAACAAGAGATAAAAAAAAAAAAAACACCACACAATAGAAACAGACACACAGATTATCCAGATGCTAAAATTGTCAGATACAGAATATAAAATAACACTGATTAATATGTTTAAGAAAACAAATGACAAATAATTTCACCAGGGAACCGAGATCTATATGTTTTTTTTAAAAAGGTGAAAATTATAAAACTGTAAAATACAATACCTGAAATTAAAACTTCAATAAATAAATTTGACAATAGTTTAAACACAGGTGAAGAAAGTATTAGTGACCTAGAAGATTGGTTGGTAGAAAATATCCCTATGGAAGCACCCAAGTATTTTTAAAAAGAAAAAAATATGTAGGCAATACCATAAAACCAGGAAAAGGTCTGACATGTAATCAGAGCTCCAGAAGGGTAGGAAAGTGAAATTGAGTTGGGAGCAATAGGTGCAACATTTGAAGAGGTAATGACAAAGAATTTTCCAAAGCTGAGTTAAAGGTATCAAGTTATAGATTCAATAAATGCTACAAATCTCAAGCAGGATAAATACAAAAAAAATACACATAGAAAGGTAGTAAGTAAATTGCCAGAAGGGAAAAAGAGACAAAAAGAAAATTCTGAAAGCAGTCAGATAATTGTCCCAAACAAATTACCTCAAAGAAGCAACAGTAAGACTGACAGCTAACTTCTTAACAGAAACAATGGAAGCCAGAAGGCATTGTGACATCATCTTTAAAGTGATGAAAGAAAATAACTGCCAAACAAAAATATATTTCAAAAATTAAGGCAAAGTAAAAATATTTTCAGACAAACAAAAGGTGAGGGAATTTGTTGTCAGCAGGCTTTTGCTTTTAAAAAGTCTAAAGGCATTTGTTCTTGAGGCAGAAGAAACATTATCACTGATGGAAAAGCATATACAAGTGAAATGAGTGAAAAACACTGTTGGGAGGCTGAGGTGGGAAAATCACTTGAGCCCAGGAATTTGAGACCAGACTTGGCAACATAGTGAGATCCTATATCTACATTTTTTTTTTTTAATTATCCACGCATGATGGCACACACCTGTAGTCCCAGCTATCAGGAGGCTAAAGGTGGGAGGATAGCTTGAGCCCAGGAGTTTCAGACTATAGTGAGCTATGATCACACCATTGCACTCCATCCTGGGCAACAGAGTGAAAAGTCTCTAAAAAGAAAAGGAAAAGGAAAAGAAAAAAAGAGATAAACACTGGAAGCTAAACATGAATAATGACTGTATAAAACAATAAAAATGGCTGTTTGGGAAGTTTAAAAAGCTAGTGCCAGCAGCCTGCTTTGCAAGTCTCATGTTGAGAAATTTTCATATCATAAAGAGAAAAAAAAGATGACCTTGACTAGGAATACTCTTTTTTCTTCCACATTAGGAGCCCAAATATCATCATAGTATTACTAATACTCACCAAAGAGGGCATGTGATGAACCCTTGAGGGAGTATTTAAAGCCCTGTTAGTCACTGTTTAGAGATCAATGCCATGAAAGGAAACTGGCAGCCTGTGCAGGGCAATGATGCTTGTGTTACAGTGCTCTACCTTCTGTCTCACTGTGTACACAGTATCTCAATAGCTCCTTCCAACAACCCCACCAGGCAGGTGTATTTCTCCCTATTTTATAGAAGTTTAGAAACATTAAGGAAATGACGAAGATCACACAGCTAGAAAGGGATGGAAACTGATTTTAGCCTGAACTGCAAAGCCCATAGTCTTTCCACTTTACAAGGCCACAGGGCAGAAAAATTCTAGCCAGTTAAATTATATTAGTACATATAATAGAGTTAAAATGGTATTCTAAATTTAAATGTGCATAGTACACATGCAGAATACTTACAAAACAGAGTGAGAAGACAAATGGGTGGGTGGGTGGATGGATGGATGGATGGATAGATGGATGAATAGATGGATGGATGAAAAGATAGATGAAAAGATGGATGGATAGATAGAGTCAGACACAAAGCCCCTGACTTGAGAGTAGAGAGTTAATCTACTTACAGACTCAATGTTTGATGTTCACATGGTAAACCCTGCAAGAATGCTGCTACATAGAGGAAATTCTCTGCTAAAAGCTGTCAGAATGGCTGCAGCAGCTGTCTTAGCAGTTAAAATACAAATAAAAACAAAACAAAAATAAATGAAGCTATAATATATTTGTATGGTAAATAATTCAAAAAGTACAGAGCATATTCAATAAAAGTCAGGTTTTCCTCCTACTTCAAAGACTCAATCTACTTCTTTAGAGGCAATGGTCACTACTCTTATAAGCATAGATTTGTATCTATACTACACCTGTATCTACATATGTCTGTACATTGATACTTTTTCTCTGTACAAATAGAAGCATATTATAACTAGTCTGAACCTTGATTTTGCATGACTTTTCAAGTAATGAAGATTTTTCCTGTCATATATATAAATCTGCCTCAATCTTTTTAATAGTTGCATAATAGTCCCTTGAAAAGATGAGTCATGTTTTATTTAAACAGGTTCCTGCTAATGAGACATTTGAAGCATTTCAAGTTTTTTGATATTAAAAATGATACTTTTAATGGAAATAAGTCTTTGTACATACATGCAAATAGTTTTATAGGATAAATTACTAGAAGTAGATTTGCTGAACAAGTGTATGTGCATTTTTAATTTTGATAGCTATTGCCAACTATCCCTCCAAATAGATTTCACTAGATTACACATTTCCACATACCCTTACACACTTTACAAACTATCAAACTTTTAGCTTTGCAAACTACAGGTTAAAAATTATATCTATTATTTTTATTTGCGTTTCTTCAATTATCAGTGCAGCTGAGTATTTTTCATATGTTTATAAGTAACTTGTGTATCTTCTTCTCTGAACAGTCTGTTCATATCCTATGCACAGTTTTGAATTGAATTATTGGCCTTTTTCTTATTGACTTTTGCATTTACATACTGACATTAGGTCTTGGTTTGTTACACGTTCATGTAAATGTTTTTTCTGGGTTATGATTTCTCTTTAAAAGTTGTCTATAATATTCCTAGCAGAAGTGTTTGATTTTTATAGTCAAATTTATCCTTTTTTTTCTTTATAATGTCTGGGCATCAGATGATCTTAATTATTCATGAGACTACAATGCCTGGGTGTTGTATCATATTCAGAGAAGTTGTTAAACTGTCCCAAGATGCAGAAAAGTTTGCAAAAGTATTCATAAAATCTTTCTTCTGGAGCATCAATAAGTAATAAATGACACCTTTCTGGATTTTTTTTTTCTTGAAGCCTGTTGTCAAGATTTTTGAAGTCTTTCAAAAACAGTATAGGTAGCTCACCTATAGACACTGTCTTGTGAATATTTAGGACTCCCCTCCACCGCTATTGAGAAGTTGCCACTTAATATTTCAAAGAGAGCAAAGCAGTAGTTTTGGAAGAAACTGTATGTGTGTCTTAATCCAAAATTAATAACCATACTTCACTATCACTCACTGTAGAATGATATCTAATATTGATGACATTCTACTACTTTACAAAATTCTTACCTCTTCACTGTATAATTGATCTACATGACAAAACTAGCACAACAAAAGTTTACCATCTCCATTTTGCTGATATGAAAATTAGAAAAGGCAGTGGATTGCTCCGGCTTACATAGGTACCAAGTAGCAGAAAGAGGCTAGAACTTAGGTCTTTTGATTGTAGGCCCAAAGTTCCTTTAGTGCTGTAGCCTTTCTGGCTCAGCTTACTCACTATTTCTCCCCCTCCTGCTCAGATATTTCAGCAAAGAAGAAAGAGCTCCACAGAACCAGGCTCCTCAGCATGTAATACTGCGGGCTGGTGTTCAACAAGGAACACAGAGCTCTGCTTCTTACCCTGACAGGCCACCTTTCAGGATTGAAGCTCAGAATTGGAGCCCAGATTGATGCCATGTGGGCACCAGCTGATTTATGCTCAAGTTGAAAGACATTTACAGACAACAACTGCAGGAAAAGTGACAGCAGAGACCTTGCTATTTTATGAAGGAAACTCACATTTACAGTGCTGACCTACACATGCAAATTTACAGTGTCAACTGATCACAAGTCTCTTTGGGATCTCACTTCATCTGAGGATGAGCTGCCACCCTAAATTATGGCACCAAAGATATAGTCCCAAATCTTCTGCTCAGGGCCTATGACTCTGACCTTGTCTACTTGTCAGGGAAAATAACAATGAAGGCAGGCATACTGAGCTATCTACTCACATCAGCCACGGTTTCTCTTCCAGCACTACTGATATTTTGAATCACAAAATTCTTTGTTTGGGGGGGTGGATGGCGGGTGAGGGGCTATTCTGTGTACTGTAGGATGTTCAGCAGCATTTAGCAACATTCTTCTACCCACTAGATGCCAGTGGCAACCCCCTTCCTCCAATTATGACAACTCAAAATGTCTCCATACGTTGCCAAGTGTCCCCTGGAGAGCAAGATCTCCAACAGAGAACCACAGAAATAGACCTTTAATATATGCTGTCAAGTTTTTGCAAAGACCCTTGTCTCTCAGTGATAAGGATGCGTGACTGACTCATAGCTCAAACCGAATGGGAAGGGAACAACTAACAATAAAAGCTACCTGAATTCCCAGCACTTTGGGAGGCCGAGGCGGGCGGATCACAAGGTCAGGAGATCGAGACCAGCCTGGGTAACATGGTGAAACCCTGTCTCTACTAAAAATACAATAAAATTAGTTGGATGTGGTGGCAGGTGCTTGTAGTCCCAGACACTCAGGAGGCTGAGGCAGGAGAATGGCATGAACCCGGGACGCAGAGCTTGCAGTGAACCAAGATCACACCACTGCACTCCAGCCTGGGTGACATGGCGAGACTCCATCTCAAAAAAAAAAGAAAGGAAACTACCTGAATTTGAAGTTTGCAAACAACTACCTTGAGTCATCTGCTTACAAAGGGTGTCTATCTCTCTTTTGAACAAAGGACTTCTGATGAAGTGGACCATATTCTGTAATCCATGACATTATTTGTCCTCATCAAATACAAACATCTAAATGTATTTATATATTTTCATTATCACTAGTCCTCATTCTCATTCCCCTCACTCCCCAGTGGGATCTATCCTAATGTCTTTAACATATATCCTTTTGTTTGTGTCTTTGCATAATGTATACTATTTTGAATATATCATTCTCATTTAAGTCAATAGAGTTCCACAATTACTTACTCACAATTCTTAAACTTACACAGCTCTGGACACCAGAAGTTTTCTCTTAACTCATTTAACAGCGAAATCTG
Source organism: Mandrillus leucophaeus (assembly GCF_000951045.1). Lineage (NCBI taxonomy): Eukaryota > Metazoa > Chordata > Mammalia > Primates > Cercopithecidae > Mandrillus > Mandrillus leucophaeus. Next base: position 527,793 of record NW_012099721.1, read on the forward strand.
ACTGAAGCAACAAGGGGTTACTTGGGGTTCTTTAGCCACTCGATGTAACTATTCCTACATTTTGCTGCAGAACTATTGTGCTTGATTATGCGATGCCACCTCTTCCTTTTCTAAATTCCAAGTATTTTGAATTCCAAAAACAAATCTGAGCCCCCCATTTTTTTCTTTTTCTTTCTTTCCTTTTTCTTTTCTTTTAATTGAGACAGGGTCTCACTCTGTTCCCCAGGTTAGAGTGCAGTGGCACAATCATGGCTCACTCAGCCTCGACCTCCCGGGCTCAAGTGATCCTCCCACCTCAGCCTCCTTGGTAGCTGGGACTACAGGCATTGCCACCATGCATGACTAATTTTTGTATTTTTTGTAGAGATGGGGTCTCCCTATGTTGCCCAGGCTGGTCTCAAACTCCTGGGTTCAAGCAATCCACTTTCCTTGGTTTCCCAAAGTGCTTGGATTATAGGCATGAGCCACTGTGCCCAGCCCCAAAGGGTTTTAATTGTCTACTTATACATTATATAGAGAGATCTTACTCTGTTTTCCTGTTTTTACTCAGTATTATATTTTTAATACATATTCATGTTACAGCATATACATCTAGTCTATTACTTCTAACTGCTGTAGAATACTCCATGAAGTGGAGTCCTACATTCCACTCACTCACTCCCCCAGTAATGAGCAGCTACATTACCTCCAGTTCCCCATCACTACAATGACTTCATGAACATCCTCATACATGTTCCTTTGTGAACCTGTATGAGAATCTCCATGGGATATACACCCAGGGTTAACAGCTGGGTCATGGGTGTGAATATACTTAATCTGGCCAAGGAATGCCAGAATACCCTTCAAAACAGCCATGTCAATCTACTGGCATGGTGTGGTAAAATAGATCCTGTAGTCCCCCATTTTCCCAACACTTACCAGTATGCAGTGTTCTCCACTTGTCAGTCTAAGAGATGTAAAGAGATATCTCATTCTTGTTTTCATTTGCATTTTCAGATATAACTGAGCCTCCAGGTATGCTCATTAGTCTTTGGGGTTTCTTCTCTTTAAATTGCTTATTCATGAGCTTTACCCATTTTTCACTAGTGTTTCTGTCTTTTTCTTGCTGATTTACAAGAGTTCCTTGTTTTTAGACATTGAAAAGATTGGCTTTAGACACTGAAAAATATCTTCTCCCAACCTGTCAGCTGTCTGTTCATTTGGTTCATGCATAGCAGAAATGTGTACAACAGAAATCTTAATTTTTATGTAATCCAATTGATTAGTATTTTGCCGTATGGTTTGGAACTTTAGAAGTTTTAAAAAAGTCCTCCCCACTTCTAAGTTTAAACAAGTCCTTCCCACTTCTAAGTGTCCTAAGATATAAAGGACAAAGATAGTCCTCTATATTTTCTTCTACTACTGTAACAATTTTACTTTTCACATTTGGTCTTTAATTCACTTCCAAATGGATTCACCTCTGTTGTTTTAGCTTGGAGTCCAGTTTTATTTTTCATCATACATTGTACATGTTCTGTTTTTCAAAAAAATTTTTATAGGGAGTTTTTGCCTAGGCTGGCCTTGAACTACTGACCTCAAGCAATTCTCCTGCCTTGACCTTCCAAAGTGCTGGGATTACAGGTGTGAGCCATTATGCCCAGCCCTTTGAGTATTTTCTACTAAATATTGCATGTTTTCCTCATTAATCAGGGAATCATACATATTACCTTATACTTAATGCCCTAATATACAAATCTATCTATAATTTCTCTACTCTCTTTCAATGGTGCATATGCCTGATCTGTTGCCAATATCACTACTTTAATTTCTATGGCTTTAAATTATGTCTACATGTGATAGGGTTAGTCCCCCTTTTCATTATTCCTTTAGTATTTTAATTTAAGGCCAGGCACAGTGGCTCACACCTATAATCTCAGCACTTTGGGAGGCCAAGGTGGGTGGATCACTTGAGGCCAGGAGTTTGAGACCAGCCTAGGCAATAAAACTAGATTCTGTCTCTACAAAATATAAAAATAAAAATTAGCTGGATATGATGGTGTTGCCTGTGGTCCAAGCTACTCAGGAGGCTGAAGTGGGAGGATCACTTTAGCCCAGGAGGCCAAGGCTGCAGTGAGATGTGACTGTGCCACCACTATACTCCAGCCTGGGTGATACAGCAAAACTATGTCTCCCAAAATTTTTATTTAACTTAGTCATAGATTTTGTTATTACATCTGTATTTTAAAGTAGGTTTATTATTACGTTTCTGAGAAAATTTGTTTGTAGCTTATATTGGAATTACATTGAGCATGTGAATTAATGATAAGAGACTTAAGCTTTCTATATAGAGAAACCTTCCACCCAAGGGCATAGAATTATTTAATTAAATCACACTATATTCTTGACTGAACTTTAAAATTTTTCTCCAAACACTATTCTGTAGTTATCCCAGCTCATGTAATAATCATAATAACTCTATACTGTAGGTACTTTTATTATCATCATTTAACAGATGAGTAAACTGAGCCCAGAGAGATAAATAACTCGCCTAAGAACACACAGCAAGTAAGTAGCAGAACCTGGATTAACATAGTTTAGTCTATACTCTTAGCCATTGTATTGCTTCTATATCTACAGTCAGTTACTTTATAGTTTGGCTGCTTCTATGCATGTCATCTTGTTTTTATTATATTTGCTGACGGATTGTTGCAGAAATTGGTTGATTATTTTAAAGTTAGTATGTGTATTGTGCGATGTTGTTAAATTATCTTCTTAGTTCTAATAGTCTATTAATTTTTTCTTTTTGTATATCAACTGTAAAAAGTGACAGTTTTACCTTTTCTTTTCCAAGTTTAAATCTCTCATTTCCTTTTCTTTCCTTATAGTGTTGGCCAAGACCTCCATGACAATGCTACACACTGTAAAGTGGTGACTGTGAGCAAAGACTGTCGCTTACAGAAAAATCATGTATTCCTAGAAGAAGGTTTTCATTTTATCTTAGCTAGAGTACATGGAGCGCATCAAGAAACTGTTTCACAAAAATATAAGTTAGAAACTGTGTCCGGTAGCCAAGAATCCATTTTTAACAGATGAGCCCTGTGCTCATCTAAGCAATGGAAATTACTTTTATATAGGAGATGTCCCTTCCAGCGGAGAAACAGCTCGGTTGTGATACACTTGTGTTCATCCTGACTTTAAGTACATTTAACTCCACACTAAACCCCTGTAGCCACAACACAGCTCTGCGCCTGTCATTTGCTTCACACACACTGCTAAATGCAATTGTTTCTGACAATGGATTACTCTGTATCCCCGGGGGAATTCACAGACAGCAGCATTAGAAGGGGCCTTAGAGATCAACCATCTCTCTTACACACACCTAAAACTCCCCACAGCGGTGCTTCATCAGCTTTGAGAGCGGATGAGCCAACCAGAAGGCAGCTCCAATTATTAGGCCCTGGGGCCTGGGCATAGTCAGGCCCTTTGGAAGCTCCAAGTCAGAGACCAAACACATCCTCCCATTACCCACGCCTAGGGTGACTAATGCCTGTGGGAAGAACAACTGAACTAAAAAGTCCCACAGGAACCTCAAACCCAGCACATCCAAAGTGGAACTTCTCACCATCTCCTCCAAACTCAGTCCTCTTATACAGTAATCCCTGTAAAGCGAGAACAATCTCCATTCCCCATTCTCAGGGCCTTCCTGTCCCTCTCACCTGAGGAGCTACCAAGCCTTGGCCCACAAGCCCTCTGAGAGTCCCTCCTGATCACCCTGTGTTCTCCATACTGAATAAGGACTTGGCCACACCTTGTCAACTCTTCCCTCTGCTCCACTCCTGACCCCTGGATCCATCCGTCACGATGTGGCTGAAGGGATCCTCCCATCATGCAAATTCTGCCACATCTCCCTGCCTAAAACCCAGGAAGACTCCCCACTACTCCCAGCACAGAAGGTACACTCCTTAGTATGGCATCCCCTGCCCTCATGGCACGGCCCCATCCAGCTCTCCAGCCTCACAACCCGCAAGGACACCTAGACCCCCACCTCCCTCAACCCTTCATGACTGCGCTTCTGATCCCTGTTTCCCCTGGCTAAACCCTGCGTGCCCTCCCGCTGGACACGGTCTAATGCCTACTTGTTTTTAACACTCAGGTTGGGGCCCCAGCTCCCGGGAGTCTTTGCTGACTCCTGGACCCCGTTGCTCCGGCTGAGCGTGGGCTCTTTCTCTAGGTCTTTCCTCCCAGGACTCTGTGCATTCATCCCATCGGTAAACTGGATTCTCTACAAGAGTAGTAATTGCATAGTCAGTCAGTTCTCATCCCTTTTCAGGTTTCAGAAAAGACCTGTGAACAAAAGGCATTGAGTCTGATTTAGTGTGGCAATGCCCCGAGGGTCCTGTTCTCCCTGGGTGTCCTGCACCTAGTGCAACGTCGACCTGGCATCTAGTGAGCCATCTGAAGGAACAATGATGAGTGAATGATTTGCCTACCCCTTCCAGTAGTAGGCTGGAGGTTGTGGTTAGGACCCATCCCTATGCAGGACATGGAAAGTGGGAGGCACTCCTCTCCCTACGACGGCAGGGGGCGCTGCACAGCTGCGGGGCGGGGTGGCTGAGACAAGGGGCGTCCGGCTAAGGCCGGGGACCCAGGGTGGTGGGCGGGGTGTCTCGCCCGCCTGTGGACCCCGCGAAGTAACTGCGAACATTTCGCTTTCATTTTGGGCCGAGCTGGAGGCGGTGGGGCCGTCCCGGAACGGCTGCGGCCGGGCACCCCGGGAGTTAATCCGAAAGCGCCGCAAGCCCCGCGGGCCGGCGGGACCGCACGTGTCACCGAAAAGCTGATGTAGAGAGAGACAGAGAAAGAGACAGAAAGCAAGAGACCAGTGTCCCGGGAAAGTCCTGCCGCGCCTCGAGACAATTATAAAAATGTGGCCCCCTGGGTCAGCCTCGCAGCCACCGCCCTCACCTGCCACGGCCACAGGTCTGCATCCAGCGGCTCGCCCAGTGTCCCTGCAGTGCCGGCTCAGCATGTGTCCAGCGCGCAGTGAGTACCCAGCTGGCCAGGGCTCTGGTTTGCTCGAGTGCGGAGGGGCGGCTGCTTGGGAAGAGGGGGTGGAAACTCAAGTCTGCCTAAGGAGAGACTGGAATAGCAGCAGCCCTCTCCTGCAAAGAGGAATAAGAATAGGGGTCTCACCATGCGCTAAATAGGGCATGTCTCTTTTCATCTCGAAACAACCTGATGAACTATCATTATGCCCACTTCGTAGAGGAGAAACTGAGGCCCAGCGTGGGAGATTTCCTGCCTTCCTGCCTAGGGTCCCTCAGCTACAAACAGAAGGCAGATCCAGATCCTAGCTAGTTGTAAAGTCAGGATTGGCAGGGTGCAATGGTTCACGCCTGTAATCCCAGCACTTTGGGAGGCCAAGGCGGGCAGATCACCCGAGGTCAGGAGTTCAAGACCAGCCTGATCCGTCTCTACTAAAAAATACACAAATTAGCCGAGTGTGGTGGTGGGTGCCTGTAATCCCATCTACTGGGGAGTCTAAGGCCGGGAAAATGACTTGAACCCGGAAGCAGAGGTTGCAGTGAGCCTAGATTGTGTCACTGCACTCCAGCCTGGGCCACAGAGTGAGACTCCGTCTTAAAAAAACAAACAAGTCAGGCTTTCTCACTCCACTGTTTTTAAAACACTGGGTCCCAAGTCTGACTCAGCCACTTCACCACCTGGTCTGGGTTTCCCTCATCAAAAACATGAAGGCTTTCTCTGGGTGATTTTTGGGTTCGACACCCTTGTCCAAGCTCATCCCTAAACCCTCACAAGGAGCTGGCTTCTAGTCCTAGAATAGAGTGGCGCTTTGTAATAACTTGAGTCATCTCTCAGGTGTTGAGGGAAAAGTGTTGGAAATGGGTGGAGGGAGATGGGTGCCAAGCAGAAATGGATGGGTGAAGGTGGCCAGAATGGAGGGAAGGTGGTGCAGGCAGGCCATCCAGGCTGAAGTTCCTCCACCTGCTCCTCACTTCCCTTCCAGGCCTCCTCCTTGTGGCCACCTTAGTCCTCCTGGACTACCTCAGTTTGGCCAGAAACCTCTCCGTGGCCACCCCAGGCCCAGAAATGTTCCCGTGCCTTCACCACTCCCAAAACTTGCTGAAGGCCGCCAGCAACACGCTTCAGAAGGTGAGCTCTTCCTGTCTTCTCCGCTGTGCACCTGTACCCTCCCTGAGGAAGGGGCCTCTCATCCTACCCTCTGGTACCTGATGGAACTGCAGAGAAATTGTGGAGGTTCATTAGTAGCTGTCAACAGCAGGAGAGGGAACTTTACAAATGGCCCAAGTGTTAAAGAGTCCTAGTGAAATTGTGTCTCCAGAGAAAGCAAGAGTAATAATAAATTATAATGATGTTGGTTTTGGCTATGTCTACACAGAGTAAAGTGGATATTTGCAGTGTTCCTGTAGCCTGCCAACAGAGATAGAATTGTGTCAGGTCCACATGGTTTCTCTGCATCACTGATCAAACCCGGAAATAGTTACTTGAGTGCATACTCTGTGTTGGGGGGCAGGGGTACAAAGATGAAATAGCCTTGTCCCTCCTGCTGCCCACCAGCTTCTACTTGGTGACACAGTTCCTTCTCAGAGCAACACTTCTCAGGGAGGACTATGACAGTGCACATGCGGCCTTCATTTTCTAGGGAAGAGTTACCTAATTTTATTTACAGCTTCGTTCTTTTAGGTTTCATATTTTAATGTAAAAACCATTGCCATTAAAAACTGCTCCAGTAGCTATTGCTGCAAAGGCTAAAGGCTAGTGTTTTAAAAGATGTCCTCTGCCTTTTTGATCTCTAGGAAATTTTTCTTGCGTATTTTCTAGCTTGTTGCCTTATGAATATCTTAAAATAAGCTCAATGCCACCAAGCCTTCCAAAAGGGCTCTTTTCCCCTTTCAGTCTTTCATAATGTGCTGTGCATTGCTCCTCACAATTCAATGAATCTTCATTAGACAGGGGGCTCAAGTGAGAACTGCTTTGTTTCCTGAAGAAAGGTTCAAAATGGATAACTTGTAGGTGCTCCAATTCATATGGGTGTTTTTTGTGCAAAAGCTGACGCCTCTACTCCCAGATACAGTCAAAAGATTATAGAAATCAGTTTAATGTTTTGTACATCATTTGTCAAATTTGCTGCAGTAGGAAACAAAGGAGGTAGATGCAAGTGATTCACTGGCCATATCCAGCCCACAGTTTTGTAGAGTTTGGGCTATATGTTTATTTTTTAGTTTGATGCTATTCAAAAACTGAACCTTTCAATTGAGATTTCAAATTTCTAGCTTCTCTTGAAAAGACCTGAAGAACAACACTGGACTCACACTTCCAAATCTAACTCTTTAGAACCTGCTCAGAATAGTGGCATTGCCCAGGTCTATTTAAACACCTCCAGGAATAGTGTATTCATGTCCTCCTGCTGCTGTCACAAATATAGTGGGTTTAAATGACACAAGTTTATTATCTTACAGCTCTGGGCATCAGAAGTCCAAAATGGGTCCTACTGGGCTAAAATCAATGTGTCAGCAGAGCTGTAGCCCTTTCTGGAGGCTCTTGGGGAGCATGTGTTGCTTTGCTTTGTCAGGTCTAAAGGCTGTCCACATTCCTTGACTTGTGGCCCCTTCCGTTGTCCATACCAGCAATGTCTGGTTGAGTCTTTCTCATGCTGCTCCCTCTGGACTGACCTTCTACCCGCTTCTACTTTTGAGGACACTGCTTACATTGGATTCACCCAGATACTCCAGGATCATCTCTCTACTCTTAGATCAGCTGATTAGCAAATTGAATGTCATCTACACCTTCATTCCTCTTTGGCAGGTCACATAGCACATTACCAGGTTCCAGGGATTGGGAGGTGGATGTCTTTGGAGGCGGAGCATTGGTCTAGCTACCACAGAAAGGGATTTTACTACTTGTGTCCAAACATATTCTGAATTTTCAGGCCTTGCTTCTTGGCTCATGCTGTTACCTCTGTCTGAAATTTCCCTCCTCCATTGATGACATTTTACTCCTCTTAATGTAGGTGTCCCATCTCTAGGAAGCTTCACTTCCCTTCCTGCCCCTCCTCAGAAGCTTCATGCCCTTTTCACCATGTCTCACCTACTGATGCCTCCTGGTCCATCTGGGCACTTGTCTGTCTCAGCAGCTAAACTTGCAATCCAGGAGGGTATACATGGTCCTCTTCTCTGTCATGTTCTTAGTACCTAATGGAGCTCCTGGCACCCATCAGGCTGTTGAATGGAGAAATGATCGTAATCTTCAATCATACAGTCCTTTACTTCCTAGGATACATTTCATAATTTTACCCAATGGTGCTTTCCAACACACTAAGATGACATCTCTGTGTATGTGTGTGCATGTGTGCACTGCAAATTAAATCTCGCTTGTCTTAAGGGTTTGCATGTTTGTTATACCCATCAAGCTGTGACCTTAATAGTTCCCCCTTTAGAAGTTATACTTGAAATAGGTATTCATAGAATACAGTCACTTTAGCAAAAGAAGAAACAGTTTTCACCAGAAGCAAGTGTCACAGTGAGGTGTGGAGGCTGGTTAGCACAGGTTGATGACATGATTTATTGTGTTTACATAATGAAAAAATATGTCATCCAGAGAAACATGCCCCAAGCATAGGGAGAGGAGAGTGAGAGACAGAATGTAAGGAATCTGTTTCCTTTTGTGTTATGAAGAACCAGAATTTCCTGCAGGTCAAAGCAACAGAGGTCAAGGGCAGCCAGCCAGAGCCTGCCTGGCACCCTGGCGTACCAGCCTTGTGGGGTGCCAGGTGCCTTATCAATGTTATAAACTGAGTTTCTCTTTCATTTTTCATAGGCCAGACAAATTCTAGAATTTTACCCTTGCACTTCTGAAGAGATTGATCATGAAGATATCACAAAAGATAAAACCAGCACAGTAGAGGCCTGTTTACCATTGGAATTAATCAAGGTATAGAGGATTTTCCTCCCAAAGCTTGCAGTGTGGTTAAAAGCTGTGCATCAAATCTCACCTGCTTCTAAAAATTCACGTTTCTGGTATCCATCATTATGGGACTTTAACTGGTCCTACTTCAGAAGTTAGATTTGGGAGAAAAACTATAAAAATAAATGGTTTTTTTGCAATAATATGAATATACTTAACACTTAAAAATAGTTAACATGGTAAATATTATGATATGTGTTTTTACCATAATAAAAAAAGTTTGACCTGAAAAGTCAGAAAGATTTATACTAAGATTTAATACTTTGATATATGATATTTTTCCCTCTAGAATGAGAGTTGCCTAAATTCCAGAGAGACTTCTGTCATAACTGTAAGTCAAAAAATGAAAAGTTTCAGCCTGTATGATGAATTCATATCGCTGATGTCTGTTTATTTTTTCTTCTAGAATGGGAGTTGCCTGGCCTCCAGAAAGACCTCTTTTATGATGGTAAGACACACAGCTCTTTCCTCAAATGCAATGGGAGAAATGTTTTTAGCCTATCTCAAAGGATACTTCCCCATCTTGTTATGTCACCCAGGCCCTGTGCCTTAGGAGTATTTATGAAGACTTGAAGATATACCAGGTGGAGTTCAAGACCATGAATGCAAAGCTTCTGATGGATCCTAAGAGGCAGATCTTTCTAGATCAAAACATACTGGGAGTTATTGATGAGCTGATGCAGGTAAGACTTCATTCTATCAGTGAGAGCACCTTTTTCATGCTAAAGATACCTAGCCAGGGTCCTCAATAAAGAGGTATAAAATCAGCTCTTCCTGGATTGGTGGAGGCCTTTTAAAGGCCTGACAGACCTACATTTTCAAGGAGACAGCCTTGAGGGTGCCCCCTATAGGGAGCACAAATGTGAGCAGATGACATTATGAAAAGCAGACTCCAAAGTATTCACTCTGTGGTATCCCCCACACTCTGCAAATGTTTTTGTGCATTTTCTTATGTCAGCCTCAAAACAACCATATGGGATCTGCACAAAGGAGGGAACCAAACCTTAGGAGAGTTAAACCACTTGTCTGAGGCTCTGCCTCTTAAAATCCTTCAAGAGGATTTCACTACACTTACCTTCTCACTCACCTCTAAAGGCTCCAGGATGTGCTCCCGGATGTGCATACAAGGGGCCAGCTTGCGTATCTGCAAATATTGCTGGGAAAACAAGCAAGATTGGTGCCTGATTATGACCCATTGTGAACCAAAATGTGAACCAAATAAAAGAATGACCTATCATCTGGGGCATCTATAATGTTATTCATAGGCAAGAACTTGCTTTGTAATGTTCCGAATCACCATAACACAGCTGCTAATATAAAACAAATATTTATATAAGCGAGGGTGATTGCTTTGGTGACTAGGACACAGGATAAAAATATGGTGGCAGAAATCATTGTCTGAAAAGTAATTGATTTACTTTTATTCTTTTCGTGTGTGTGTGTGTGTGTGTGTGTGTACGCGCGTGCATGTGCCAGATTACTTGTTTGAAAGGCAATGAGCGTTATCCAAGTATCAAAAAACGTTACCATCTAGAGAGCTGTAGTTGCTGTTTTGTTTTTAGGACCAAGAGGTGGGTGATTTGGGTGCTAGAATCAATTCTACCAGTAACCAGACAACTATTCCCAAGCCACTTAACCCCTCTGTGCCTCAGTTTCCTCTGGTATAAAATGGGGTGACTTTATTCTAGCTTTCTTTTAGACTTTTTGTGAGGAAGATATGAAAGTATTTATTCATCAAGGGTGCAAATTATATTGTGTTATCAAATCCAAGTGCTAAACTTGGGAAATTCATTGCCAGGTTTATCTGACACAAATGGCATGTCTTCAGTAAACAGGCCTGTTACTGATAGCGAGTTCTGATCGATAGCAATCCATCACCTCCCTGTGCTAAACAGAAGTGGGCTTTTTAATGTAACATATACAAAATTAATTAGATATTGCAGCAGATGTCATTTTAAAGGAACTGTTTGTTTCTAAGACACAACTCCCACTGATGTTTTCTTTCTAAATAGTTTCAAGGGTCTTTTCTGAGCTCATTGAAGATGGCTGTGCTTGGAAAATAAGTATTTCTTTTCTCAGGTTCTGCCTGGTAATCTGGCTGAGAGTAGATGTGGGTTGGGTTAGGAGTGGCATAAGGGACTGAGTTGCAGGCTCTGAGACATGTACTGGCTTCACTCATTTTTATGAATGAATATTTGAATTTTGGAATACGATGTAAGTCATGCTTACTGTTCATTCTCCTAGGCCCTGAATTTCAACAGTGAGACTGTGCCACAAAAATCCTCCCTTGAAGAACCGGATTTTTATAAAACTAAAATCAAGCTCTGCATACTTCTTCATGCTTTCAGAATTCGGGCAGTGACTATTGATAGAGTGATGAGCTATCTGAATGCTTCCTAAAAAGCAAGGTCTCTCCAAACCGTTGTCATTTTTATAAAAATTTGAAATGAAGAAATTTTGATAGGATGTGGATTAAGAACTAGGGAGGGGGAAAGAAAGATGGGACTATTACATCCACATGATACCTCTGATCAAGTATTTTTGACATTTACTGTGGATAAATTGCTTTTCAGTTTTCATGAATGAATTGCCAAGAAGGGAAAATGTCCATCCTGAAGGCGTTTTACATTCACTTTAATAGAAGGGCAAGAATTTATAAGCTATTTCTGTACCAAAGTGTTTGTAGAAACAAACATGTAAGCATAATTTATTTTAAATTATTTATTTATATAACTTTGTGATCATGAAAGCATCTGAACTAACTTATATTTATTTATGTTATATTTATTAAATTATTTATCAAGTAGATTTGAAAAATATTTTTTAAGTGTTCTAAAAATAAAATTATTGAATTAAAGTGATTCTCCTATTTTTCTAATGTACTTTTAAGTGTTAAAATACACATTGTGGGAAAACTGAAAACTCTGATGAGACTTCAACAAAATTACTCTGGAAAGAATGCCACAATATTCTTCTTATTCCTTTCCTAGTTCCTTTCATCTCATTTTAAAGGGATCCTAGTAAGACAAGATATGCTTTACTACTAAGGCAGCCAAGTGAGTCATGGTTTTTGAGGGTTTATTATTTTTGTTCAACATGAGTCTAAAAGTGTGCTGTGCATTAGACAAATACATCATAATATTCTTCAACCAGAAAAAAATGTCACTAAGAGGCCTTCTAGCCTAATTATTCTAATTTTTGTGACCCTTTGGGCTCTGAGAGAAAAGTTGTCCCTAATTTACAACCAGAAAATCTCTCCATTTGTCTAAAATTGTATAGAACTTTTACCTGAACCACATGGATGATTGCCTTACTTTGGCTTAAGAGATGTGCTCTTGATGAGCTAAATGTTAAATTCCATCTTTTCAATTCTCTAAACCAGGGGTCCCCAATCCCCAGGCCATGGACTGATACTGGGAAGTGGGCCCCACAGCAGGAGGTGAGTGGCAGGTGAGCAAGCATTACCGCCTGAACTCTGCCTCCTCTCAGATCAGTGGCAGCATTAGATTCTCACAGGGGCGTGAACCCTATTGTGAACTGTACATGCAAGGGATCTAGGCTGTGTGCTCCTTATAAGAATCTAAGTAATGCCTAATAATCCGAGGTGGAACAGTTTTGTCCCGAAACTATCCTTGCCCCCTGCCCCCTGGGTCTGTGGAAAAACTGTCTTCCACAAAACCAGCCCCTGCTGCCAAAAAGGTTGGGGACCACCACTGTAAACCATGTAAATCTTTAGGCTTCATGACTTAGTCCACTTTGTACTGCTGTAACAGAATATCTGAGACTGGGCCATTTGTAAAGAACACAGATTTATTTTTTTACTGCTCTGGAGGTTGGAAAGTCCAAGAACAACAGGCCAGCATCAATGGCCTTTGTGCCATGTCATCATATGGCGGAAGGTGAGAGAGAGAGCAAAGGGGTGCTGAACGTGTCCTTTTATAACCACTCCCATGATGACAGCATTAATCCATTCATAAGGGCAGAGTCCTCATTGCCTAATCACCTCGTAAAGGTCTCACATCTTTATTCTGTTACAATGGCAATTAAATTTCAATGTGAGGCTAGTCACAGTGAATCATGCCTCAAATCCCAGTACTTTGGGAGGCCGAGGCAGATGGATCACCTGAGGTCGGGAGTTTGAGAGTAGCCTAGCCAACATAGTGAAACCCCATCTCTATTAAAAATACAAAAATTAGCCAGGTGTGGTGATGAACATCTGTAATCCCAGCTACTCGAGAGGCTGAGGCAGGAGAATCTCTTGAACCTGGGAGAGGAGGAGCTTGCAGTTAGCCGAGACTGCGCCACTGCACTCCAGCCTGGGCAACAGAGCGAGACTCCATCTCAAAAAAAGAAAAAGAAAAAAATTCAACGTGAGTTTGGGAGAGGGCAAACCACATTCAAACCATAGCAATTCACCTGACACAATACAATGCAATGTTAAGGCTTTGACAATCCATTCTTCCTTAATAGATAAAGGACCTAAAACATAAAATATTTTGAGTGACCCATTTCCTCAGTTACTCCTCCCAACTGAATCCCAATCTTTACCCCTGTAAATGTTTTATCTCCTTCCCAGGTCCTCCTGCATGACAAATTTCTCGTTTTTCAGATTCTTGCCCTATTAGACATTTAATAAAATAGAAACCATCAGAAGCTAGATCCCATCACCTATCTCCTTCTCTTGAATGGTCCACAAGTGCTTCACAGACGTGGGTTTCTTTCAAGTGTCGAGTCTGGGGTCTCAGCAGCTTTGACAGTGAGAAGAGACGAACGGGCTGTAGAGTTGCGGCCACCTGTTACTTGGAATGGTGACTACTGGTTGTCTGGGCCCAGAAATCAGGAGGGACAAGCGGACTGTCTCTTCTATGAACTGGGTTTATACACAAGAACACGTGTGTTTCTTCTGTTCTAGAAATTAACATGGGATATGCTTCAAAAACATGATGGGACGCAGTAACAGCTTCACGATTCATTCCAGTCTTTATTACGTGGTTAGTTTTTCACTTTTTTTTAAGCCTGTGTCTGCAATTTACAAGTTGTGTAATACGCTTGCAACCAAATCATCCCAATGCTCCCCACTGGTTTCCTCTTCTGAAAAAGGAAGGTAATACTAGGACCTACCTCAAAGGATCAGAGAAAGGGTAAAATGGAACAACACGTGCAAAGGGCTAGCGTTGCACCTGGCACATAGTAAGTGCGCAATAAATGTAAGCACATTTTGAAATGTATTATTAGTCTTCGGGCTAGGCACCTGTACCAAATTGGTTACCTCCTCTTTGCTGCTATTTCCTCATTGATGAAATTCAGAAAACTGTGGGACCTAATTAACTGTGTTATTGTGAAGATTAAATGACACAACACAGTGCCAGCACCTAGTTATTACTCAACATAAATTTGTTAAAGCTCTCACAAGACATCAGAAAACCCGCTGATACACTGTGCCCCCATGGCACTCAGCGTATTAAGTGTGGTCAGGACAAGCAGTTGCCTGGTGAGAAGTATGAGGGCAAAAGGTAGGGTCTCTGCCTTCCAAGAACAAAGGGTGGAGAGCACAGTAACTTTTTTTTTTTTTTGAGACCAAGTTTCACTTGTTACCCCAGGCTAGAGTGCAGTGGCGTGATCTCGGCTCACTGCAACCTCCATCCCCCAGGTTCAAGCGATTCTCCTGCCTCCACCTCTTGAGTAGCTGGGATGACAGGCACCCACCACATGCCTAGATAATTTTTGTATTTTTAGAGACGGGGTTTCACCATGTTGGCTAAGCTGGTCTCAAACTCCTGGCCTCAGGTGATCCACCCACCTCAGCCTCCCAAAGCGCTGGGATTACAGCGTGAGCCACTAAGCCCAGCCAGGAGCAAAACCAAGGAACTCCCCCTCAAAAAAAAAATACTCCCCAGTCAATTGGAGATTCGTTTGATTAGCAAATTACTTTATTCAAAAGAAACTAAACCTTGAAAGTGTATCTGACACCTCAGAATGGCCACATCAGAGAATTAACATGAAACATACTGAGTTGTCAGCTGCCCCATTGAAGGTCCAGGACTTTGAGGAGACAGAACAGTTCTAGGACATGGTCTGGCCAGACATCCAAAGGTGAGTATTGAAAAACTCAAGAGATGTAAAAGACCCTTAGACACCCAAAGGAGGATAAGAAACTACAGACAAAAAGAAAAGAACAGTAGCTTTGTTGGGGACCAGCACCCACAGCCATCATAAGTCCTCTTCCCTGTGTCACACTGGGCCATTCGGTTATTATCCTTATTTGAGGACTAAACATCTTGGGCCAGGCGCGGTGGCTCACACCTGTAATCCCAGCACTCTGGGAGGCCAAAGCCGGCAGATCACGAGGTCAAGAGATCAAGACTATCCTGGCCAACATGGTGAAACCCTGTCTTTACTAAAAGTACAAAAATTAGTTGGGCATGGTGGTGTGTGCCTGTAGTCCCAGCTACTCAGGAAGCTGAGGCAGGAGAATTGCTTGAACTCAGGAGGTGGAGGTTGCAGTGGGCCGATATCGTACCACTGCACTCCAGTCTGGTGACAGAGCGAGATTCCATCTAAAAATAAAAACAAAAAATTAAAAAACAGTTTTGGTTCTGGAAGCATAATTCGGCTTCCTAGTTTAAAGCAAATTGCATTACAATATGATAAGTAAGAAAAAAAATCTGGCTTCATTTTCCAAAAATTGAATTCATGTACTTGAAATATTTTATTTTAAAAAGTGAAGTAGGATGTGTATAAACGTTGTGAAATGTATGTGGTGAGAAAAAGCACAAAAACTTTAGTTTTACTTATGGATCTTTCAATTTTACATTAAAATATGAGTATGAATTAAATCTATGTAATATCAAAAACAGTATATTCATGGACTCTGTTTTAGACAAAAAAAAAAAAAAGTAGTAGCAACTGCTCAATTGTGCTTCCTAAATGCCAGGCATGTTCCTAAGAGTTTACCACAAATAAACATAATCATCCTAATAACTCTTTTTATGGATGTGGAAAGTGAAGAAGATTATTTAAGTTGGTCGGGTGCAGTGGCTCATGCCTGTAAACCCAGCACTTTGGAAGGCCGAGACAGAGGATTGCTTGAGCCCAAGAGTTCAAGATCAGCCTGGGCAACATGGCAAAATCCCCATCTCTACAAAAAATAAAAATAATAAACAATAAGATTATGTCAGCTCACATCATTAACATCTTAAGTGGTGGGGTCTCAGCCTGTGCCAGCAGCTACGCTCATGTTAAAGTCACTGTAAGTCAAGGGAACGCTTTCCCCATAACCATATAATTATCATCCCAATTATTTATGTATCTCCCTTCTCCCTCTTGCTCAACTGTGAGAACTTCAGATTTAGGCAATGTAGTATTACCCACGTATTTGTGTTCCCAGCCCCAGGAACTTAAAAATGATACAGAGACAAAGGGAATCTTCATGAGCCCCCATGATTCTCATGTCTTTTCCTAATCTAGATAGAAATAAAGAAGTCTCAACCGGGTGCAGTGGCTCACGCCTGAAATCCCAGCACTTTGGGAGGCCGAGGTGGGCAGATCACCTGAGGTCACAAGTTTGAGACCAGCCTGGCCAACATGGTGAAACACTGTCTCTACTAAAAATACAAAAATTAGCCGGGTGTGGTGGTGTGCACCTGTAGTCCCAGCTACTCAGGAGGCTGAGGCAGAGAATTGCTTGAACCCGGGAGGCAGAGGTTGCAGTGAGCTGAGATCGTGCCACTGCACTCCAGCCTGGGTGACAGAGCAAGACTTCACCTCAGAATAAATAAATAAATAAATAAAAATAAAATTAAAAAGAGAAGTCTCTAGTCTTTGAAAGAAACTTATTCACAATTACGAAAACAGAGTCAAAAATTGAAAATGCATATGCTTACTTAGTTTAAAATAATTATACATGTTCATAATGGAGAAAAATCTGAATTCATAAACCTTTTGATTTAGTTAACATAATTTAAATACCTATGGTCTGAGTATATGCCTATGCTTCAGAAACAATGTGCCAATAAATATACCACACCTATGAACGGGAAAGTGTTTTACTTCCCATTAGGTTGCAGATGTCTTAGAAACACACTCCTGCACCACAGCTTCAAGAAATTCAAATAATGACCTGATCTGGTTTCCAAGCTGCCCTGCCACGAACAAGTCAGAGGCCCTGCAGGGCTCCTCGGTAAGCCCTTGAAATCCCTTTCCCTTCAATGGCCCCACCACAGCAGCTCCACTTTTGAATATTTTCAGGTAAGATTTCCTTTCAGAAAACGTTTTCATGGGTAAGGAAAAATGAAAACTTGCTGAATTCTCTAAGCCCCTCTCTGCAGTTGTTTTTACAACAGAACCACCTGTTGATTCCCAGGCTTGCTCAAAAAGAAAACACTGCTATGAATGCATAGAGCGTCTTCCTTTCTGAAAAGGAAACTTGTGCTAGAGGTTAGAGCAAACAGCAAGAATGGGATTGCAAAGAATAAAGGTGGCTGACTAACTCTAGACTTCCTAACTGAAGACTTACATCAGGATTGGAACAAATTAGGTCTAAATCTACGGTGGGCTCCAGGGTGGAAATGGAGGTCTCAGTTAAGAAGCAGTAGAAATCTCAAAACTCAGAGCCTGGAATTCAACCCCAGGGCCTCCGTGTTAGCATCAGTGGCTGCAGAGCCATTATCAGGACCTCTCAAACCCTGGCATGTAGGCAGAGAGGCTGAGAACACCTGTCACCTAAAAACACATGATTCTAGCAGTGAATCCCTGGGATCAAGCTCTTCAGCAAGCCATGTGCTGGTTCACCCCAAGAAGGACTTCCAGAAAATGGGCAGTGGGCTAGGTTGACTGATGGAAACCACCATTCTCATGGGAACACATTAAAAATTCAGCAACTGCTGTGTTCTCTTTAGAGAACAGCATGAAGCGTGCTTTCTCATGAAAAAGCAGCGAGGAAACTTTTCCCCTAAAGGAATACAGCAAAAGGACCAAACGAGAGCCATCATGTGCAGAAAAATCCCTGGTCAAGAGAAACGCACAGATGAGGAAGTAATAGGAATCTGCCTGGTTTTAAATAAAAACACACCTTCCCATCCTTGGAAGAAAGAAAACCATAATTATTCCTGTGGCGAAAGGGCTGTGGGGACAATGCAGGTTGTCCTGAACCTGTGTGAACACCTGGTGAACTAGTTTACCCTGGCTGGCACTCACTCAGCCTGGGCCCAGGAGCCAGAGAGCTGGGATCAAAACCAACTGTTGCCAAAGAGCCAAAGGAATGACAACCAAGCAATAGGATGCTTTAAAACAGGACTTGTAAGTAAATAATACAAAGAAGAACAGTGTCAAAAAGCAGATTTCCTTTTCTTCCCATCATCCATGATTTATGAATTTATGGATCAAATAATGTAAAATATATCCAGAATATTAATCACCCACCACACTCATGATACTGAGGTACTGACAATATCTACACAGACCAAAAAAACTATTTCACCAATTAACAATAGCCAATGAGACCCATTATTTCCTGAGGCAAGTCTTTTTCAAGAAAAGATTATTCCCTTGGTTCTGTGAAAGCTATCTCTGAGTAGCATTCTTCCCCACGAAAAGTAAATGATTCCACCACGAAAGTCCAAGAAAAGTAGTGTTTGGCCAGCTGAACTTCTCCAGAGGATGAGGACCTCACATTTCAGCTTGCATCCCAGATTGCTAGGTGGGAGAGAATTGCATTTGTTTCTAATCTCTTGGGGCTTCAGCACCCCAAGACTAGAGAGCAGAAAACCTCAGTGGTCCACCAGGCAAAGTGGGTCCGGGGGTTCAGAATGCTCGCTCACCATGTCTGAAAAGTATGCAGACAGATCATAATGCTTTGACTTCTGATATAAACCTTCTGGGGTGTTTACATACTTTTTTTTCTTTTTTTTTTTTTGGAGATGGAGCCCGGCTCTATCGTCAGTTTGGAGTGTAGTGGCGCGATATCGACTCACTGCAACCTCCAACTCCTTGGTTCAAGTGATTCTCCTGCCTCAGCCTCCTGAGTAACTGGGATCAGAGGCACGCGCCACCATGCCCAGCTAATTTTTGTATTTTTAGTAGAGACGGGGTTTTACCACGTTGGCCAGGATGGTCTTGATCTCCTGACCTCGTGGTCTGCCTGCCTCAGCCTCCCAAAGTGCTAGGATTATAGGCATGAGCCACCGCGCCTGGCAAGGAATAAAAAATCTAAATCGAATGTTAAAACCTCTCTCTGAATTACTGAGGATTCTTAGAAAAAAACACTATATTTGTTGTGGTAACAACATATAATAATCAAAGTCTTGAATTGATTTGAGCTCAATTATAACAATGTGCTACATCCATACACACACACAGAAAGAGAAGTGGTTGAAAACCGAGACAAAGAACCCTGTGGTTTTCCGGATCAAGACCAGGAACGACCTCCTCCAGCCCTCCCTGAGCTCTGCTTTCTCCCTTCCCCTCTTTGCCGGTTGAACATTGCTGGCGCCACCCAGTGGCCCCTATGACCCCTGCTTCAGTGCCACAGAAGGTCCAGAAGGCTCAATGCTACCAGCCCTGTATTAAGTACCAGGGTGACATGACCATTCCCTTACTGAGCCAGACCACCTGCCTGGATCTTGACATGCATGGTCTCCTTTCATTCTCACCACAGCCCAGGACATAGGAGGGTTTGCACCCATTTCACAGATGGGAACAGAGAGGATTCAAGTTAGGTTGAGACTTTGCTTACAGTCCCAAAGCTAGGGCAGCACTGGGGCTGGGCTTCCAACCCTTCCTCTGACTCAGCTGCACACACCATCCTTACTAAGAGGACAGCGGCCCCTTGCTTGTTTTTGCAGTTGCATTAACTCCCTGAACCCAAGCTTATAAATAACCAAGCAACACGTTCTATAACTATTTCCAAAGACACAGCTTGATTCCAAACAAATAACTAAGTTGATTTTCTGCTCACCTTCCATCATACCTTAGACTTCAAGAGAGATGATGTCTCTCAAGCACTTACATAAATTCTGGGCTGTGGCAAGCCTCTGATCATTTTCTTGACACTTCTTCAGCATCCTAAACTTGTAGATGGTAACATCTTCTACCCTCTCCCAGATATCACCAGTTTTGATAACATCCAACTCCAGATTGGCAGTGGCAGTTTTTTTGTTTTGTTTTGTTTGCAATAGCACAGTCTCGGCTCACTGCAACCTCTGCCTCCCGGGTTCAAGCAATTCTCCTGCCTCAACCTCCCGAGTAGCTGGGATTACAGGCATGTGCCACCATGCCCAGCTAATTTTTGTATTTTTAGTAGAGACAGGGTTTCACCATACTGACCAGGCTGGTCTCGAACTCCTGACCTTATGATCCGCCCACCTCAGCCTCCTAAAGTGCTGGGATTACAGGAGGGAGCCACCGCGCCCGGCTGGCAGTGGCAGTTTTTATCCACTCTTTCCTCAAGTCACCAGCAAGGGTAATCAACTGAGTAACTGTTAAGGAAATTTAGTCTTTGCTTCATCTAAATACAGATGATGAATTCAGGAGTTCCTCTGAACACTTCAATCATTAATAGATACTTACAATGAAAATATACTCTCCTTATTTTAAAAAAAGTGTAGCATTAATTGTTACTTTAATCACTTTTAAAGTAGATTTAAATGCCCCCCAATCACTGTTTTCCAACCAATCTTAAGGACTAAACAGTATTATCTCATATAATATTACACTATTAGAGTATAATGTTCATTCACAGTGATAATTCCAATAATAAGACTGTTTTGAAGGCAGCACAACTTAGGTTGGAATTTTGAAAAATTCAGACACCAAAAATAATTCAAGTGGCTTAAAAAGAAATACAGCTTTGGTCTTACCCATCTGTCTTTATCAGAATGTTAGCAGCACATTGAGACACTTAGTGACCTCAGTGACCACTAAAGAGAAAAGCAAGAGATCTGAATTCTCATCTCCATTATGCCATTTCCTGGTTTTAGGAGGAAATGCACATGTCAAAAAAAAACCTCAGGGGATGGTTATATCTGTTTTGTATCTGATTTGTAATACCTGCTAATTTCTTAGGAAGTGTCATACACTTAGGAGGTGTGATTTTTGTGAAATATACATTTGGTCTTCCTTATCTTTTCCTGGCATAAAACTCCTGAAATCCGTGGAATCTAAGGAGTGTTTGCAGTGTATATGCTAATTATATAGCAAAATTACATATTAGCATATAAAGGATTGTATGCTAATTATATTATTAGATAGCATACATAATATAGCATGTAATTATAGATGTAATTATATATTATTAGAATTATATAACATAATAATATATGCTATGTAATTAGCATATACACCTTTATATGTTAATGAGGTGACTGGTAGCTGAGGGCCCCTGGATAGCTTCAGGATGGCAGCGGGTCACAGTAAAAACCAAGGCTGGATTAGAAGGTTAGGATTTTCAGCTCCACCCCATGCAGAGAGGGAGGAGGGGCTGAAAATCGAGTTGATCACCAATGGCCAGTAATGAAATCAATCATGCCTACAAATTAAAGCTTCTACAAAACCAAAATGACTGGGTTCAGAGAAGTTCCAGGTTTGCAAATACATCCACATGCAGGGAGTGTGTGCACCCCAACTCCACAGGGACAGGAGCTCCAGTGCTGGGACCATTCCAGATAGCTCCCTGAGTATCTTATCATCTGGCTGTTCACCTGTATTCTTTATTATACATCTAACTAATAAACCAGTAAATGTAAGTAAAGTGTTGCCCTGAGCTCTGTGAGCCACTGTAACAAATTAATCGAACCCCTGGGGAGAGTCTTGGGAGCCCCAATGTGTAGCCGGTAGATCAGAAGTTCTGGCAGTTCAGTCTTATAACTGGCTCTGAAGTGGGGGACAGTCTTGTGGGACCTGACAGTATCTCCAGATGGCTAGTGTCAGAATTGAGTTGAATTAGAGGACACCCAGCTGGTGTGCACTGCAGAATCTGCAGAAAAATTGCTTGCTTGGTTGGCATGTGAGGAGTGAGGAGTAGCGTGTGGTGAGTGAGGGTAGGAAAAAACACTTGGTTTGGTTTTTGCACTCTATCTCCTATATCATGTAGGAGGGCATATATGTCTACCAACTCAAATCATTTGCCCTATAAAAATATTAGCCCTCTCATTGAGCTAGTTTTCCTACTTTCACCTTTTTAAAGTGGTTGTGCTGTAGTACAGCACAGTTGACTGCTGCAGAGTTTCAGTTAAGGACCCTCCACGCGTTTCAAATACTGGCGGTAAAGCTAGAAAAAGGTGAGAAGTGACAGGAATCCTTCCCACTCTCCCACTAGGATGCAACGCCTAAGCTCATCTTCACCATCTACTTTTTTTTTTTTTTTTTGAGATGGGGTCTTGCTCTGTCGCCCAGGCTGGAGTGCAGTGGTGCAATCTCAACCCACTGTAAGCTCTACCTCCTGGGTTCACACCATTCTCCTGCCTCAGCCTCCTGAGTAGCTGGGACTACAGGCATCCGCCACCATGCCCGGCTAATTTTTGTATTTTTGGTAGAGATGAGTTTTCACCGCATTAACCAGGATGGTCTCAATCTCCTGTCCCCAGTGATTCGCCCACCTCTGCCTCCCAAAGTGCTGGGATTACACGCCTGAGCCACCATGCCCGGCCCCACCATCCACTTATTAACTTGCATTTAACATGTCTACTTGGACTCTTCCCTACTCCACAGGTTTCCTCTCTGACCACTTTCTAGATTGAAGAATGGGCTCCAAGGGATGGCCCTGCCATCTAGTGGCTTCTCGATGCCTGGCAGATTGTTCCCAGCTTTCTAAACCTCTGCCCCATGAAAGTTGCCCAGAGAGCCTACGAAAAACCTAAGTTCTCAGGGCCATCTCAAAACCTGTATCAGATTATAAACCCAACTTATTAACAAGATCTGAAAGTGACTCTGTTAGGGTTGAGGCCTGACCATCTTTTATTAAAGCAGTACAGTGAAATACTGAATAAGAAACTACCAGGAAAGTGACTTGATATCTCACAGAACATCGCAAAAAATACACAAAGGAAGCAAATCTATTAATTTGTTGATTTTGATAACACATTGTCATCTCCAAAAACGTTGGAAACCCTTCATCTTTCCAAGCTGGATATGGCTCCAGGAAGGCTGATCCAGCAGCATGGGCATTGGATGAATGTCAACGCGGGAGGCCAGGGAAAATGAGAATTCCATCAGAGGGAAGGAGCAGAAGACGGGGATCAAACTCAGTTAGTCTGGTTTCTAGCAGTTGCCACTTGCGTTGCTTTTTGAAATGGTTCAATTCTGATCATATTGAACTCAGTCACCTGTCAAGTTGTAAGAACCATCAATTAGAAAAAGTGGTATGAGATTTGAACTAATGAAATCAATTTGCGAAAACATGCAAAATTCTAGAGTCTTGGCAATCTCTCTAAATTTCCAATATGAGTTTGAGGCTGGGCACGGTGGCTCACACCTGTAATTCCAACATTTTGGGAGGCCGAGGTCGGCAGATTACTTGAGGTCAGGAGTTCGAGACTAGCCTGGCCAACATAATGAAACCCCGTCTCTACTAAAAGTACAAAAAATTAGCCGGGCGTGGTGGTGGGCACCTCTGTAATCCCAGCTCCTGGGGAGACTGAGGCAGCAGAATCACTTGAACCCGGGAGGCAGAGGTTGCAGTGATCACACCATTGCAGATCACACCATTGCACTCCAGCCTGGGCAACAAGAGTGAAACTC
>NW_012099721.1:551560-556622 GCF_000951045.1 Mandrillus leucophaeus
TCAGGAGCTCAAGACCAGCCTTGGCAACATGGTGAAACCCCGTCTCTACTAAAAATACAAAAATTAGCCGGGCGTGGTGGTGGGCACCTCTGTAATCCCAGCTCCTGGGGAGACTGAGGCAGCAGAATCACTTGAACCCGGGAGGCAGAGGTTGCAGTGATCACACCATTGCAGATCACACCATTGCACTCCAGCCTGGGCAACAAGAGTGAAACTCTGTTTAAAAAAAAAAAAAACCTGTAATTACTGTAAATAAAACACTGCTATACTGCTATCAAAGGTATATGGAGAAGGAAGTATAAAAATAAACACTGTATTTTGAGTACCAAGTAAATAATAAGAAAGAACGACTAAGACCAACTATTTGATAGCACAACAAGGTAACCACAGTCAATAATAATGGTACATTAGTTAAAGTAACTTGAAGAGTGTAATTGGATTGTTTGTAACTCGATGGATAAATGCTTGAGGGGAAGGACACCCCATTCTCCATGAGGTGCTTATTTCACATTGCATTTCTGTATCATAAAATCTCATGTATCCCATAAATACATACACCTACTGTGTACCAAAAAAATTATTTTTTTTTTTTTTGAGATGTAGTCTTGCTCCGTCGCCAGGCTGGAGTGCAGTGGAGCAATCTTGGCTCATTGCAACATGCGCCTCTCGGGTTCAAGCCATTCCCCTGCCTCAGCCTCCCAAGGAGCTGGGACTACAGATGCGCGCCACCACGCCCAGTGTTTTTAGTAGAGACGGGGTTTCACCATGTTGGCCAGGATGGTCTAGATCTCTTGACCTCGTGATCCACCTGCCTCAGCCTCCCAAAGTGCTGGGATTACAGGCATGAACCACTGCACCCAGCCACAAAATTAAATATTAAAAAAACACTTTTACTTCAAATGTATTCATAGAAATTCCAGCAAAAAAAAAAAAAATCTACAATATCACTCAGCACATTAGAAAACACAGTACTGCGGAAGTTCCCTCTGGACACTAACTTTATTGTGATACAATATGATATTCCTCATTTGAAATGCAGCCCCCTTTCTGACAGGTGCTGCATCTCACGCAGCGCTTCCGCAGTGCCCTTTAGTGACGATGCCTGAATATTGATGCATAGTCTCAATTAGCTATTGCCTTAGGCCTGAAAAAAGAGCAGAGACCAGAAGCATCTTACAATGCAAAATATTATTAAAATAGATTCTAAACAAATAAACCAGAGGTATTATAAAGCAGTTTTTTAAACAGTCAAGAAACTCAGTATAGAAGAATATCTGTTATTCTGGTTGCTACCAGTTAAATATCTCTATTACTGTGGCATCTGCAGTGATGAAAAAGTAGTCACATCTTTCAGGTTCATTTATTTGAACATGGCAATGAATACCATGAAAAACAACCCAATTCCTGACATACAGAGTCCAAACGACCTCTTTACAGGGCTGTAATTTTAGCTTTTAATAAACTGGCCTGTGTTAAACTGGCTAATTGAATGGGATAGCATCTAGAGCAAAAATCAGCCACATCCATAGGAGAGGCTTAGGCTTAAACTGAGAATTCCAAACATGACTGAGTGCCAAAACAGTTTTCTTTTGAGAGACAAAGACATGATAGGAGACAGACATCAATGGATGACCTGTGCATAGCACTCATTCTGTGTCAGCATTGGTTGTTACCAAATCATCTGTCCACATATAACCTGATGGATATAATAGAAACAAGTTGAAAAACGATTCAAAAGTTATTTAAATGATAAGTAGATGTACAGAAAACAGATCCATGATATCCCGATGTCATTACATTTATGGAGCAAAATTAAAATTCCACATGACAGAAGAAATAGAATTTCTTGTAGGCAACATATAGTTTTTTAAGAGAGAGAAGAAATGTAAGAGTTAGTTAAAACTCCTTTAATGTTCAACTACTAAAATCATTTGTCTTCTTTCTTCCTCTCTTTCTTTCTCTTTCTTTCTTTCTTTTCTTTGCTTGCCTGCCTGTTTGCTTTCTTTCTTTCTTTCTTTCTTTCTTTCTTTCTTTCTTTCTTTCTTTCTTTCTTTCTTTCTTTCTTTCTTTCCTTTTCTTTTCTTTTCTTTTGAGACAGGATCTCACTCTGTCATTCAGGTTGGAGTGCACTGGCACCATCATGGCTCACTGCAGCCATCATGGCTAACGACAGCCTTGACCTCCCAGGCTCAAGCTATCCTCCCACCTCAGCCTCCCAAGCAGCTGAGACCACATGCACATGCCACCATGCCTGGCTAATTTTTAAATATTTTTATAGAAATGGGGTCTCGCCCAGGTGCGGTGGCTCATACCTATAATCCCAGCACTTTCGGAGGCTGAGGCAGGCAGATCATGAGGTCAGGAGTTGAGACCAGCCTAACCAACATGGTGAAACCCTGTCTCTACTAAAAATACAAAAAAAAATTAGCCAAGCATGGTGGTGCAAGCCTATAATCCCAGCTACTCGGGAGGCTGAGGCAGGAGAATGGCTTGAACCTGGGAGGCAGAGGTTGCAGTGAGCCGAGATAGCACCACTACACCCCAGCCTGGGCAACAGACAGAGACTCCATCTCAAAAAAAAAAAAAAAGAAAAGAAAAGAAAAAAAGAAATGGGGGTCTCACTTTGTTACCCAGGCTGGTGTCAACCTCCTGGCACCAAGGATCCACCCACTTCTACCTCCAAAAGCATTGGGATTACATGAGCCACCATGCCCGACCTGTGTGCTTTTCAGAATATCATAGTCAACACTGAATTGTGTGTGATGCTGACAAAGAGGTGAAGTATCATAACTGAAAATGTAAATGATGCAGAAATAATATCTACTCCAAACTTGTATCAATGGCAGGAGAAACCTCAGTGACATTTGTAGATGATGACACTACGGCCCTGAACCCCCACATGGAGCCAGTGAATTTCAGTGGTCTCACTTCCATCCCATTGCTACTGCACCTCTTTAGGTTTGAAAATGTGTTTATTATACATGTGTCTGTTATTCTAAAAAACTTCCTTGAAATAGAATAAGAAATCAAACTCAAAACAGCTGCAGAAGATGGAGGGGATCTGGTGTTTTTCTCCATCTCCTTCTCCCAGAGGAGGTCCCCACGACCTGTAGCTCTCTCCAGCTTCTCCCAGGAGAGAGGAGGATATTAAAGGAGTGGTTGCAAAAGGGCTTCCCAGTACCAACATTAAACAGGGGAAAGGCAGTCCCATGCCAACGCTGTAATCATACACAGCGGGAGCAAGCCGGTAAAGACCAAGCAGGCAGGGTCTGGCAAAGCAGTCGGGCCATCAGGCAGGGTGCAGATCCACCCCCATGATACAGAAGAGACCCTGTCACAAGACCCCACATTCACATTAAGACAGCTGAGATGCAGACTTCTGCCCCTTTGAACCAAACCAAGCGAAGCCAAACCAAACCCACTCCCAGCTGAGCACGCCCACTGTTTGAAACAGCCCCACACTCACCGTGAGCCCCACTGGCCTCCGGGGATTGGGCTGCAGGTGTCCGTGGGACTCAAGCAGGTGCCTCTGCTCCAGCAGCTGGGCTCTGTTTCACTCCATCAAATCTCCAAACGTGATAGAGATGAGACAATTATTATATTTGCTTTCTCGCCCTTCTCTACCCTCAGCTCCACCCACCCCACCCTGAAAACTAGAGTTTTTACTGAAGATAAAACTTAATATTCTTTGTTTTCTATCCGTACGATTTCCTCAGAATCCATTTTGATCAAATGCAACCAGTGGATAAATTAAAATCCACTGGTTGCACCAGATACATTTCAATATAACTTCCTAATTTTAAAACTTTACTATCAACAAATTCAATTTTCTTTAGAAAAGGAGATTTTTAAAATTTTACTTAGACTGGGCACAGTGGCTCATACCTATAATCTGAGGGGATTTAGAAGGTCAAAACGAGTAAATTCCTTGAGCCCAGGAGTTCGAGACCAGCCTGGGCAAAATAGTGAGACTCCATGTCTAAAAAAATACATTTTTTTAAATTAGACAGGCAAGGTGGCACATGCCTGTGGTCCCAGCTACACAGAAGGCTGAGGTTAGAAGGATCGTTTGGGAAGTTGAGGCTGTAGTAAGCCATAATCACGGTATTGCACTTCAACCTAGGTGACACAGCAAGGCTCTGTCTAGAAAAAAAAAAGTGTATTAATTAATAAAATACAACATCAATATATGATATAATGACAATTTAGAAGGGTCAGTGATTGCTTGGGCGGTAACTGAAACCATGACCTTGGAAATCTCACTTTCAAGTCACACACGTGCTTTTCTTTTGCTTCCAGTCCCTCCTTTCTCCACCCTGGTTTTCTACCTCATTGAGGCTTCCAGTCCCTAAACTCTGTTTTTCTAAAGACTTATTTTTCAGCTCCCTCTGTTTCAGTCTTTCATGTTATCAAACTGCAACACACGCTTACCACCTACTGACCATGGTTTCATTGGAGCTTTCCAACCTCCTCATAATTTTTGCTTGCTTGAATCATTCTCCAACCTGGAATTGGAGAACATTTACAGAACTAAGCTAACAGTTTAGCTGTCTCCCCTCACTGAATACCACCTTCTCCCACAAAACCCTCTTATCACTATATTATGGACAGAGAACCTCAGAGGAGCTACTCCATTTGCCCAAGTCCTCCTCTAGGAAGGTGTGGAACTGGAATTTGAACCCCACTACATGCACTGGCCCTTGCCTCCCACCTCCTCAGCTCCTCTCCAGGTTCGACAGCAAGTCTGGTGGAAATACAGGAACAAAGCACTTAACTGCACTGGGCATTGCCATCGCCACTTGATTGCCTTAACCTGACTCCTCTCTCATTCCATTCCTAGTCCTAGAAACTTTGAAAGGATCATCTGAGTCTCTGACAATCACCAGGGCCGACAGAGTTCAGAAAATGCCCTCCCATGATGCCACTTCTGCAAAATCCTCCAAAACTGCTTCTTTGGAATAAACTACAAGGTTAGCAAACAATGGTTTTCTCAGAAATAGGGTTATAAAATGTGAGAACACAATACACTATTTTGAAACATTGAAAATACCATATCTGGCCC
>NW_012099721.1:557887-558450 GCF_000951045.1 Mandrillus leucophaeus
TCTGGTTCACTCATCACTCTGTATTTATTTCCATTCTACAATAAATTCTTGCAAACAAGAGGCTTCTCCATTGTCATTAATTTCTTAGGGGATATCTTTGAAATATCCTACAAGTAGAAACAGACTCTGGTTTTGAAATTTATCAGGAATAACTGTCAGAACTGTAAGAGTCCAAGCAGTGCATGTGGCACCTTACAGTTATCTTCATATTATTCTAGAAAGCCACAGCAATGAAACAACTTTCACAGAGTCCAAAGAGACATGCCACAGAGGCCAAGGCACCTGTCATCTGACTTTAGGCTCCTGGATCTCCAAACCTCTTCCTGCACAAACTCCACAGTAAAAAGAACACAGGTACTCCATGTGGCACCAGCAACCTTCTTCTAAAAGATTTCAGAAAATTAAATAAGCACTAGCATCATACCTGTAAGCTAACTACATGCCCTTCATGCAAATACAATCTAACTTCATTTTTTTGAGGCAGCATCTCCATCTGTCACCTTGGCTGGAGTGATGTGGCTCACTGCAGCCTCAGCTTCCTGGGCTCAAGCTATCCTCTCTCT
>NW_012099721.1:558500-559939 GCF_000951045.1 Mandrillus leucophaeus
AAGAGGAAGGAAGGAAGGAAGGAAGGAAGGAAGGAAGGAAGGAAGGAAGGAAGGAAGGAAGGAAAAATACCATATCTAAGGGATATACATCTCTGCTGCTAATTCAAGTTGGTTTTTAGAATATGTGTCTCTCGGCGAGGCGTGGTGACTTACGCCTGTAATCCCAGCATTTTGGGAGGCCGAAGCTGGCAGATCACTTGAGGTCAGGAGTTCGAGACCAGCCTGGCCAACACGGTGAAACCCCATTTCTACTAAACATACAAAAATAAGCCAGGCATGGTGGTGCATGCCTGTAATCCCAGCTACTCAGGAGGCTGAGGCAGAAGAATCACTTGAACCCAGGAGGCGGAGGTACCAGTAAGCCAAGATCTGCCACTGCACTCCAGCCTAGGCCATAGAGCAAGACTCTGTCACAAAAAAAAAAAAAAAAATGTGTATTTCTAGGGTAATTATAGCTTCTGGTTCACTCATCACTCTGTATTTATTTCCATTCTACAATAAATTCTTGCAAACAAGAGGCTTCTCCATTGTCATTAATTTCTTAGGGGATATTTTTGAAATATCCTACAAGTAGAAACAGACTCTGGTTTTGAAATTTGTCAGGAATAACTGTCAGAACTGTAAGAGTCCAAGCAGTGCATGTGGTACCTTACAGTTATCTTCATATTATTCTAGAAAGCCACAGCAATGAAATAACTTTCACAGAGTCCAAAGAGACATGCCACAGAGGCCAAGGCACCTGTCATCTGACTTTAGACTCCTGGATCTCCAAACCTCTTCCTGCACAAACTCCACAGTAAAAAGAACACAGGTACTCCATATGGCACCAGCAACCTTCTTCTAAAAGATTTCAGAAAATTAAATAAGCACTAGCATCATACCTGTAGGCTAACTACATGCCCTTCATGCAAATACAATCTAACTCCATTTTTTTGAGGCAGCATCTCCATCTGTCACCTTGGCTGGAGTGATGTGGCTCACTGCAGCCTCAGCTTCCTGGGCTCAAGCTATCCTCTCTCTTCAGCCTCCCAATTTGCTGGGACTACAGGCGCACGCCACCACACCCAGCTAATTTTTAATTTTTTATAGAGACACGGTCTTGCTAATTGCCCGGGCTGGTCTTGAACTCCTGGGCTCAAGCAATCCTCCCACCTTGGCCTCCCAAATTTCTGGGATTACAGGCATAAACCACCACACTCAACCCTCAATCTAACTTTTCTACTCTACAGGCTTCCGTTCTACTCAGTTACTTTCTACTTAGCACTTTAGATGTTTCTATCCTCATTTTTACAACTATCCCTTGATATTTTCTATGTATTGTTCAAAGACCACATAGAGGTTAATGTAACCATTCATCCAGGCTCCCTTGATAAAGCTGAACTTTAAATTTAGGTTTTCTGAATTTCTGAAAGCCAAGTCCAAGAAATCTTCTACATAGG
>NW_012099721.1:560604-564930 GCF_000951045.1 Mandrillus leucophaeus
ACACCACTACTCCTGGTTAATTTTTGCATTTTTAGTAGAGAAGAGGTTTCACCATTTTGTCCAGGCTGGTCTTGAAATCCTGACCTCAGGTGATGCGCCTGCCTTGGCCTCCCAAAGTGCTAGGATTACAGGCGTGAGCCACTGCGCCTGACCCCAATTTTCTAAATCTAAAAAATTGCTCTGAAATTAGCTAACCTGTCTTATTTGAGGAGCTCTCAACCAAGGGGAAACCTCAAGTCACTCTACACTTGACCCCGAGATCTCACATGGCTCCCTAGTGTATTCTAGAGCAGTTGCTTCTCAAACTCTGATGTGAGTAAGAGTTGCCTTGGAATTCTGCCTGCTGCAGGTTCCAATGCTGCAGGGCTGGAGAGGGGCTGAGATTTTACATCTTAACAAGCTGCTCTCAGTTGATGCTGATCCTCATGGTACCTTGGTTTCCAGACCCCATTTTAAGTAGCAAGCCTGCAGAAAATAGATGGTCTAGGTTACATATGGGGGAGTCCTCTCCATGGTCAGGCGTGGTGCCAGCACCCACACCAATTCTGGACAGCTCTTTCCCATCTGTTATCTTCTTTTCACTTGTGGAAAAAACCTGGTACCATGGATCTGAGGATGCAGCACACAATCCTCTGCAAGGAAGCTCCAAATTAGAGCCCCCAGTGGAAGAAAATTTAAATAAACAGAGACAGGACTCACCTCAGTGTGGAGTTACGTTTAACCACAAAGTCTTAGACATTTATTATTCATTTTCACTGACTTTACTTTGAGGAAGGACTCGTTATTGGTTGCTCTGTACGTGTTAAAAGTCAAGGATGAGGCCAGGTGCAGTGGTTCACGCCTGTAATCCCAGCACTTTGGGAGGCGGAGGCAGGTGGATCACGAGGTCAGGAATTCAAGACCAGCCTGGCCAACATGATGAAACCTTGTCTCTACTAAAAATACAAAAATTAGCCAGGCATGGTGGCAGGTGCCTGTAATCCCAGCTACTCGGGAGGCTGAGGGAGGAGAATCACTTGAACCCAGGAGGCAGAGGTTGCAGTGAGCCGAGATTGCACCATTGCATTCCAGCCTGGGCAACAGAGCAAGACTGCCTCAAAAAAACAAAAAACAAAAAACAAAAAAAACAAGTCAAGGATGGGTAAAGATCAATGACTTTACACAGAATCAAGGGCCCATAATGGCACACTGTTTCTTTGTTTACAATACCAGGACCCAGAGGAAAAAGACAGCTCATGTGCCATTTGGCATGGGCTACACAGCGATCCACAGTACCTTCTAATGTGGACACAGAACTTTTAACCTGTGAGACTTTGACATGATGCTGGAATCGTGGTCTGTTAAAATATGAAGCTAAATTGGTGTTACAGGCGTTGTATGGGTTGCATACATATTGGCATGCACAAACACACAATGCACACAATTAAACTTTTGGCAAACAACCACTTTTGACACACGCAGAGAGAATCTGGAAACTGAAAGGAGGCAAGAAAGGGTGAGTCACAGTTAACATCAATCAAAGGTCCAGTGTCAAGCCAGGCTTAACAACAAAGTCTACATATTTGGCTGCAGGACAAAACATGATACTTGATCTCAACTTCTTTTCTGTTGACCTCAAATAAAGTTTTCAGTTTCTGAACAGTGGAATACTCCCTCCGAGTCTACCAGTCTATGTTGGACAAATAAGATTACATGTTTAGTTCTAATTTTTTTTGTTTTCTTTTTTTTTTTTTTCTTCTGAGATGGAGTTTCACTCTTGTTGTCCAGGTTGGAGTGCATTGGCGCCATCTTGGCTCGCTGCAACCTCCACCTCCCAGGTTCAAGTGATTCTCCTGCCTCAATCTCCTGAGTAGCTGGGACTACAGGCACACGCCACCATGCCCAGCTAGTTTTTGTATTTTTTGTAGAGATGGGGTTTTGCCATGTTGACCAGGCTGGTCTCAAACACCTGATGATCCACCCACCTCAGCCTCCCAAAGTGTTGGGATTACAGGCATGAGTCACTGCGCCCAGCCTAGTTCTAATTTTTACATAGAAGAAGATGTCTTCCAATTATTATGGGTTTTTATTTCATTCAAAAGCACTAAGAGGCCGGGTGCGGTGGCTCACGCCTGTAATCCCGGAACTTTTGGAGGCTGAGGCGGGTGGGTCCCTTGAGGCCAGGAGTTTGAGACCAGCCTGGCCAACACGGTGAAACCCCGTCTCTACTAAAAATACAAAAATTAGCCAGGCGTGGTGGTGCACACCTATAATCCCAGTTACTTGGGAGGCTGAGGCAGGAGGACTGCTTGAACCCGGGAGGCAGAGGTTGCAGTGAGCCAAGATCATGCCACTGCACTCCAGCTTAGGAGGGGGAGAGAGAGAGAAAGAGAGAGAAAGAGAAAAAGAGAGCGAGAGAGAGACAGAAAAGAGAGAGAGAGAGAGACAGAAAAGAGAGAGAGAGAGAGAGAAAGGAAGGAAGGACGGAAGAGAACTCAATAGCACTCTGTCAAAGCATCATTACCCAAGGGAACAATCAAAGTGATTACATAAGATGTGTGAACGTGACTTATGTGCCTTTGTTCTTCTCCCACTAGAGTTAGTTTTATGTAAAAACTTAAATGATCAAAGATATTAGGTATCCTGCATTCACAATTACTTACAAAAACTGTGCCCAGGAAAGGAGCCCAGTGATCACTTGTTCACTGTGTGTGTCAGGGAAAAAGTACACAGACAATATAGAAGTACTATATCAATAAATGCTTTCTTTTTTTTTTTTTTGAAATGCAGTCTCGTTCTGTCGCCCAGGCTGGAGTGCAGTGGCATGATCTCGGCTCACTGCAAGCTCTGCCTCTCCGGTTCACGCCATCCTCCTGCATCAGCCTCCCAAGTAGCTGGGATTACAGGTGCCCGCCACCACGCCCAGCTAATTTTTTGTATTTTTAGTAGAGACAGGGCTTCACCGTGTTAGCCAGGATGGTCTCCATCTCCTGACCTGATCCGC
The DNA here is from genome assembly GCF_000951045.1 of Mandrillus leucophaeus. NCBI lineage: Eukaryota > Metazoa > Chordata > Mammalia > Primates > Cercopithecidae > Mandrillus > Mandrillus leucophaeus. The sequence goes on from NW_012099721.1 coordinate 563,588, forward strand.
CCGCCTCAGCCTCCCAAAGTACTGGGATTACAAGCGTGAGTCACCGTGCCCAGCCAACAAATGCTTTCTTAAAGCAATTTACAGAATCCTATTTTATAGTAAAAATGCATTTTCAGCAGTCCAGTGTTCACAGTGAGATTGGATTTTATTAAATTATATATGATAGAAAAAAATGTTACTTATATGTATAAAGCAAAATAAACGTGATTGGCATTTTTAAACAAAATTTTTAAAATAAATGTATACAATATGCCCAGATTACATAATTCAAAAAGTGCATGCCACTCAACAATGCTGGCACTTCAAAGACTATTTTGGAAAATGTAAGGTTGCACCTGTGTGACAGCGATCTGTGGGCAAGGCTTTATCCTCCCACTCTTTAGCTGTGAAAGATGTTGTCACTTGTGTATTGGCACAGATCCATCCTGGGTTAGTCATTGACTACTCCAGCATCCACCTCAGGCTTTACAGCCAAGGGCAACTTTAAATAAACATTTACACATCCCAAGTGGTCAATTCAATGACACCCCTCAGAGGTCCAATGCATGACAATGCTGTTGAACGTGCCTCTTCATTTCAGTGCACTGCCTTAAAGCAGGTAAGTGTTTCATTATCTTTTTCCAGAACTGCAACCACTCCTGCTCTCTCATCACCCTTCAGCACAATCCTCCTGTCCTCTCACCACGAGCACACCACACCGGAGAATGGGAGGAATTACAGAAAACAGGAAGGCAAGCTCACTGCTTCACAAAAGCTTCCTTGGTGGAAGACTCTCCCAGTTCCCTTCTGCGGAAACAATGAAGGTCTGAGGACATGGGGTCATCATCAATCTCTTCATTACAGTCACTCATCTCGGAGACCTGCATCGCAACTGGAGGGCAGCTGCTCCCATTCGAGAGTCATCTGGGGTGACCAGGACCCCAGAACTCTGCTAGAGTCTCACAGTGCTCACGATGACACTTGGCTACCATCAGCCCTCCTGCTCCTTATGCAGTTCAGAAACACGTGTTTGGAAGTAAGAAAGGCACTAGGGCCGGGCATGGAGGCTCAAGCTTGTAATCCCAACACTTTGGGAGGCTGAGGCGGGTGCATCACGAGGTCAGGAGTTTGAGACCAGCCTGGCCAACGTGGTGAAACCCCATTGTCAGGCCTCTGAGCCCAAGCCAAGCCATCGCATCCCCTGTGTCTTGCACATATACGCTCAGATGGCCTGAAGTAACTGAAGAATCACAAAAGAAGTGAAAATGCCCTGCCCTGCCTTAACTGATGACATTCCACCACAAAAGAAGTGAAAATGGTCAGTCCTTGCCTGACGCTCATGACACCCGTCTGTACTAAAAATG
>NW_012099721.1:566226-568963 GCF_000951045.1 Mandrillus leucophaeus
GGTTGCAAGAGAACCAGCTTTTAAAAACAGCATTGAAGATAAAATGGCAAATAAAGACTAAAAGTTTTCAGAATCCTTGTCTCAGAAGGTTCTAGGCTCATCTGAAGGTTCTAAAACACAGACACGAGTCTTGTCTTGCTTGAACTTATCCTGTTTTTCACTTTCCTTGCCAACTAGAAGTTATTTTATTTGCCATATAACTACTTTACCAATGCTGTCTAAAACCATGCTTGTAATCAATACATCTGGAAACAATAATTAATAAGTGATGGGTGTATCAATTTAAAATAAAAATAAAGGTTTCTATGTAATTTCTGTAATTAAGGACATTTATATCTTACTTAACAGACTCACTTCCAGAACTGCTGTCAGAACTGTTGTCCTCTCTTAAATGAAAACAAAGGTCAGGAAATGCACACACTGAATAAAGAGCACAAATGATTTATTTAAAAAATCATACATTTTGTAAAACAGATCCAAACTCAATTTCTTTTCTAAATTCTCACTGAGTCCACAACCAGTCTGTTTCACATCAAAGGAGCCTGTTCTTCTTTGAAAATGGATAACAGAGAATTTAATTGTTTGAATTTGAGCTCAAATCACAAGTCTGGCTTTAATACTAATTTCGTTTTGTGTCACCCAAGTCCTACTCAGCCTCGACTCGGCCCTGCTTCTCCAGTCTTACCCCTCTACTCGCACATCTAGAAGGCTCACACACGCACAACTGCAATGATTCAACCTTGCAGAAAGCTGGAGTGGGAATGCCATTTCTCCACTGGCCTTCTCGTTCTTCTCTGTCATCCCACCTCCCACTGCTAATGCCCCAGGCCCCACTGCCCACTCCCAGCCTCCTTTCCATGTTGAGAGCCCAGGGAGGGCATCTAATCTACTCCCCAATCTGCAAGTCTCATCTCCACCTCCAGAAGCACCCGACATCTCTCCTACTCGATCTCACAGGTGCGCCCATGCACAGGCCTGCCCAGCACAAGTGCATGGCCTCACTCCCAAGCCTCCTTATTTCCCTGACACAGCCTCACCCTCCACTCAGGCTCAGGATTAAATGAGGAAATATAGGGAAAGATACGAGCACTATTCTCAAATCTTTCCCTCCTTCCATATAACTATAGACAACCAGAACCAAGGATCGGCAATTGTTACATGGAGGAAGGAAAAAGATTTGAACAAAGAGAACAATAACAATAGCAGCTAATAGCAGCATATTTTTTCTTTTTGGAGACAAGATCTCACTATGTTGCCCAGGCTGAACTCAAAGAACTCCTAGGCTGAAGAGATCCTCCTGACTTAGCCTCAGAAGTAGCTGGAACTACAGGTGGGCAACACTGCACACGGCTAGTAGCAGATTTTTGTGAGTGCCCACTATGTGCTAGGCACTGTCCATATATTCTCATTTACATATATGACTAATATGCATGTATTTATGTGAGTCTACATAAGCACAAACACTTCACATATATCTCAATGATGGGGGTGGGGCTCAACTAACCAGCTGAAGGCTTTAAGAACAAAAATTGAGGTTTTAGAGGGAAGGAATTCTGCCTCAACTTTAGCATCAATTCTTGCCCACTTCCTGCCTGTCCTGCACATTTCAGACTTGCCGGTCCCCACAATCACACAGGCCAATTCCTTGAAATGAATCTTTTCTATATCTTCCATATAAATGCATATGTTTCTCTAGAGAACCCTGATACATACAGGGGAAATCTGGAAATGAATTATCTGCAGCAGCAGGAGGAAGAAGAAGAGAGGCACAAGTGGCCCTGTGATGGTTAATACTATGTGTTGGCTTGACTGGCGTACAGTGCCTGACCCCTGCCAGGCACCAGGAGGCTTCAGGGAGAACATGTGCTTGCTCAGTTAATGAGGTCAAGTCCTCTAAGCCCCTCTGCCCTGCACCAGGTAAAAGATCAGAACAGGATACTGGGAAGGGCCCAGAGAAGCATCTGCACCTGACTCCCCAGGGACAAGGTGGACTGGAGGTAGATGACAAGGTTTGGCTCCCGAACTGGCACTGGCCAAAAACAAATGGACCAGCAGGGCCAAGTGACATGGCAGAAGACCAGGTGGGGGACTCGGTCACCACTTTCAAACATTCCCAAAGTTATAGTAAGCATTAAGAGACCACTTACTAGGGTCTCACTGTTAAGAGTAAAAAGAGATTGTATATGCAAATAATTAGAAAAATCAGAAATAACTTATGTTTAAACAAAACCTAAAACTGTAATACTTCAAGACCTTTGGGCTCATAGTCTGCCTGACACATAGGAAGTGGACACGATGGCTCAGAGCATGCCAAGGACCTCACCTGACCTCCTGCAAGCCAGTTCTTCTCAGGACAAAGTGGACTTTTCCACAAGTTGACCTTTAGCAATATTACAATAAATTGCACTTCAATTGTCTTGCACAAATTATCACAGCTCCACACCAATGCAGTCTTAAAATGAGACTGGCCGGTGGCTCACGCCTGTCATCCCAGCACTTTGGGAGGCCGAGGTGGGCGGATCACCTGAGGTTGGGAGTTTGAGACCAGCCTGACCAAAATGGAGAAACCCCATCTCTACTAAAAATACAAAATTAGCCAAGCATGGTGGTGCATGCCTATAATCCCAGCTACTCAGGAGGCAGAGGCAGGAGAATCGCTTGAGCCCAGGAAGCAGAGGTTGCAGTGAGCCAAGATCATGCCATTGCACTCCAGCCTGGGCAACAAGAGTAAAACTCC
>NW_012099721.1:569563-574980 GCF_000951045.1 Mandrillus leucophaeus
AAAAAAAATACAAAAAGTTAGCCGGGCGTGGTGGTGCATGCCTGTAATCCCAGCTACTGGGGAGGCTGAGGCAGCAGAATTGCTTGAACCTGGGAGGTGGAGGTTGCAGTGAGTGGAGATGGCACCACTGCACTCCAACCTGGGCAAGAAGAGCAAAACTCCATCTCAAATAATAGTAATAATAATAATAAAATAATAAATAAACAGCATTACTGTGGCTGGCCACACAGGAACCTGGAAGAGTCTACAGCATTGTGAGGTGTTCATTATCTATGGGCAGAAGAAATACATGTGATCTTTCTTTTCTTCTTACATTATTCCACATTTCCTGAATTTTTGCAAATCATATAAATAACTTAGAAACCACAATAAACAAAGTTATTGTTGTGCATCTGCAGGTGTCACCTAAATGTTATAAGCCCTAAGATTACCCATAAGGGTAACTGAGAGTACTGAGAGGCTTAAATATCATCAAATTCATAAATACATCAAACAATGTATTTATGAATGGATGTATTTCCAAAACAGCCTCCCTCACCTTTTCTAGAACTAAGATTTTTTATCTATAAAGACTTACTTCTCCATTGCCTTCAATTAGACCAACCTGCAGAAAAGAATAATAATCATAAGTACAATATCTAGAAGAATTGCAAGGCAGAAGTTAGCAAAATCATCCTTGTCAAACATTTCTATAAAATATCAGAAGCAGATACATGACTGACATGCAAACTCCACCAACAACCAGAAGAACGCCTAAGTCTTTGGAGCAATGCTGAAACTGTGGTTACTTCCAGTTACCAAAATGCCACAGTCTCCCAGAAAATAGTGGAGAATCCATTAAACATCAAGAAAGTTTTCATAACAGAGGAAAATTTTCAAAAATAGAATGTTAAATGAAAAGTACCATAGGTTTATAATATAGAATATGAACACATAGGCAAGCATCCTAAGAAGGAATCTTAGAGGAACTGTCAGCCTTATCTGGCATCTCCAGAAATGCCAGTCAAGACCTTCCATTATCTCCCTATTCTAAGGGAAATGTCAGTTCCCAGGGGCAGGGCTCTTCCACGCATCCACAACCCAAGAGGAAGCCTCAGAGGCACAGGCTTTGGGAACACCAGGTGGCAGCTTCAACCCAGGAGTATACTTGAGTGCAGTGCACTTGAACACTCCAGGTCAACTGTGGAAGGCCCCTTAGCTCAGGCAGTGGGATCGGAGACAGGAATGGGTTTATTGACTTCATAGAGTATAAAACAAACAATTCCAATACACCCAAATGCACTCTTTCATAAAATAAACTAAAGTAACAAATTCTGACCCCATGATGAGACCCCAGATAAACGTTAGGGGTCACCAGCGGTGAAAGGAACTGGCAACAAGTCAGGTGGCCAAGACTGAGCCTGAGAAGGCCACTGAGCAGTTTTCTGGACTTCCTGAAAACTCCACGTTCCTATAAAATATGAGAAAAACCAGAGTTGCCCGTGAGCTCCTATCGCAGGATCACACCCAGTTTGGGCTAGAAAGACCCCCATGAGGGATCCGCCACAGCGAAACCAGTTTAACTGCCCTTTACTGAGCCTCTCTGTGCTCCAGGCACTGCCCCATCCCTCCCACCAGACCTGATGGGAAGCGGGTTAAGGTGGTTTCATGTTGACCATGTGTCCACCGGCTACGCAGACCAACGGCAAGTTGGCACACCAGGTCAGGCACCTGCATGGGTGCCCAAAAGTTTCAAGATCTGACCTTGGAGAGACCAGGTCCAGGAGGCTGCCGGGAAGTCTCCATCACACTGGCCTCAGTCGAGTCACGGGAATGCAGGCTCTGCCATGCCCAGGAGCCTGAGACGCAACTTCAAGGACAACCGGAGCCAGTACACTTGGCCTCACATGGAAGGTGCCTCCTGATCACCAGTATACTTGACATAGCACCAGCACACAGAGATTAGGTGAGAGTGGGCTCTGGTGCAAAGGTAACAGTGCTGGGGACCTGCAAGCCAGACACTGACCAGAGGTGGATGCAGCCTGCTGGATAAGGGCAGCGGGAAAAGCTGGAGGGAAAGGCCACAAGGTTAAGAGCAGGCAGTAAGACCAGGTGAGTGAGACCTGGTGGGTGAAGCTAGATGGATAGAGCACCAGGTTAAGGTGAGGTGGTTAAAGCAAAGTGGGCAAGGTCAGGAGAGTAAGACTGGGTGAGTATGACCAAGGGGCTGATAAGGCTAAGTAGGAACTCTAGGTTAAGGCAACGTGGCATGGCCAAAAGCTAATGCCAGGTAAGGCCAAATCACTAAGGCCAAGAGATCAAAGCCAGGTGGATAATACCAGGTGGGTAAGCACAGTGGGTAAGACCATGAGGTTAAGACCAGGTGAGTAACACCAGAAGGTTAATAGAAACAGGCTGGTAAGGCAAGGAGGTTAAGGCCTGGTGAGTAAGAACAGGTAGGTAAGACCAGGGGGGTAAGACCAGGGGGACAAGGTCAGGAAGCTATGGCCAGATTGGTAAAACCAGAAGCTTAAGGCCAGTAGTTGGGTAAGGACCAGCAGGTACAACCACAAGTGGAAAGCTAAGTCTGAAGGCCAGATGTAAAGGTCAGGTGTGTAAAGTATGATGAATAAGACCAGGTAAGTAAACTAGGAGGATAATGTAAGTCGGTGAAGCCATGCGCATATGGCCAGTAGGGAAAGCCCGATCTGTGTAGTGAGAGTCAGAGATCACACTTTAGAGCCAGAAGGTTGGGCTCAGATTTTAGTTTCACCCTTTCCTAGATGACGATTTGAGCAAGTAGAGTAGCTTCTCAGAGGTTCTTTGTCCATCACATAGTGATAAGGCCGGGTGCGGTGGCTTATACCTGTAATCTCAGTGCTTTGGGAGGCCAAGGTGAGCAGATCATTTGAGCCCAAAAGTTGAGACCAACCTGAGCAACATAGTAAAACTTCATCTCTAACAACAGCAGCAACCCCACAGCGATAATGTGTCCAGAATTGGTGGGTTCTCGGTCTCGCTGACTTGAAGAATGAAGCTGCCGACCCTCGTGGTGAGTGTTACAGTTCTTAAAGATGGTGTGTCCGTAGTTTGTTCCTTCAGATGTTCAGATGTGTCCGCAGTTTTTTCCTTCTGGTGGGTTAGTGGTCTCGCTGACTTCAGGAGTGAAGCTGCAGACCTTAGCGGTGAGTGCTACAGCTCTTAAAGACGGCGCATCTGGAGTTGTTCATTCCTCCCGGTGGGTTCGTGGTCTTGCTGGCTTCAGGAGTGGAGCTACAGATTATTGCGATGATTGTTACAGCTCATAAAAGTGGCATGGACCCAAAGAGTGACCAGCAGCAAAATTTATTATGAAAAGAGAAAAAACGAACCTTGCACAACATAGAAGAGGACCCCCACCGGGTTGCCGTTGCCTGGCTCGGACAACCTGCGTTTATTCCCTTATCTGACCCCACCCACATCCTGGTGATTGGTCCATTTTGCAGAGAGCTGATTGGTCTATTTTACAGAGCGCTAATTGGCCCATTTTGACAGAGTGCTGACTGGTGCATTTACAATCCTTCAGCTAGACATAGAGTGCTAGATAGAAAAGTTCTCCAAGTCCCCACTAGGTTAGTTAGATACAGGGTACTGATTGGTGTATTTACAAACCTTGAGCTAGACACAGGGTGCTGATTGGTGTATTTACAATCCCTTAGCGAGACATAAAAGTTCTCCAACTCCCTACTAGATTCTAGAGCCCAGCTGGCTTCACCTAGTGCATCCCGCGCCAGGGCTGCAAGTGGAGCTACCTGCCAGTCCTGCGCCATGCACCCACACACTTCAGCCCCTGGGCAGTCGATCAGGCTGGGTGCCAGCACAGGGGGCAGTGCTCCTCGGGGAGGCTCAGGCATGGTGGGCTGCAGGTTGAGAGCCCTGCCCTGCTGGGAGGCAGCTGAGACCCAGCAAGAATTTGAGCACAGAGCTGGCAGGCCAGCACTGCTGGGCGACCCAGTGCACCCTCTGCAGCTGCTGGCCGGGGTGCTAAGCCCCTCACTGCCCAGGGCCAGCAGCGGCTGCCGGCCACTCCGAGTGCAGGGCCTGCCAAGCCTGCGCCCACCTGGAACTCATGCTGGCCTGCCAGTGCCCCCCACAGCCCCGGTTCTTGCCCACACCTCCTCCCTCTGGGCCTCGCCCAGCCCAGAGAGGGGCTCCCACAGTGCTGTGGCAGGCTGCAGGGCTCCTCAAGCACCGCCAGAGTGGATGCCGAGGCCGAGGAGGCACCAAGAGTGAGGGCTGCTAGCATGTTGTCACCTCTCAATAAGAGGGTTTGTTAGGGAAATATGTTATTAGGAGAGGCAGTTAAACCGCTAGCTTAGTTGTGTAAATGCTGAGTCAATTCCAGATTGGAGAATGATTTAGGCAAAGATGGTGAGGAGATTAGAAAGCTCTTAGGCAATGGTTGTTGATGGTAAGTAAGCTCTTGTCCCAGTTTGAAACATGAAGCACTGTGAAACTATGAGAGGGCAGAAAAATAAGACTTTGGAAAAATGGAGGTGAGGGGCTAGAAGCCTCAATGAAGTAGTAAAACAGGGTCTGGAAGGTGGGGCTGGTAGCAAAAGAAAAGAAGATGTGTGATTCCAGATGAGGATTCCCTAGGTCGAAGTTGCAGTTACCACTCAAGCAATCTAACCCTTCTAATTGTCATCATTTTATATCTTGATACTGTATATTTTGAATTGATACAACTTTTTAATTTAAAAAGTTTTCTTAAAGGAAACTGATATTAATGATTCACTTTTAAAATTATGACATTTGCCAGGTGCAGTGGCTCACACCTGTAATCCTAGCACTTTGGGAGACAGAGGCAGCAGGATGGCTTCATACCAAGATTCAGGAATAGCCTGGGCCCTCTAGCAAGACCTCCATCTCTACAAAAAATAAAAATTAGCCTGGTGTGGTGGTGTGTACCTGTAGCCAGCTACTTGGAAGGCTGAGGCAGGAGGATCTCTTGGGCCCAGGAGTTTAAGGCTGCGGTGAGCTATGATTGCACCACTGCACTCCAGCCTGGGCAACAGAGTGAGACCATGTCTCAAAAACTTAACAACATAAAATAGTTATATTGAAGTGTATCCAGAGAAACCAGTGGAATTTAAATTACTTTTGGTTGAAATGGATTCTGAGGAAATTATATGGACAGAAAACTGAGATAATGTAAGTTGTATCTTGAATAAGAACTCTGATTTTGGCCGGGTATGGTCACTTACACCTGTAATCTCAGAACTTTGGGAGGCTGAGGCGGGAGGATCACTTGAGCCCAGGAGTTCAAGACCAGCCTGGGCAATATAGAGAGACCCCCATCTCTAAAAAAATTTTTAAATAAATAAATAAACTCTGATTTGTGGGGTGGGGTGGGTAGAGCTGGGGACAGAGGAGTAAAAAACATAATTGTCCCATCA
>NW_012099721.1:576010-590852 GCF_000951045.1 Mandrillus leucophaeus
ATGGGGTTTCAGCATGTTGGCCAGGCAGGTCTCGAACTCCTGGCCTCAAGTGATCCACACACCTCAGCCTCCTAAGTTCTGGGATTACAGACATGAGCCACCGTGCCCAGCCTCTGTCCTCCAGAATTTTTATTTTGCTGCATAAATGTAATGATATAAGGGATCTGTTAGGTATTCCATACATCTAGTTATCTGAAAAACTTTTGAATCATTTTTTAACTTGTGTCTGTGGTATTCATCAGGTTATATGTGGACAGATGATCTGGTAAGTACTGGTGATGATGCAGAAGGAGTGCTCTGCACCAGTCATCCATTGATGACTGTTTTCCAAGACACAGAATTATGATCATTACAGATCATTATTTCCCATCATGTCTTTATCTTTCAAAAGGAAATGGTTTTTGATTCTCAGTTGTTTTGGAATTCAGCCTTTCCTATGGATGTGACTGATTTTTTTGCTCTCGATATTTTACCCTTCAATTAGCGACTTTAAAATAGGCCTGTAATTCCAGCACTTTGTGAGGCTGAGGCGCGGATCACCTGAGGTCAGGAGTTCGAAACCAGCCTGACCAACATGGAGAAACCCCATCTCTAATAAAAATACAAAATTAGCTGGGCATGGTGGCACATACCTGTAATCCCAGCTACTTGGGAGGCTAAGGCAGGAGAATCGCTTGAACCCAGGGGGGTGGAAGTTGCAGTGAGCCAAGATGGTACCACTGCACTCCAGCCTGGGCAACAAGAGCAAAACTCCGTCTTAAAAACAAAACAAACAACACCCTCCACCCCCCCCCAAAAAAAAAAAACCAGGCCTATTTATTCGAGCTAAAATTTCTGATCCATAAAGAGTCCTAGTTGGGACATTGCGTTATTTTTATTTTTATTTTTATTTTTGAGATAGAGTCTCACTCTGTCGCCAGGCTGTAGTGCAGTGGCGTGATCTCGGCTCACTGCAACCTCCCCCTTCAGGGTTCAAGTGATTCTCCTGCCTCAGCCTCCCGAGTAGCTGAGACTACAGGCGCCCACCACCACACCCAGCTAATTGTTGTATTTTTAGTAGAGATGGGGTTTCACCACGTTGGCCAGGATAGTCTCGATCTCTTGACCTTGTGATCCACCCGCTTTAGCCTCCCAAAGCGCTGGGATTACAGGCATAAGACACTGTGCCCGGCCTTAGAATCTTCTTTAATAATTATTAGCACTGTAAGATGTTTCTGGTCTCCACTCTTTTTTCAGGCCTACACCAATGGCTGATTGAGGCCATGCATCACTATTAAGGCATCTTCACCAAAAGAAACTATGGAAGTTCTGCATGAAACATAGAAACCTGTTAGAAAAGGAGCTAAATTTCAAACAGAGAATGTGATGTTCAATCACAGAGAAGTGTCCAGAAGGAACTCCTGAAGTACTGTTTTCCAAAGTACAGAATGATACAGAAAATTGTTTTAGGTGGAATTCCTGAAAATAAATTTTTAAATGTTTCTTTTTTGACTTCCTTTTCATATGGCAAATGATACCAATGTTCCATTTATATTAGTTATGAATTTGAAGAAATATTGAGGAAATCACATTTCACCTAGCATATGAGTATGGGAAAAATCATGACAATGGAAGGCAAATGACTTAAGTTTGGGAAACATTTGACTCAGAAGATATATTGGAAAGCAAGTTAAAATCCCAAACTCAGCCAGGTGCAGTGGCTCACGCTTGTAATCTCAGCACTTTGGAAAGCTGAGGCAGGAGGATTGCTTGAGCCCAGGAGTTCAAGACCAGCGTGGGCAACACAGGGAGACCTCTGTCTATATAAAAATAAATAAATACTAATTAATTAGCCAGGCATAGTGGCACACACTTGTGGTCCCAGCCACTCGGGAGTTCAGCCCAGGAGTTCAAGGCTGCAGTGAGCCATGACCATGCCACTGCACTCCAGCCTGGGCAACAGAGTGAGTGCCTGTCCCTTAAGAGAAAAAAAGATAGATTCAAAATCTGATAACAGTAGGTTTGGGGATGGCCCTGAGGTCTTGGGCTTTTCTTTTCTCTTTTCTTTCTTTCTTTTTCTTTGTGGGGAGTCTTGCTCTGTCGCCAGGCTGGAATGCAGTGGCGCAACCTCAGCTCACTGCAACCTCTGCCTCCCAGGTTCAAGCCATTCTCCTGCCTCAGGCTCCCGAGTAGCTGGGATTACAGGCACGTGCCACCACACCCAGTTAATTTTTTTTTGTATTTTTTACTAGAGACGGGGTTTTGCCATGTTGGCCAGGCTGGTCTTGAACTCCTGACCTCAGGTGATCCACCCGCCTCGGTCTTCCAAAGTGCTGGGATTACAGGCCTGAGCCACTGTGCCCGGCCATATTTTGGACTTTTCATAGGCTCCCTGGGCATCTTTCATAGTGTGGAAATTTGAAAGCCAGGAGCAATCTGCCATACATCAGGAAGCCACTAGGTGGCAGGGGCCATCCCTTGGAGCCCATTCTTCAGTATAGAAAGTGGTCAGAGAGGAAACCTGTGTAGTGGTGAAGAGTCCAAGCAAACATGTTAAATGCACTTTAATAAATAGTTGCTGCAGATGAAAGGGCAAGAAGAGTTTCTTTCACCTCTTGCTCCCCTCCAGTATTTGAAATAATTCAAGGATCCTTAACTAAAACTCTGCAACCAGGGAGCTGCGCTACCCTGTAGCACAACCAGCTAAGGAAAAAACTAGCTCAATGATAGGGCTAGTATTTATATGGGGTCAATGGCTTTTATTGGCAGACATTTTATTGGCATATGTGCCCTTTTGTGCAATACAGGAGATAGAGAGGAAAAACCCAAACCAAAGCTTTTTTTTTTCTTCTCCTTTTTTTTTTTTTCTGCTCTCACTCAATCAACACAGAATACTTCTGTGACCAAATGTGAGGAAGGTTTACCCCAGACACCAAACAATCCATTTTCCAGCAGGGTCTCCAGTGGACACTAGCTGGATGTCCTCTAAGTCAACTCAATGTTGACACTCCCTACCTAAAGATAGTGTTAGATCTCACAGGTTCAGGACTAGTCTCACAAAACTGACCCCAAGTTCAGATACCAGTTGCAGATCTGAGCCTCTAGAACTTCTGAGCCACCAGCTACAAATTAAGGTTACCACATGCCCCTCCCCAGGTTCAATTAATTTGCTGGAGCAGTTCACAAGAACTCAGGGAAACACATTTACCAGTTTATTAATGAAGAATATAATAAAGCTTCACCTGACTAGCCTAAAAAATAAAGAATATGATAAAAGATACAGATGAAGAGATCATGGGGTGAAGTTGGCAAGGGTCCCGATCCTAGGAGCTTGTCCCCATGGAGTTGGGGTACACCATCCTCCCAGCACATAGATGTGTTCACCAACCCAGGAGGTCTCCAAACCCAGTCCTTTGGAATTTTTTTTTTTTTTTTTTTTTTTTTTTGACAGAATCTCACTCTGTCACCAGGCTGGAGTGCAGTGGTGCGATCTCAGCTCACTGCAAACTCCACCTCCTGGATTCAACTGATCCTCCTGCCTCAGCCTCCCAAGTAGCTGGGACTACAGGCTGCGCCACCAATCCCAGCTAACTTTTATATTTTTAGTAGAGACAGAGTTTTACCATGTTGGCCAGAATGGTCTGGATCTCTTGATCTCGTGATTCGCCCACCCTGGCCTCCCAAAGTGCTGAGATTACTGGCGTGAGCCACCGCACCCAGCCTCTTTTTGAATTTTTATGGAAGCTTCCATTTGTAGGCATGATTGATTATATCATTAGCCATTAATGATCGACTCAATTTTCAGCCCCCCTTCCCTCCCTGGAGGTTGGGGGCTGGGGCTGAAAATCTTAACCCTCTAATCAGACCTTGATTTTTCCCACAACGAGCTCCCACCCTGAGGCTATCTAGAGGCCCTCAGCCTCCAGTCACCTCATTAGCACAGAAGATTCCAAGGATTGAAGGACATATGTGTCGGGAAAAGATGAGGAAGACCAAATACATATTTCACAATATCATACCGTCCAAGTGTATGACCCTGTACCTAAGAGATAACACATGTTAAAATCAGATACGAAACAGATAGTACCATCCCATGACTTTTCTGTGGAATGTGCTTTTCCTCCAAATGCCAGGAAATGGTGTAACAGAGACTAAAATTCAGAGTGCTTGCTGTTCTGTTTAGTGGCTCCTAAGGTGGTGTCAGTGTGTAGAGCTAATATTTCGATAAAGACAGGTGGGCAAGGGTACTATTTGAGACACATGAGTTATTGTTGGTGTCTGATTTTGTTTTATTCCAACCTAATTAGTTCTGCCTTGTAAAATACTCATTACCTGAATTACCACTGTGAATATTACACTCTAACAATTTATTATTATACAAATATTACCCTTCAGTTTTTGAAATAGTTTAGAAAGCAGTGATATTGGGGGCACTTAAATATATTTTAAAAGTGGTTAGGCTGGGCGCTGTGGCTCACGCCTGTAATCCCAGCACTTTGGGAGGCCAAGGCGGGTGGATCACCTGAGGTCAGGAGTTCGAGACCAGCCTGCCCAACATGGTCGAACACCGTCTCTACTAAAAATGCAAAAATTAGCTGGGCATGGTGGTGCACGCCTGTAATCCCAGCTACTCAGGAGGCTGAGGCAGGAGAATCGCTTGAACCCGGGAGGCAGAGGTTACAGTGAGCCATGATCATGGCACTGCACTCCAGAGCGAGACCCTGTCTAAAAAAAAATAAGTAAATAAATGTGGTTAAAGTAACCAATCATGGCGTAGTTTTTCATTTTGTTTTATTTATTTATTTATTTTTTAATTTTTTTGAGACAGAGTCTCACTCTTGTCGTCTAGGCTAGAGTTCCACGACGCAATCTTGGCTCACTGCAACCTCCGCCTCCCGGGTTTAAGCGATTCTTGTGCCTCAGCCTCCTGAGTAGCTAGGATTACAGGCACCTGCCACCATGCCTGGCTAGTTTTTTATATTTTTAGTAGAGATGGGGTTTCATCATGCTGGCCAGGCTGGTCTTGATCTCCTGACCTCAGGTGATCTGTCTGTCTCAGCCTCCCAAAGTCCTGGGATTATAGGCATGAGCCATCACCCCCAGCCTATTTATTTATTTTTTGAGACAGTCTCGCTCTGTTAGCCAGGCTGGAGTGCAGTGGTGCAATCTTGGCTCACTGCAACCTCTGCCTCCCAGGTTCAAGTGATTCTCCTGCCTCAGCCTCCCAAGTAGCTGGGATTACAGGCATGCACCATCAGGCCCAGCTAATTTTTGTATTTTTAGTAGAGATGGAGTTTCACCATGTTGGTCAGGTTGGTCTCAAACTCCTGACGTCAGGTAATCTTTTTTAAGTAAGAAGAATATATTTTCATTATACATGTCTATAAGTGATTGAAGTGGTCAGAGGAGATACTGAATTCCTCATTTACTTTTAGATGAAGCAAAGACTAACACCCTGCCCTCCCACCCAAATAGATATTAAGTTGAATATTCTTTCTGGGAACCTGGAGAAAAAGTGGATAAAAATCACTATTGCCAGGTCGGGCACGGTGGCTCACGCCTATAATCCCAGCACTTTGGGAAGCATAGGTGGGCGGATCACGAGGTCAGGAGACTGAGACGACCCTGGCTAACACAGTGAAACCCCGTCTCTATTAAAAATACAAAAACTTAGCCAGGCATGCTGGCGGGTGCCTGTAGTCCCAGCTACTTGGGAGGCTGAGGTAGGAGAATGGCATGAACCCGGGAGGCAGAGCTTGCGGTGAGCCAAGATCGTGCCACTGCACTCCAGCCTGGGCTACAGAGTGAGACTCTGTCTCAAAAAAAAAAAAAATCACTACTGCCAATGTGGCACTGTAGATTAGCAATACTGATGATATCCGATGGAGGACAACAGATGTTATCATGTGCAAGTTTAGGATGCTGAAGAAGTGACAAGAAAAGGATCAGAGCCTTGCCACAACACAGAATTTATGTAAGTGCTTGAATGACGTCATCTCTCTTGAAGTCCAAGATGTGCTGGAAGGTGAGCAGGAAATAAACTTAGTCATTTTATTTGGAATCAAGCTGTGTCTTTTGGGAATAACAAATGCATAGTACAGAATGTGTTGCTTGGTTATTTATAAGCTTGGGTTCAGAGAGTTAATGCAAATGCACAGTAAGCAAGCGGTTGCCATCCTCTTAGTAAGGATGGTGTGTGCAGCTGAGTCAGAGGAAGGGTTGGAAGCCCAGTCCCGGTGCTGGCTAGCTTTGGGAGTGTAAGCAAAGTCTCAACCTAACTTGAGGCCTCTCTGTTCCCATCTGTGAAATGGGTACAAATCCCCCATGATCTGGGCTGTGGTGAGAGTGAAAGGAGGCCATGCACGTCAAGATCCAGGCGGTTGGTCAGGCTCAGTAAGGGAGCGGTCATGTCACTCTAGTACTTGAGACCGGGCTGGTAACATTAAGCCTTCTGGGCCCTCTGGGGCACTGAAGCATGGATCATGGGGACCACTAAGTGGCGCCAGAGATGCTCAACCGGCAAAGAGGGGAAGGGAGAAAGCAGAGCCCAGGCAGGACTGGAGCGGGTCGATCCTGGTCTTGATCCAGAAAACCACAGGGTTCCTTGTCTTGGTTTTCAACCACTTCCTTCTGTGTGTGCATATGGATGTAGCACATTGTTATAACCAAGCTCAAAACAATACGAAACTTTGATTATATATGTTGTTACCGTGGTTAACAAATGTATTCTTCTGTCTGAGAATCCTCAGTAGTACAGAGAGAGGTTTTGCACTTAGAATTCTATTTAGACTTTTTATTCCTTGAAGCATGTAAAAGTACATAAACACCCCAAAAGGTTATATCGAAAGTCAAAGCATTATGATCTCTCTGGATGCTTTTCAGACATGGTGGGCGAGTGTTCTGAACACCCGCCCCCGGCCAGCTTTGCCTGGAGAGCTACTGAGATTTTCTACCATCTAGTCTTGGGATGCTGAAGCCTCAAGAGGTTAGGAATGAATGCAATCCTCACCCACCTGGCAATGTTGGTATGCAAACCTTGGTTGCTTTGGTTGGTATGAGACCACCTCATCCTATTGGAGAAGTTCTTTTCTTGTCTTTCACCATGGAATCATTTACTCTTGTAGTGGGGGAGGAATGCTACTCAGAAAGAGCTTTCAAAGAACCAAGAAAAAACTTCCTTCTCTTCTCTTCTTCTTCTCCTTTTTCTTCTTTTTTTCTTTTAGTAGAGACGGAGTTTTTGCCCTCCAGGTTGCAGCACAGTGGCAAATTATATTCACTGTACCCTGGAACTCCTGGGCTCAAGGAGCCCTCAAGCCTCCCAAGCAGCTAGGAATACAGGTGCATGTCACTTCTTAAAGGAGACTTGCCACAGAGAACAATGGGCCACACTGGCTTTTGTTAATTGGTGAAATGATTTTGTTGGTCCATATAGACACTGCTACTCTACGGAGGCAACAAAACCATTTCACCAATTAAATTAACCACCCAGCATCATGCATGTGGTGATTAACAACTTGGATATATTTTGCTTAAGCTATTTTAAGAATCCCTAAATTATGGATAAAGGGAAGAAAAATAAACCTGCCTTTTGATACTGCTCATGTATCTTCTTTGTATCATTATTTACTTACAAGCCTTTTTTTTTTTTTTTTGAGACATAGTCTTGCTCTCTCTCCCAGGCTGGAGTGCAGTGGTGTGATCTTGGCTCACTGCAACCCCCGCCTCCTGGGTTCAAGCGATTCTCCTGCCTCAGCCTCCCTAGTAGCTAGGATTACAGGCATGTACCACCACGCCTGGCTAATTTTTGTATTTTTAGTAGAGAGGGGGTTTCGCCATGTTGGCCAGGCTGGTCTCGAGCTCCTGACCTCAGGTGATCTGCCTACCTTGGCCTCCCAAAATGTTGGGATTACAGGTGTGAACCACTGCGCCCAGCCACAAGTCATATTTTAAAGCATCTTGTTCCTTAGTTGTAATTCCCTTGGCTTTTAGCAACAGTTGGTTTTGACCCCAGCTCCTTGGTGCTTGGACCTCCAGATCCACCCTGGAGCCCACATGTGGATTTACATCTAATATGTTACAATCCTGATGTAAATCCCCAGGAGGAAGACTGGTGTTAGCCATCCTTACTCTGCACAATGCTATTCTTGCTGTTGCTTTTACCTCTGGCAGGAGTTTCCTTTTCACAAGGGAGAAGGCTCTATGCATTTATAGCAGTGTTTTATTTTCCAGCAAGCTTAGAAATCTACAAGATGGCTCCACTGCTTATAAAAACCGCTGCAGAGAGGGGCTTGGACTAGTTCTAGAGTGTTAAATTTCTCCTTAGCCATGGAAGTCGCTTGTGAAAGGAAATCTTACCTGGAACCTGCGTTAGACAAGCATTCAAAAGTAGGGATGCTCTGGTGGGGCCATTGATGGGAGAGGATTTTGAGGGGTTACTGAGGAGCCCTGTGGGGTCCCTGACCTGCTCCTGGCAGGGCAGTTTGGAAACCAGCAGATGAGGTGACTGCTTGTGTCTCTTGAAGCTGTGGTCCAGGAGTGTGTTTCTAAGGCATTTGCAACCTAATGGGAAGTAAACCACTTTCCCATCAGCTGTGGTATGTTTTGTTGGCACATTGTTTCTGAAGGTTAGTAACCACATAATCCCAAGCCAAAGATATTTAAACTATTTTAAATCAAGAGGCTTGTGAATTTTTGATTTCCCTCATTACAAGCATGTATAATTATTTTAAGCCAAACAAACATGTGATATTTCACTTTTTAACTTTTTTTTGTTTTGTTTTTTTGTATGTGGGAATCATTTTCTTTTCAAAGACTAAGGACTTTTTTGTTTATTCCTAGATTAGAAACAGAGCCGGGGATGAGGGGGTACTGAAAGGGCATAGCCTGTCCTTTGGCGGGACCGTGGGACCCAGCCGCCCTTTCTCCTCCGTGGCTCCCCACCCAGGAGGCTGCGCTTACCTGCTCCGCGCGACCTCTGCGGCATGGGGGCTCTTAGCTCTGTCGCTGCGGGTGGTGCTTGTGCTGCGAATGGCTGCGGGAGGGGCTCGGGTGCCCAGCGCTGCACCGCGAGGCGACCAACCGCTGACATGTGGGGCGACTGGGTGGACAGGAAGACTCGGCGCGCTTTTGTAGCCGCCAGTGGGGGCAGCCTGGACTCCCTGAACCAAGCGCGCGTGGGCGGCGGCCCTGCCCTGGTGCACTGACCGGCCAGCGCGCAGCCTGATGAGAGCACTTGTGAGCCTTGGGATCGCCTGGGCTGCTTCTTGGCGCTCTGTCTAGGGGGAACCGGCTTGGTGAGAGCAGGGCCGGAGCTTCTCTGAAGTCGAAGGGTGCTAGGCTTTGAATGGCTCTCCCTCAAAACTCATGCGAAAGTTCAATCCGTTTTAGAGGTGTAGCCTTCAGGAGGTGAGTAGGCTTGAGGGTTCAGCTCTTGTGAATGCCTGAGTGTTCTTGTAAAAGAGCTTGAGGGAGGGAGTTTGGTCTCTTGTGTGCTTCTGCTCTCTGCCACCTGAGGAGACTTCACCTTGAGCTTGGACTTCCCAGACTTCAGAAGCTGTGGGAAATGAATTCCTGGTTTGTTGTTGTTGTTTTGCTTTTTACAAATTACCCAGTCTTGGGTACTTTGTTATTACAGCACAAAAAGACTGAGACAAAGGGCCAGCACCATTCTGGATAGGACAAGAGAGCTCCTGTCACCCCGATTGGAGGTGGACACTCCTGCAGCTGGACTTTTCTCACTTGGGGACCACACGGCTCACAGGCATTCCCTGGTTCACTTCCTGGGATCTGTAAATACCCTGAAATACTATGCCAGGTTTTACATCTAAATGCAAGTGCCTGGAATGAGGGACAAAAGTTTTTATCCAATTCGACATCTGTGACACCCCGTATTGCCCACTTCCCACCTCCTCCCCTACCCCCCAACACCCCCCTCCAAACCTGTAAAAATGATGGATTAAACCAATAGTACCCAAACTTGGCTGCACACTAATCACCCAGGGAGTTTTTAAAAGCTGGAAGCCCCGAGTGGAAGCCCAGATCACTTCACTCAGTGGGATGGGACCCAGCCATTAGTGTTTTAAAAGATTCACAGGTGATTCCATTACATAGGAAAGAGTGAGCACCACTGCCCTCACTGAACACTATGTGCTTTTACGTTTTTTTTCAGCTAGATTGTTTGCTTCTCTGCCTTTTTCGTGAGGTGGTGGGTGTCGCAGTATCTAGCCCAGCTCTGAGACACACCCTACATATTTGCTGCATGAAGGAGGCAACGGCAGAGCACAAGATAGGTCATCTAACTTGCAGGCCCCTCTTTCCTGTGTCCAAAATTCTCTCTGGGCTGAAATACCACTGACTTCATGGAAATGGCTTCATGTAATGTTTGAAGCTAAGGAAGAAAATGAGTCATTACTCCCTGATGGGACATCTGTCTTTTAGCCTCTCCAGAATGCACCTGCCTGTGTTACTGTGGTTCAGAGGTCTGGGATGGCATTTAGGTATACACCATTAGAGTCATAACCCCTGTGGTTCCAACACCTGTGAGTCCAGTACCGGGATGAATACCGTATATTCTGAAATAGATCTGGCCTGGCACTATCCTGGGCCATGTTCTCCTGTTGAACATGAACAAAAACAATTTCCCACAGCACCGTTAGACAAGACTCCTCTGTGACCAGGATGGATCTAGACCAGAATAAGACCACTGCAACATCGCATCTGAAAACAGACAAAGTATAAACATTGTTCAAGCCACAAAAAAACACACACGTACACACAAATATAGCAGTTGTCTTGGCTAATAGAACTGGCTGCTGCTTCATTGCCAGTTATAGCTTTTATTTTGAGACAGAGTCTCGCTCTGTCACCCAGGCTGGAGTGCAGTGGTACAATGACTTACTGCAACCTCAGCTTTTTGGGCTCAAGCAATCCTCCTACCCCAGCCTCCTGAGTAGCTGGGATCACAGCACATGCCACAACACCTGGCTAATTTTTAAAAATTTTTTGTGGAGACAGAGTCTCGCCACATTTCCCAGGCTGGTCTCAAACTCCTGGGCTCAAGCAATTCTCCCACCTCAGTCTGCCAAAGTGCTGAGATTACAGATGTGGACCACCACACTCAGCCCCAATTACAGCTTCAGACTTGGTGTAGTCTGCCTTCCCTATGGGTAAGATTTATGATGATACACATTCATAAAATTACCCCAGTTTCCTGACCCTATCCAACCCAGAGAAAAACTATGCTTTCTTCAACTTCTCCCAAAGCAGCTAACCAAAGCCTAAATCCTTTAATAACATTTTCTAACATCCTCTCACTGAGACACCCCCAGGATTTCCCATTGTTTGCATTTTCCCTCTTTGCAGTGAGAATTAAACCCAACTTTCTTAACTATAGATGTGTTCCTAGTGGTTTCTGGCTGGAGAGCATCAACAAATTATATTATTTACACATCCCAATAACAGTGCAAGAAAAATATTACGCCCCCCTTCCCATATGAGCTAACTGAGGTTCTTTTAGATTACATAGCTCACACAGGGCTGCTGGGTTTTAAGTAAAGAGCTAGGGTTCATTTTCACATAGTTTTGTTGGACGACAAGCTAACATTTTGCTTACTTACATGAACTTTAACTGCTAAGTGGAGTTCCAACCCAGCACTGCCCTTTTCTGGCTGTAGGAACTTGAGGAAATCCTGTAACATTTCTCAACTTCCTTATCTAAAAAAAAAAAAAAAGTGTTACCAAAATGCCAGGAGTTTGATCTAGGTACAATTAATTGCTCACTGCACAGGAAGCCAATCACTGAGACAATGATAATTGCTGGGTGGGGAAGAAGGCTTAATCACGTGCTGCAGCTGTGATCTAGCCAACTAAATCTGGCCAACTAAAATCAGGGGTTTATGTAACAGGGAAGAAATGTAACTACATATAGGAAAATAGGAATTGGGGAGGGGTAAGGAAGGGGAGTTGGTCAAGAAGAAGCAGGTGACCGGTTAGGCAATCATGACAGGTGAGGGGTCTGGCTTCCTATTGTCCAGATGTGATGATCTGGTAAGGATCAGTTCCTTGATACTGTTACTGCGCTGGAGGGTCTTGACTGAGTCATCCAGGTTCTTGGCGTTTTGAACGAAGAATTGAACGGATCACACATACAAAGCAACACAAGAATGAAGCAACAAAAGCACAGATTTATTGAAATGAAAGTGCACTCCACAGAGTAGCAGCAGATTTGAGCAAGTGGCTCAAGAGGACCAGTTACAGAATTTTCTGTGATTAAATACCCTCTAGAGGTTTCCCATTGGTTACTTGGTTACACCCTATGTAAATGAATACTTGACCCACCACCAGTCTGATTGGTAGAGGGAGGCGACCAATCAGAGGTACTTTCAATTTTTCATCTGCAATGCAGTGGAATGGGGGTAGGGAGGTGCAGAGTGTAAAGGGAGTAGCCTCTGATCTTTTCGATACTTGAACATGGAGAGGTGGGGTTTTCCTTTTGATTCAGTTCTAAAAAGTCAGCCTGAATCGGCCTTACATCCCCTGTTTCCAGACCCTGTTCTCCTGCCTCATTACTATCTGGGAAAGCTGACAGTTGAAAACCTGAGAAAGGAACTCAGACAAAACAAATGTTAACTTTCTCAAGTTTTAAGAGTGGGAGGGTCAATTTCTATGTTTATTCAGAAGAAACCATAAACATCAGTTCTCTAAGACAAGTAGGCTGATTTCAAAAGGAAAGGGGATAACATTCCAATCTCAAGAATCTTAGTGTGGAAATAATAAGAAAAACCCACCAAGCCTGTTGATCACAGAGCTATGCTCAAGCATCTGCCCCCTGTAGAAATGTAAAATGTGAGGTGAGAAAGGTAAGCAGCAGAGCCACCAAGCAGTGTCCAGCCCATCTGCACTACTTCACTCCAGCTGAGTCTTGCTGATTTGTATTTGGCTGGTATGGTGGGTCATTGTAGATGTAAACCTGACTGGGTTAAGGGATACCCAGATAACTGGTGGCACATTATTTCTGGGTATGTCTGTGAGGGTATTTCAAGAAGAGATTGGCATTTGAATCAGTGAACTGAGTAAGTAAGATCTGACCTCACCAATGTGGGCAGGCACCATCCAAATGGGCTGAGGGCCTGGATAGAACACAAAGGCAGAGGAAGGGAGAATTTTCTCTCTCTGTTGCAGCTGGGACAACACCCTTCCTCTTCTGCCCTTGGACATCAGAACTCCAGGTTCTCAGGCCTTCATACTCAGACTGAGTCACACAACCTGCTTCCCTGGTTCTCTTGTAGACAATATATTTTAGGTCTTCTCAGCCACCATAATTGAGGGATCCAGCCTCCATAATAAATCTCTGATAGACGTAGACTCATGCACTACATTTTTGTCAACAATGGACTGCATATATGATGGTGGTCCCACGATATTATAAAGAGCTGAAAATCTCCTATCATCTAGTGATGTTGTAGGTGTCATAACATTAATGCACAATGCATTACTCATGTGTCTGTGGTGATGCTGGTGTAAACAAACCTATTGCATGGCCGGTCATATAAAAGTACAGCACATACAATTATGCACTGTACATAATACTTGATGATAACAGTAAATGACTATGTTACTGGTTTATGTATTTTCTGTGTGATAGGGTTTGGATCTGTGTCCCCACCAAATCTCATGTCAAATTGTTGGAAGAGGGGCCTGGGGGAAGGTGATTAAATCGTGGGGGCGGTTCCTTCATGAATGGCTTAGCACCACCTCTTTGGTGCTGGTCTCGTGATAGAATTCTCATGAGATCTGGTCATTTCAAAGTGTATAGCACCCCAGCCTGACCAGCATAGTGAAATCCCGTCTCTACTAAAAATACAAAAATTAGCTGCGCATAATGGTGGGTTCCTGTAATCTCAGCTACTCGGGAGGCTGAGGTAAGAGAATCGTTTGACCACAGGAGGCGGAGGTTATAGTGAGCCGAGATTGCACCATTGCACTCCAGCCTGGGCGACAGGGTGAGACTCCATCTCAAAAAACAAAACAAAACAAAATGCAAAAAAACAAAAACAAGTGTGTAGCACCTCCCCAACCCACTCTTGCCACTCCAACCATGTGACATGACTTCTCCCCTTTCACCTTCCACCATGATTGTTAGTTCCCCAAGGTCTCCTCAGAAGTGGATGCCACCATGCTTCCTGTATAGCCTGCAGAACTGTGAGCCAATTAAACCTCTTTTCTTTACAAATTATCCAGTCTTAGGTATTTCTTTATAGCAATTTCAAAATGAACTAATACACTATGCTATACTTTTTTTTATTTTAGAGTGTACTTCTTCAACTTATAAAAAAAGAAGTTAACTGTACTAGCCTCAGGCAGGCCTTTCAGGAGGTATTCCAAAGGAGGCATTGTTATTGTAGGAGATGACAGCTCCACGCATGTCATTGCCCCTGGAGACCTTCCAGTGTGTCAAGATGTGGAGGTGAAAGACAGCAATATTGATGATCTTGACCCCGTGTAGGCCTAGGCTAATGTGTGTGTTTGTGTCTTCATTTTTAACAACAACAACAAAAAAAGTTTAAATGTAAAAAATTTAAAAATTAAAAAAGCTTGTAGAATAAATATATAATATTTTATACAACTATTTAATGTGTGTTTTAAACTAAGTGTTGTCCGGAGCTGCCCGCCCCGGCCATAGCAAATAATAATTAATGATTAAACGCCCGAGCTCTACTCCTTTCCACCTTCTACCTCCTCCCTAGATTTGTTGTTTCTCTTTTGTATCAATACCTCATAAAAGATGGCGCTCTTCCTGCTTTTCTTCACCTGTTTTTCCCCGGCGAGGCGAAAATTGTTACTTTGTAGCGCAGGCACCATCCTG
>NW_012099722.1:0-1434 GCF_000951045.1 Mandrillus leucophaeus
CCTGTGCAGTTGAAAATCCATGGATAACTTTTGACTCCCCGAAAGCTTAGCTACTGATCACCTACTGTTGACTAGAAGCCTTACTCATAACATAGTCAACTAATACACATTTTATATTTATGTGTATTGTATACTGTACTCTAACAAAAAGTAAGCTGAAGAAAAGAATATGTTATTAAGAAAATCAGAGGGAAGAGAAAATATATTTACTAGTCATTAAGAAGAAGTGGATCATCATAAAGGTCTTCATCTTCATCATCTTCACATTCAGTAGGCCAAGGAGGAAGAGGTGTGGTTGGTCTTGCTGTCTCAGGGGTGGCGGAGGCAGAACAAAATCTATGTGCTAGTGGACCCACACAGTTCTAACCCATGTTGTTCAAGGATCCACTGTATTTACAAGAATAGACCATTGAGTTGCAAGCTCATTTCATCTGTCTGAATCAGCTAGGTTATGCTGTGGTGACTAACAACCCCCAAATCTCAGTGGCTTAAAGCAACAAAGATTTCCCACTCATTTTGCACAGCTCATGCGGGTAGATAAGGGAGCTCTGTTTATCAGAGTCACTTTGGGACTCAGTATGATGAAGGCTTTATCTTAAAAAGTGTTTTCATGATGGCTGGAAAGTCGTGGACCAGTGATTTCCACCCAAACCCATTTGCTAAAACCAGTTCCATGACTATGACTCACTTCAAAGAGACATGAAAAACAATCCTAATGCACTGAAAGGAAAGGGAAGCTGGATAGCAATTAAGCAGTCATGTCTACCACATTCCACCCCACGGGTCATTACATACTCAGTTCTTCCTTCCTTGTGCAGAGCACACTTGCCTTGTCACGTCTCTGCTCCAGTACTGCACGGTGGGTAAATGTGTGTTGGCAGCAGGGAAGGGGGTGAGAGCTTATCTTTTCAGTTCATAGGAATTACCTCTGACCTGACATAGAAACAAATGTTTATTATCCACCTGTGTTAGTTTCTTAGGGCTGCTGTGACAAAGTACCACAAACTGAGTGACTCAAAACAACAGATATGTATTGTCTCACTGTTCTGGACACCAGACAGCTGAAATCAAGGGTCAGCAGGGCCACATGCTCTCTGAAGCTTAGAGGGAGAATCCTCCCTTCTCTCTCCCTGGCTCTGGTGGTTTTCCAGTGAGCCTCAGCATTCCTTGGCTTGCAGCCCCAGCACTTTAATCTCTGCTTTTATTGTCACATGACATTCTTCCCTTGCATCTCTCTCTTCTACTCTTCTTATACGGACACCAGTCATTGGATTAGGACCACCCTAATTCAGTATGGCCTCATCACAACTTGATTACATCTGCACAGAACTTATTTCCAAACAAGGTCACATTCACAGGCACCAGGGATTAGGATTTCAACATATCTTTTTACTGGACACAATTCAACTGATAACACCTTCCACCTTCTGCTCC
>NW_012099723.1:0-1664 GCF_000951045.1 Mandrillus leucophaeus
CTTTTTCTCCATGGGCCTCATTGCACTCCCAAATGTCCTTTTAGAGATTCCACGAAAACAGTTGTAGCAAACTGCTCCATGAAAAGAAAGGTGCACCCCTGTGAGATGAATTCACACGTCACAAAGAACTTTCTCAGAAAGCTTCTTTCTATTTTTTATCTAAGGATGTGTCCTTTGTCACCATTGGCTTCATGGCAATCCAAAATATCCTTCCTCAGATTCCCCAAAAACAGTGCTAGCAAACAAAAACTGATCCATGAATGGAATCATGTAACTCTGTGATATGGATTTACAAATCACAAAGCAGTTTCTCAGAAAGATTCTTTTTAGTTTTTGTCTGTGGAAATTTCCTTTATCATCACAAGCTTCAAAGCACTCTGAAATATCCCTTTGCAGATTACATGAAAAGAGTGTTAGCAAACTGCTCCATGAAAAGAAAGGTGCAACACTGTGAGATGAATTCACACATCACAAATAACTCTCTCAGAAAGCTTCTTTCTAGTTTTTATCTAAGGATGTTTGCTTTGTCACCATTGGCTTCAAGGTGATGCAAAATATCCTTCCTCAGATTCCCCAAAAACACGGCTAGCAAACTGATTCATGAAGGGCATTGTGTAACCCTGTGAGATGAATTCACACATCAGAAAGCAATCTCTCAGAAAGCTTCTTTCTAATTTTTATATTAGGATATTTCCTTTGTCTCGATAGCGGTAATGCGCTCTGAAATATCAGATTGCTTGATTCCAAGAAAACAGTGTAAGCAAACTTCCCAATGCAAAGAACAGTGTATCTCTGGGAGATGAATTCACACGTCACAAAGCTGTTTCTCAGAAAGCTTGTTTCTAGTTTTTATCCGAGGATATTTCCTTTACACCATATTCCTCAATGAGCTCTGGAATATCCCACCACAGACACCACGAAAAAAGGGTTCACAATCTTCTCAATGAAAATACCGGTGTAACTCTGTGAGAAGAATTCACACATCAAAAAGAAGTTACTCAGAAAAATTATTTCTAGTTTTAAAATGAGGATAATTCCTTCATCTCCATAAGCTTCAATGCACTCCAAAATATCAGATTGCAGATTCCAAGAAAACAGTGTAAGCAAACTGCTCAATGCAAAGAACAGTGTAACCCTGAGATGAATTCACACATCACATAGTTGTTTCTCAGAAAGCTTGTTTCTAGTTTTTGTCTGAGGATATTTCCCTTTTCACCATATTCCTCAATGCGGTCTGTAATATCCCATCACAGATTCCAGGAAAAATGTTTTAGAAAACTTCTCAATGAAAATACTGGTATAACTCTGTGAGATGAATTGCACGTCAA
This sequence comes from Mandrillus leucophaeus, assembly GCF_000951045.1. Lineage (NCBI taxonomy): Eukaryota > Metazoa > Chordata > Mammalia > Primates > Cercopithecidae > Mandrillus > Mandrillus leucophaeus. Next base: position 1,329 of record NW_012099723.1, read on the forward strand.
AAAGAAGTTTCTCAGAAATCTTCTTTCTAGTTATTTTCTGAGGAAATTTCCTTTGTCACTATAGGCTTCAATGCAATCCAAAATATCCCTTCTCAGATTCCCCCAAAAGAGTGCTACCAAACTGCTCCAAAAAAAGAATCGTGTAACTCTGTGAGATGAATTCACAATCACAAAGTAGTTTCTCAGAAAGTTTCTTTCTAGTTTTTGTCTGAGGATATATCCTTTTTCACCGTTTGCCTCAATGCACTTGCGAATATTCCAGGAAAATAGTGTTAGCAAACTGCTCCGTGAAAAGAAAGGTGTAAACCTGTGAGATGAATTCACACATGACAAATA
>NW_012099724.1:0-1648 GCF_000951045.1 Mandrillus leucophaeus
GAGACAGAGTCTGGCTCTGTCGCCCAGGCTGGAGTGCAGTGGAAGGAGGGAGGCAGAGGTGAGAGGTTGTCTCCTGGCACAAATAATTACATGGTTTTTATTCTGTCTCCTTCTCCGCCAGGTACACGGCCTTCTTATTTGGCATCCCAGACACCGCAGCAATAGACGGGGCATCTTGTCTTGCATGGCTGTGGGAGATCTGACTGGCCAAGGCAAGGACCCTGTTGAGGGGGTAGGGATGCCAGCTTTGCCCACAGCACCATGGATTCTGTCCCCACTCCCTGAGAGTCACTTAAATCAGTTTGTTGGGTCAGATAGCCAGCAGCATTCCCTCTCCCTCTTCTTTTTTTTTTTTTTTTTAGAGGCGGAGAGCTTGCAGTCAGTGGAGATCACGCCACTGCACTCCAGCCTGGGCGACAGAGCGAGACTCTGTCTCAAAAAAAAAAAAAAAAGAAAAGAAAAAGTTATATGGGATACATATTAATATTCTCATTTTCGGGAGGAGGAAACTGAGGCTCAGAGGTTAAGCCACTTGCCAAAGGCCACACAGATGACACAGCTAGTGAATGGCAAAGCTGGATTTTTTTTTTTTTGGTATAAATGTTTTAAATATATATATACGAGACACATTAATCCATTAATTTCTTTTTTTTTTTTTGAGACGCAGTCTCGCTTTTGTCGCCCAGGTTGGAGTGCAATGGTGCTGTCTCGGCTCACTGCAACCTCCGCCTACCAGATTCAAGCGATTCTCCTGCCTCAGCTTCCCAAGTAGCTGGGATTACAGGCGCCCACCCCCACGCCTGGCTAATTTTTGTATTTTTAGTAGAGACGGGGTTTCACTGTGTTGGCCAGGCTGGTCTTGAACTCCTGACCTTGGGTGATCCGCCCACCTCGGAATCCCAAAATGCTGGGATTGCAGGTGTAAGCCACTGCACCTGGCCTTTTAATCCATTAAATTTGAGGACACAGTACCAAAAAAACCACTTCAACTAATGCATTTGACAATTTTGTTCATATTCATGACACCATTTTTAGTTGTTGTTGTTTTCCTAATAGTAAAGAAGGTGACTTAGGGCTGTTGGGCTGATGTATATTTGCGGGTTCCATCTCCCCACCTCACCTATATACCACCAGGGTCAAAGCTGGAATTTATTTATTTATCTTTATTTTTATATTTATTTATTTTGAGGTGGAGTCTTGGTCTGTCACCCAGACTGGAGTGCAGTGACACCATCTCGTCTCACTGCAACCTCCACCTCCCAGGTTCAAGTGATTCTCCTGCCTCAGCCTCCTGAATAGCTGTGATTACAGGCGTATGCCACCATGCCCGTCTAATTTTTGTATTTTTAGTAGAGACAGGGTTTCTCCATGTTGGCCAGGTTGGTCTTAAATTCCTGACCTCAAATGATCCGCCTGCCTCGGCCTCCCAAAGTGCTGGAATTACAGGAGTGAGCCACCACGCCTGGCTAAAGCTGGAATTTATTTATTTATTTATTTATTTATTTATTTATTTATTTATTTGAGACAGAGTCTGGCTCTGTCGCCCAGGCTGGAGTGCAGTGGCCGCATCTCAGCTCACTGCAAGCTCCACCTCCCGGGTTCACGCCATTCTCCTGCCTCAGCCTCCCGAGTAGCTGGGACTACAGGC
>NW_012099725.1:0-1415 GCF_000951045.1 Mandrillus leucophaeus
GGATCATTGTTCTTTTTCTTATTCTTGATTTATAAGTATTCTTTGCATGGTAAGATGATCTTAAATGCTTTTAAAAGTTTAAAAATAAAGGCTGGCCGCAGTAGCTCACACCTGCAATCCTAGCACTTTGGGAGCCAAAACCGGAAGAATTGCTTGAGCCCAGAAGTTTGAGACCAGCCTGGGCAACATGGCAAAACCCCATTTCTACAAAAAACACACAAAAAAAGGGCCGGGTGCAGTAGCTCACGCCTGTAATCCCAGCACTTTGGGAGGCCAAGGTGGGCAGATCACTTGAGGTCAAGAGTTCATGACCAGCCTGGCCAACAGAATGAAACCCCATCTTTACTAAAAATACCAAAAAAAATTAGCCTGGCAGTAGTGGTGCCTGTGTGTAGTCCCAGCTACTCAGGAGGCTAAGACAGGAGAATCACTTGAGCCCAGAAGGCAGAGGTTGCGGTGAGCCGAGATTGTGCCACTGTACTCCAGTCTGGGCAACAGAGTGAGAGAGACCCTGTCTCAAAAAAAGAAAGAAAGAAAGAAAGAAAGAAAAAAGAAAAAGAAAAATTATTAGCTAGGCATGATGGCACATGCCTGCAGTAGCAGTTACTCAGGAGGCTGAGGTGAGAGGATTGCTTGAGCCCAGGAAGTCAAGGCTGCAGTTGAATTGAGATCGCAACACTGCACTCTAGCCTGGGTGAGAGGGAGACCCTGTATCAAAAAGATTAATAAAATAAACAAAAAGAAACAAGATGCCCCTCAAACGACCTCTTGTGCCTCTTACAAAACAGATGGAGAAAGGAGTCATAAGAAGTCAAGCCATATAAAGCCACACAAGCAGGTAAGTAAATTTCAAGAAAACCCAGAAGCAGATTTTCCTAGAATTATGAACCATATCGAGTTAGTCTTCAAAATGTTTAATTTTACCTGATACAGAATTAGCCAAAAATATGACTCACCACCTTTAAAATTACAACACAAAAGGTATGACATTCAAAACCACACAACTTCCTGACAGCAGCACAATTATTCTAAAATCATTAAACAAATATGGGCAACTCGGCCCTCAGGGTTTGGAAACCTACTGCAAGATCAGGCTAACCTTCATAATGATGGGGCATTATACGCACTGACTTCATCCATGGCTAAATTATATGAAGCTTTATTTTACAAGGTATTTTTTTGAAGACTTGTCATTTAAGAGTTAATTTTAAAAACCGGTCATGTATCTTACATGTCCCACACCCATCATAAAAGAAAAAGGCATCCCCAACAGGCTCAGTAGAGTGGAAACGAGAGTGCTGAGGCCTGTGTCTCGGGTTTGCTTTTAAAATCCGTCAATATGGGGCCGGGCACGGTGGCTCACGCCTGTAATCCCAGCACTTTGGCAGGCTGAGGCAGGTGGATCATGAGGTCGG
>NW_012099726.1:0-1124 GCF_000951045.1 Mandrillus leucophaeus
GCACCTGTAGTCCCAGCTATTCGGGAGGCTGATGCAGGAGAATCACTTGAACCCAGGAGGTGGGGATTGCAGTGAGTTGAGATTGTGCCACTGCACTCCAACCTGGTGACAGAGTGAGACTCCGTCTCAATAAAATAAAATAAAATAAAATAAAAAGGTAGGGGGTCCTTTAAGAGGGGATTGGGTCATTGGGTCATGAGGGCTCTTCCCTCATGAATGGATCAATCAGTTCATGGATTAATGGGTTATCATGGGAATGAGTTAGTTATCATCAGAGTGATTCTCTTATAAGAAGCCAGTTTGGCTGGGTGTGGTGGCTCACACCTGTAATCCCAGCACTCTGGGAGGCTGAGGAATGAGGATCACTTGTGCCCATGAGTTTGAGACCAATCTGGGCAACACAGGGAAACTCTTTCTACAAATAATAAAAAGAAATTAGCTGGGCATGGTGGCACACACCTCTGGTCCAGCTACCCAAGAGGCTGAGGTGGGAGGATCAGTTGAGCCTGGGAGGTCGAGGCTGTGGTGAGCTGTGGTTGTGCCACTGCACTCTAGCCTGGGCGACAGAGGGAGACCTTGTCTCAAAAAAAAAAGAAGCCAGTTTGGCCATCTCTCATAAATTCCTCTCCATGTGATGCCCTTGCTGCCTTGGGACTCTGTAGAGAGTCCCCACCCACAATAAGACATCATCAGATGTGGGGTCTAGCCCTTAAGACTTCCCAGCCTTGGCCGGGCGTGGTGGCTCACACCTGTAATCCTAGCACTCTGGGAGGCTGAGGCAGGTAGATCATGAGTTCAGGAGATCAAGACCATCCTGGCTAACATGGTGAAACCCTGTCTCTACTAAAAATACAAAAAACTAGCCGGGTGAGGTGGCAGGCGCCTGTAGTCCCAGCTACTCGGGAGGCTGAGGCAGGAGAATGGCATGAACCTGGGAGGCGGAGCTTGCAGTGAGCCGAGATCTGGCCACTGCACTTCAGCCTGGGTGACAGAGCAAGACTTCGTCTCAAAAAAAAAAAAAAAAAAAAAAAAAAAAAAAAGAAAGAAAAAAGGAATAAACTGAAATATTTATGTTTATTCAGTGTTTAGTGATAAATAATTAATTAAATAAATGTTGGCACATC
>NW_012099727.1:0-1081 GCF_000951045.1 Mandrillus leucophaeus
ATTATATTTATATAATATACATTTTTAATAGCAGAAGCTTGAACCTATTTGAATCTCAATACAATGTCTATAATTTGGAGGGGAATTATACAAATGTAACATGTTAGTGCGAAAAGTTTTATAAGGGATGGTAGAAAAGCAGGAAGGTTGGGGTCCAAATTGCAGGCAGTGAGACAGATATTAGAAGGACTAACACCTTCTCTAGTGTAACAGAGAATAAAGGAACCCGGACTGCATTAGGACTCAGAGTCGGGCATCTTACTGCGTTCTGTCTTCTCTTTTTCTGAGTGATACAGTTCTTTTTTACAAGAAAGTATTGTGGGGATAGGTGCAGTGGACTTTGTGTTCTCAAAGCAGCAGTGAAGAAACAAGGACACCAACTCTGCCTGGTGCTGCAGGCAGGTTTGTGAGGTGTGAGAGAGGAAACAGCTACCACTTGAGCAGATTGTGGGAGAACCAGCCTTTTGAGGTTTCAGCTAAGGAAAGGGGGGCACTCAGAAAATATATGGAAAATGTAGAGGAGTTTGATATTCCTGAGAGCACAATGGAAGGTTTGGGTGGATCATGATGACTGAGAAAAAGTTTGTTGATTTTGGCGAGAAGAAGATCATTTTCAACCTAAGATTAAGCGGTTTCAGAAAGAGTTTAGCAGAATGATGGAGGTTCCCGCAAAGGATTATAAAGTGAAAAGCAGATACTTCGTTCAAGGAATTTAGCTGTAAATGAAAGAAGTGAAAGGAGGAAGACAGAATTCAAGTCTGGGTTTTTTGTTTTGTTTTGTTTTGTTTTTTATAATCCAGCTAATTACCTATGAGATTTCATTTCCATTTTGTTTCTTAACATAAACTCTAGGGTCAGATTGACTTTCTTCCATAATACTAAAATCGTTTCTTCTTTGTTTTCATGCTTTAACCCCTGCCTAGGATGCCTTAAATTTTTTTTTCTTCCTTTGTAAACACAACTTTTCTGGTAAGACCCATTAACACCTACCTCTCAATATTCCCTGTTATATATATTTTTTCACTATTAGATAATTCATTTTTTGTTGTAAAACTATTTGAAAACTACATGAAATTTAGCC
>NW_012099728.1:0-1263 GCF_000951045.1 Mandrillus leucophaeus
ACCTGCAATCCCAGCACTTTGGGAGGCCGAGGCGGGCAGATCACCTGAGGTCAGGAGTTCAAGACCAGCCTGGTCAACATGGTGAAACCCTGTCTCTACTAAAAATGCAAAAATTAGCTGGGCATGATGGCACACGCCTGAAGTCCCAGCAACTTGGGAGGCTGAAGCAGGAGAACTGCTTGAGCCTGGGAGGCGAAGGTTACAGTGAGCCACAATTGTGCCACTGCACTCCAGCCTGGGTGACAGCGAGACTCCATCTCAAAAAATAAAATAAAATAAAATAAAATAAAATTGCGGAATCTTTTCTTAATTTTAAACACTGAATTTTGAGATAATGGTAGATTCACTTGCAGCTGTAAGAAAGAATACAGAGAGATCCTATATACTCTTCCCTCAATGGTAATGTCTTGTAAAACTATAGTATAATATCATGACTGGGTGAATGACGTTGACAAAGTCCACCAATCTTATTCAGATTTCACCATTTCTACATGTATTCATTTATGTATGCCTATATTTAATTCTATGCAATTTTACCCCATGCACAGACTCATGTGACCACTGCCACGGTCACCATACAGAAGGTACCATGATGCCACTGCTACAAGGATCCTTCACGTCACCCCTTTATAACCACATCCCCTTCCCCATCTGTTCTCCATTCTCATAATTCTGTTATTTCCAGAATGTTATGGAAGCAGAATCGTACAGTATGCACCCTTCTGTGTATGCTGCTTTCTCACTCAGCAGCATATCCTTGAGATGCATCCAGGCTGCTGCACGCATCAATAGTTCATTCCTGGCTGGGCATGGTGGCTCACGCCTGTAATCCCAGCACTTTGGGAGGCCGATGTGGGTCAGGAGTTTGAGACCAGCCTGGCCAAGATGGTGAAACCCCATCTCTACAAAAAATACAAAAATTAGCTGGGCGCAGTGGCGTGTGCCTGTAATCCCTGCTACTCAGGAGGCTGAGGAAGGACAATCGCTTGAACCTGGGCAGCGGAGGTTGCAGTGAGCCAAGATTGTGCCACTGCACTCCAGCCTGGGCGATAGAGTGAGACTCTGTCTCAAAAAAAAAGAAAAAATAGTTCATTCCTTTTGATTGCTGAGTAATACTCTATGGTACGCATGTACTACAGTTTGTTTCACCATTCGCCCGCTGAAGAACATTTTGCTTGTTCTAGTTTTGAGCTACTAAGAATAAAAGTTGTAATGACACTCACATACAGGTTTTTGTATGAATGTTAAGTTTTCATTTCATTT
>NW_012099729.1:0-1364 GCF_000951045.1 Mandrillus leucophaeus
CACAAGTATACATATGTAACAAACCTGCACGTTATGCACATGTACCCTAGAACTTAAAGTATAATAATAATAAAAAATAAATTTTAAAAAAATGTACATAGGGTTTTTTGTAGTTGTTTCTGGTTGAACACAGGAATGATATATAGACATTACACCTGCTCTCAGTTCTTCACATGTTTATTTGAAAACAGCCAATCTCATCACAGCCATTCTTTTTTTTTTTTTTTCCTGCCCTAAGCCATTCTTAACTAGGTCATTAAAACAATCTTTGAGCAAGCACACTTCTGCCAGGATGGTGGCCTCGCTGCTTGCACCAAAAATACACTTCTGGCTGCCCCACAACTCTAGCTCTGCACCATTGTTTTCAATATTTGTTGGCCTTACTTCATTTTTTACAACTTTATATTTTTAATAACTTTATCTGAATAGACATATAATTCATATACAATGCAATCTACTCCTTCAGAGTGTACAATTCAATGATTTTTAAGATATTTCCTCGGTTGTGCAACTATCACCGTTACCTACATTTAGAACATCTTCTTCACCCCATAAAGATATCCCACACCCTCTAACAGTCACTGCCATTTATCTTCTCCCCCAATCCTCTGGCAAGCTTTCTGTCCCTATGGATTTGCCTATTGTGGACATTTCATAAATGGAAGCATCCAACATATAGCCTTTAGTAAATGGCTTCTTTCACTTAGCATACTATTTTCAAGGTTCCTCCATGCTGTAGCAGGTATAAGTGCTTTATTCTTTTTTATCACCGAATAATATGCTATTGTATGGATATGCCACGTTTTGCATATCCATTCATAAGTCAATGAAAATTTGGGTTGCTTCCACTTTTTGACTGTTGTCAATAATGATGCTGTGAACATTTCATTTCTTCTTTTGTTTTTTAGCAGTGGGGTCCTTCTGTGTTGCCCAGGCTGGAATGCAATGGCTATTCACAAACAAGATCACAGCACACTGTGACCTGGAACTCCTGGGCCAGGGGATCTTTTTGCCTCAGCCTCCCAAGTAGCTGGGACTTCAGGCATGTGCCACCATGCCCATTGCTATGAACATTTTAAACAATTTTTTTTGGTGTGTGGACATATATTTTCAATTCTGTTGGTTATACATACAGGAGTGGAAATGCTGGTCATAAGGTAAATGTTTAACATTTCAAGGACTGTTAAATGTTTCCAAAGTGACTACACCATTTTGTATTCCCACCAAGAAAATATGAGAGTTCCTATTTCTCTGCATCTTTGTCTTTGGTATTTTCAGATTTATGGATTTTAGCCATTTTAATAGGTACGTAGGGGTATCTCATTGTGGTTTTAATTTGTATTTTTTCTTTTTTTTTTTTTTTT
>NW_012099730.1:0-982 GCF_000951045.1 Mandrillus leucophaeus
CCGTGTTTGTCTTTTAACGTTTCCTGCAGGGAGGACAGAAAATAAAACGTCAAGCCACATGGCCGTGATTTCATTGTGGGAAAAAGAAAAGGGGATATTCGCTTTCACCCTTTCTCGTCCTTCCTCAGGTCCCGGGAGAGGGTGGAAAGTCGGAGGAAGAAGGACGGAGGTGGGGTGGGAAGGGGGGCCGTGGGGACCCGGGGCGGACGTGCTCCCATTTGCTTTCTTCACTTCAAAGGGGGGTCCCTTGCTCCGGAATGAGGCCTACGGTTTCCCTGAGCTTATGGCTTCAGAGTGAACTTCGGTGCAACCTGTTATTAAAACACACAGAGGCTAATGCCAGCGAAAACACGCTCCCCTCCCGGTTTCGGAGGGAAGAAAAAAATTCATAAGCACGGCCATGCTTTTCTAATAAAAATTCATTAAATAATGGTTATAAGGGATGAAGCCAGGGGGGATAGAAGAGGAATACAATCAAGAGACTTCCTTTGAAGTTTTTCTCCCTGCTGCAAACACAAAGTAATCATGTGTGTGCCTGGGCCTGGGGGACGGGGGGGCGGGGATTCTACCTTTCTTAGCAGCCCGTTGGGAGGAATAAAGTGCTTGCCCTGAAGTTGTTGCAAAATTGTTTCTGTTTTTCTTTTTTCTTTTTGAGAGAGCGTCTCACTCTGTCCCCCAGGCTGGAGTGCAATGGCACGATCTCGGCTCACTGCAACCTGTACATCCCGGGTTCAAGCCATTCTCCTGCCTCAGCCTCCCGAGTAGCTGGGATGACAGGCACCCGCCACCAAGCCTGGCTAATTTTATTATTTTTAGTAGGGACGGGGTTTCACCCTGTTGGCCAGGCTGGTCTCGAACTCCTGACCACAGGTGATCCACCTGCCTCGGCCTCCCAAAGTGCTGGGATGACAGGTGTGAGCCGCCGCGCCCGGCCCTGTCACTCTTTATAACACATAAAGTCTCCTTCCCCTTTGTAAATGTG
>NW_012099731.1:0-2303 GCF_000951045.1 Mandrillus leucophaeus
TTTATTCATATCATCAAGTATACTTTCTATAAGAACTGACTGATGGTAATAATGTTTCAAAAACTCCTAGGTTTTATTTTTGCCTTTATTTTTAATAGTCACTTTCCAAACAGAAGAAATTGAAGTACAAATGTAAACACCAAATCTCTATATATTTATACTCAGAAACAAACACATTTTCTTGGCAGTAACACATACATATCATATAGTGCTGTGTGTCTCTCTCTCTGTTTCTCTCTATATCTGTATATATATTTATTTATTTTGTATATGTATATCAAGTATATATTTATACACCACATCTTGTTGATAGCCTTTGACATTATTGGATTATATAGAAACCATCTGTTTTGTGACCAGTACTATCTTGAATTACTTCAATCTTCTTTTAGCTCCCAGCATGTTTAAGAATTTCAAATTATTGGCCTGGCGCGGTGGCTCAAGCCTATAATCCCAGCACTTTGGGAGGCCGAGACGGGTGGATCACGAGGTCAGGAGATCAAGACCATCCTGGCTAACACGGTGAAACCCCGTCTCTACTAAAAAATACAAAAAACTAGCCCGGGCGAGGTAGCGGGTGCCTGTAGTCCCAGCTACTCGGGAGGCTGAGGCAGGAGAATGGCGGGAACCCGGGAGGCGGAGCTTGCAGTGAGCTGAGATCCGGCCACTGCACTCCAGCCTGGGTGACAGAGTGAGCCTCTTTCTCAAAAAAAAAAAAAAAAAAAAAAATTTCAAATTATTGAAGTGAGGCAATAATAAAATTCTTCGAATAACGTAATCAAGAAAAAATACCAATCAGAACATATCACAAAATTTTTTCATTATGCTTTAATAGTTATGATTTTTATTAAGGAAAAAAGCCCTTTAGAGAAGAGTGTTAATAGTCAAAGGAGGAAGATAATTAGCTTACACATCGTTAAGGGCAAAACAGAAATTTTATTTTATATATATTTATTAATTTCAAAAATAATTAACTTTTCACAAGAATTATTTACTACCAGAATGGAAGAAAATATCAGAAATCAGGGAGATATTATCTGTGTCCTATTGTTATCAATAAAGACACAGCTTAGAGTTTAATTTAGTTTCCCTAATTCACACAGCTAACTGTATATAGAGCCAGAATTCAACCTATGATTTTGTCCATTATGACCTTTGGGCTATAGCAAATTATTTCTTTTGACAACTGGGAACCTAAACAGAAGCAAGTGCACAGCCTGTGAGACTACGAACAACATGTTTCTACATAGGTCTCTACTGTTACTGAGGACATATTTTTCCATTTGGTACCACTTTAGTAGTAATATCATCTAGTATCATGGAATTAAAAACATCTATACATCCTTACTCCTTAACGTTTTTTGTTAATTTCAGACTACTCTATTTTAATCAACCTTCACATGTGGATATCTCATAGTCATTTTAAACTTAATATGTACAAAATTGAGTTCCTGATCTTCTGTTCAGAAACCTGTCCTATTTTGTATTTTTTATTTCAGTTAGAAACTCCTTTATTCTTCTAGGTCTATCCCATATATATATTTTTTTAATTTTAGTTAGTAACTCCTTTATTATTTTAGGTACTAAGATGTAAAACCATAGGGTCATTCTTGACTCCTATTTTTCTCTCACATTGAATAGCTAATTCATTAATAATTTCTTATGGCTTTATGTTCAAAATATACCCGTAATGCAACCACTCCTCATGACCTACTCTCCTATCGTCTGGTCCAAGCTTATATTGGTTCTCACTCAAATTATTCCAGTAGCCTCCTAAGTAGTATTACTGTATTGATCTCTCTTCAGTGTATTCCCAGCCACATAAGTTATTCTTCTAAAACAGAAAGAAAATAACATTTTTTTTTTTTTTTGCAGAAAACCTTACAATGACAATGAATCATAATAAAGCTATGAGTGGCAATAAATTCTGACTCTTTTTAACCTCTCTGACTTCTATCCTGTGACTCATCCTTTGATCTGAGTTAAAACCAAATGGACTTCTTTTCCTCTTTCTATAAAAAAAGCAGAGGTACACAGTGATTTTAGCTAAAAGAGATTTTAGTGAATACCCAAAGTGTCCTCTTCACTTTACTTTTCAATTACCCCGCTTTATTTCCTTCACAGAACGTACAGTGTTCTGTGATTATCATGTTTATTTATTATTTATTTACCACTTTGAGCAACCAGTATTTTACTTCTTATTCCAAGTGTGTCTCGGCCTTCCTTATCAGTAGAAGATAAAGAGAGGGCAGTGGAGTCACCAGGCTTTCATAATACCTGTAATTCTCAGCCACATCTTTAAA
>NW_012099732.1:0-4952 GCF_000951045.1 Mandrillus leucophaeus
GAGTTGATGGGTGCTGATGAGTTGATGGGTGCAGCACACCTACATGGCACATGTATACATATGTAACAAACCTGCACATTGTGTACATGTACCCTAGAACTTAAAGTATTAAAAAAAAAAAAAAAAGAATGTACATGTAGGTCAATGAAACAGAACAGAGTGATACACTAATATTATATTAATATATCTTCAACAAATATGTCAAAGTAATTCAGTGGGGAGAAGGATAATCTTTCAAAAAATTGCACTGGAAGAACTAGATATCCATATAGGAAAAAATGAATCTTAACCTTCACACCATATACAAAATTTGTATACCACACACACAAATTAATTCAAAATGAATCATGGGCCTAAACATAAAAATTAAAGTGTATAAAACTTCTGGAAGAAAACCTGGGAAAAAATCTCCAGGACTTTGGAGTAGGCAAAGATTTCTTAAATAGCATATCAAAACCATGATTGATTAAAATTAGTATGAATTGGATATTATCAAATTAAAATTTCCTTTTTGTGAAAGACATGATTTAAAAATTAAAAGACAGGTCACATTAATAGTACATGTGTTTTTCAAAAGTCTTATATTCAGAATATATGAAGAACACTTACAACCTAGTAATGAGAAGACAATCCATTTAAAAATGGGGAAAACTCACAATATACACTTCAAAAAATAAGATATAAAAACGACCAATAAGCATGTGAAAAAATATTCAACAACATTATCAGGAAAATGCAAATTAAAAGCACATGATACACCACTATATATCAAAATCCAGAAGGGCTAAAAGTGAAAAGATTCATAGTACTAAGTGTTGGTGAAGATATGGAAGAACTGTAACTCTTACATTGTTGGTAGGAATGTAAAATGGTAAAACTACTTTGAAAAACAGTTTAACAGATTTATACAAAGATATATTTATAACACAACCCAGTAAATTACACTCCAACATATTTACCCAAAAGAAATGAAACTATGTGTTCATAGAAAGACTTCCATGTGAATACAACATCTTTATTCAAAATAGCTCAAAACTGCTCATTCCTGCTGTTTTCTTTCATACGCAAGAAGCTTCTATTAACATAATCTTGGCCTCTTTTTGCCCTTCTATTTACCTTTTTCCAGGAAAGAAGTTACTTTCTCATCTAACTGGTGAATTTGGGAGAGCATCTCCCTGTCTTTTTGAGATCACCTGACTGCAGAATATACAAGTTCTCCTGCCCTTTGCTTGTTTGATACAAATCTTCATTTACAGGTCAAATCTGTAGTTTTTCAGTTTCATTCTGAAGTTCAGATTTGAAAACTAGCTTTGCAGTGTATTTAATTCATGTTCTCCAACATCAGCTTTAGTAGTTATAAAGTTTACATTTACATTTTGCTTTTCTGCTGTCTGACCTCTACTGTCCATCTCTCAGTTGGTTTTGGATGCCTGTGGCGAACTGGGAGAGTGTTATATATTCACCTCCTCATATCCTAAAGGTTACCTAGATGGATTTCCACTGTAAGATGAGTAGATGCCCCCTACTCTTCTCCAGCCTTGTAGTACACTTGGCCAAATACCTGCTGAAAGTGGATGTACCACCAGAATGCTCTGATCCATGACCCTCTTCTTCAGGAGCCATCAAACCTTGGTAAAGGGAATTACATATCATCATCCTTCCTGGGTGAGCTCCCTTGTGAATATTTATAACTATTCAAGGCAAAGGCCAGGGCATGGGCACTTCTTTTGGAACTTTAACCCTTCTTAAGAACAGATTTTCCCAGCATCAGGATGGTTCCACTAGCCCTGTCCTCATTTTGTAGAAGGTAGAATTGAAGCATAGAGAAAGCAAAGCTATATGTTTACTGATGTAAAAACAGTTTTCTTTCCACTTTGCCTATAAAACTACAACTTTTATGTAAGAAGTATGTACATTTCAGTGTAGTCTTCTTCAAGAATTATATTATTGAATAAAATTGTTAGAATATGAATTCAGCAGTTCACAAACAAAGTTGTCACCTAATCAAAGCATTCCAAATCAAGGTTTGAATATGAAAGTCCTAAATTCATGTGTAACCTATTTGACTACGCTGCTTTTCTCAAATGGATTAGATGGATTTTTAAAAATTTTCCACCTGCATCATTTTGTGCATTCAAAATATCTTGCCAAATCTTATAAGTAGACATCTAGTGTTATTAGTCTACTACAGTTTTTTAGCAACCTACATTCCAATGAAAATGTCCCCAGGCACTGAAAATGAAAACTGGAATTATCTAGTTATCCAACACAAATCATTTACATTAAAAAATCAGTGGGTGGCTATTGGCAAGGCAGTACATAGATTTAAAATGGGGAAACAATAATACCAATTTTAGTGTTATTAGTAACTGAGATGGATATTACATGCTTTGGGAACTATGTTTGTATTACATGTCAAATCCTATTACAAAATATGTCATTATGATGGAAAAGTTCATAGCAAAAAGGATGTCCACATCCCTGGCCAGTGACCCATTTATTTCAAGCAACATTCAATACAAAACAGAGACATTTCCACTGTCTTTGGAATTCACTAATATATCCGGCTTGTATTGCCATATACTTCCTGCCAACGGATTCACATCTAGTGCACATTTTCTGTGCATTGATCTTAGAACTATATTCTTCATGATCCCTTTCCACACTCCCTTGAATTCCCTCTTCACATTCCTGCCAGGCTCTTGAACCATAGATTCTACTTCTAATAAAGTTTTCAAAATGGGTGAAAAATATTTAAGGCAAGCCAGGAACTCTCTAAGAGCTTTGGTGAGATCTTATTATTCCAGATGATAAAACATTGCCTTCAAATACATGTCAGGGTTGAGTAGTATAATCTGCTTATATCTAAGGAATGTAACTCGGCAATCACTTTGGTCTCTGAAGGGGATTGATTTAGATGGGCAAGGGTTCCAGTGCTGAATCAGAACCCAATTTTAATGACAATTTCAGCATCTCTGGGAAAAAATAGAGCCAAGGTATGAAACAAGTGTTCAACTGAACAAATCCACAGTATAAGAAGTAGCATGTAAACATCTCCTAGGAACAAAATTTTCTCTCTCAATCAAGCAATTTTGCATACAAAAGTTGTCACCTAATTTGTAAAGTGCCACAACTAGAATAGGAGGAACTAAATCTGAAAGAGAAAGTACTCATTGGCGTTCAGAGGGACAGAGTAAGAAAACACTTGAATGACCTCTAAAAGGTTTGATTAGAAAGAACAGCTGAAGCACAAATGTTGTATCACTTCTGATACAATGAGGACCTTGGGAAGTTGCAAGTAGAAATGTTGCGTCACTTCTGATATAATGGGGATTTTGGGAATTTGCAATTCTACTGATTTATCAGAGGCCAGCTAAAATGCTCTCCATGAACCTGAAAGTCAAGGATGCACATCCAACATCCAAAGTTCTTTATTTTAGTCCCAGAGGCTTTTTAGACTGACCACTGACAGCTCTCAAGAGATAGAAGGGAAATAACAGCTTCTGTTCTAAGAATTTGTCTATTTTTTTGCCAACAAAAAATCTTAGGGAGATTCTTCTTATTTACCAACCTGTTCAGTTCAAATTAAAGGTTTTTTCTCTCAGTGGCACTTAGTGTGACTTCTTTGAAGAGTTGCTCTGCTTTTATTTTTCTTGTTTGTACTTTCCAAACTTCCAATTTAGCCACTAAACATTCAGGGCATTAAGCCAGTCTTTAGATCTCTCATTGTATGAAAAGGTTTTCATACAATATTTCACATGCCAAAGAAGGTAAATCATGTCCTACATATCATAATTTGGTTACTCATTAGTTTTAGAGTTGTTAGGGGTTGTCCCTGGTTCATAAAATCTATTTATGTATAGATACTCATTAAAAAACACTTTCTTTATACATATTTCTATTAATCAAATAGGTCTTTGTGCTACCTACCACACAAGGATTTCAAAATATAAGTATCCAGTGACCAAGGATGGATGGACAATCCAATGCAGTAGCTACCAGTTCCACTAGTAGCTTGTTAAATCTAAATTAATTGAAATTAAATTAAATTAAAAATTAGTTCATCTTTCACACTGGTCACTTTTCAAGTCCTCATCAGCTCTATGTGGCTAGAACTACCATGTTAGACAGAGCAGATAGAGAACATTTTCATCATCATAGAAAGGTCTATCAGACGCTGCTGTCTTAGAGCACTGCATATAAGATTATCATAATTTTGCTCTTTTTTAAAAGGAGAAAAAACAAAACCCACATTATAACGTTGTATTTTTATGTTTCCAAGGGCAAGTGATATGGATCCCAACTGCCATAATTTTAGGCAATCAATAGGAAATCCTTCTACAATCATGCGAGTTTTACTCTGCATTATTTATCTTATTTTACAGTTCAGAAAACACCAACAATCACAGGACTTGTCCCATCATGCTCACAAGGTTAGTGAATGGCTCAGGTAGAATGAAAACTGACAACCCAGACCACTTAATCTGTGGAGAGTACAGGAGCCAGACACAATAAGGATAAGCACTGCAGGGAAGACAATCGCAAACCAGCCTCTGGAAAACCCAACCATACACCCTGCAAGTTCTCTTTTCACAGACTGAAATGGATGTATGTTTATGTGGTTTTCTTTATAAAGTTTCTTTGGAACTGAGAGTTTATTCACTTCATTACCTCCAGTAGACTTATAGTGGCTACAGAGTTTATCAACAAATTACTTAATATGGAAACTTGGCAATGTAGAAAATGATTTTACATTCTTAAACTTGAACAAGGATGTTCAGACACCAGGAAAAACTAATTAGTTTAAGCCTTGGTAAGAGAATAACTGACTTGATTAGGAATTGAGCATGGGTAGAGCAATGCTCAGTTGTACTGGCTCACAAGAGCAGAGTCCATTGCTAAAATGTCAGGATTCTGCAAACTGGTTGATGTCATAGAGCCATTGTTAAAAA
>NW_012099732.1:5872-10672 GCF_000951045.1 Mandrillus leucophaeus
CCAAATTAATTTTCGTAATTTTATGCATGTAGGATACCTAGTTTGATAGAATGATTTGGTGTCACTGAAGCCTGAAGACTGGGCTAATGATTACATTAAAGGGTAACAATGATATAACAGAATTTTTGAAATGTAGTTGTAATGCCTGGGAGAAGTTCCTAGATCTACATACATTATTTTCCAAAGAGTCAGTTGTTAAACATTAACGACACAACTGAACTAGGAATGCTTTGATTTTAATAGGCTCCCAAATTAATTTTTGTAATGCATGTAGGATACCTAGTTTGATAGAATGATTTGGTGTCATTGAAGCCTGAAGACTGAGCTAATGATTACATTAGAGGGTAACAATGATATAACAGAATTTTTGAAATGTAGTTATAATGCTTGGGAGACTTATTTTATCCACAGTATAGCTGCATATATGTATGCTATAGTTATTTTGGAGAGAAAAAAATTAATGCTTAAAACCAGTATTTTCTTTTAAGCAAAGTGTATTTTGTCAAAGAAATGGATCTATGAATCTGATGAACAGGATTAGATATGCAAATATGGACCAGAAACTGAGTGACAGAAAAATACTGAGTGCTAAATTCCCCTATAAAAAATAGAAATATAAGGCCTTGATTTTTTGATAACAATCCTTAATAAGGGAAGGCATAATGTAATAGGGATGCCAAAGAAGTCAAAGCAATATTTAGTGTGACTTTATTGATAAGAAAAAACTGAGGAGATACAGCCGAAGACTTATAAGAGGGAAGTTCAGTGTTTAAGATATATAATCTCACTTCATGCCACTTAGCCTGAGTACTCCTCGAACTTTAATGTGCATATAAACTGAATTCCAATTCTGTAGGCTTGATGTAAAACCTGAGAATTTGCATTTTTAACAAACTCACAGCCAATGCTGATTCTGCTGGTCTGTGGGTCACATGCTGCATAGCAAAGATCT
The DNA here is from genome assembly GCF_000951045.1 of Mandrillus leucophaeus. Lineage (NCBI taxonomy): Eukaryota > Metazoa > Chordata > Mammalia > Primates > Cercopithecidae > Mandrillus > Mandrillus leucophaeus. Next base: position 6,825 of record NW_012099732.1, read on the forward strand.
TCTGCATCCACATACGCAAATCAACATATGCAGAGGTTTAATGTGTGTGTTTGTTGCTGTTGTTTTTGGTAGAATTGACAGGAAGGGACTAAGGGACACAGCTGGATGACATAATGTGGACTAGGGAGTAACCTGCACAGGATGAACAGAAAAATTTCTAAACTCAGCGAGTTTAAAAGAAAGAGGAGCTCAGATTCAAACATCCATAATACTATTACTCTTGGAAATTGAAAGTAGGGCACTAGACTTCTACATGATGTGGGCTGAGGTGTTGAATTTATTTTATCTAAAGGGGTGAGAAGACCTAGATAACATCTGGGTTACAGAGGTTTTTTTTTTTTTGGTTTTGTTATTTGTTTTTTGAGACAGAGTTTTACTCTTGTTGCCCAGGCTGGAGTGCAACAGCACGATCTCGGCTCACTGCAACCTCCGCCTCCAGGGTTCAAGTGATTCTCCTGCCTCAGCCTCCCGAGTAGCTGGGATTACAGGTGCCTGCCACCTTGCCTGGCTATTTTTTTATTTTTATTTTTTTTAGTAGAGACAGTGTTTCACCATGTTGGCCAGGCTGGTCTCGAACTCCTGACCTCAGGTGATCCACCCACCTCAGCCTCCCAAAGTGCTGGGATTACAGGCATGAGCTACTACACCTGGCCCCAGAGATGTTTTTGAACATTATATATGCTCTATGCTTCTCCTTCTCTATCTTGATGACCATGGCATTTTTTTTCAGTCTGGAATACCATCCTTAGCATCTTTCCTGACTCCTGGCATCGTCCACATGCATGGAGACCCAGCTCAAATGTTCACTTTGCTCTCTCCGCACTTAGAGAAACAAACAACAGTTGTAGGACTCTAGAAGGCATCTCTAAATCTTCCTCATCTTTGTATAGCATGATTCTTTGATTAAAAAAAAAAGAAAGCACTAGATGTAGGAGAAGTTGAAATGGTAAGTAGGCAGGTCATTTTAGTTACTGGTTCTACTTAAAAATAAGTTTTTAAGTAGATTTTACTGGTTCTACTTAAAAATAAATTTGCTGAGGGGATTTAAATAGATAAGCCTTAAATATTGAAGTGAAGTCAGGGACTGATTGACATTTACATCCTTACTTCACTCTTAAACAAGATGGTCAGCCCATTAACTTAAAACATTCTTTTGTCGAGAAAGAACTTCTCTTTAACTTATTTCTCTGATGTTAATTTGCTCAATTTTTTATAGATATCATGATACACAGTCAGGGACAACATTTGGGTGAATGACTTTGACCTTCTTTGTATTCCTATCAAGGTAACAAGTAAGACTAGGTTCCATACACAATTAGTCCAGCGGTGAATAAAGGATAGTCACATGTTCAAGGATGTGGGAAAATGGAGTGGGGGTAGGTAGAAGGAGTACTCGACACACAGTAAGAAAGCTAAAAACTTAGCACTGGCTTCAGCAGTGAGACTGTTTGGAAATTTTACTTTGTCTCATGTCCTCCTTCTAAGTCTCCTTTGTGATCAACCATAAGACCAAAGAATTTCTCAAATCAGCAAGAGCCCTCATGATTACTTACCTTGGGACCTGATGGAACCCCCCAGAACTGCTACAGCTTCTCTGAGTTTATATAATCTGGAATCCAACACATTTTTGTAACTTCAAGACAGTACCTTTGGTTCCCAATGATTTTTCTCAACTTGCCATTTTCTTGAAACTTTCCCTGGTGTACCTACAACACTTTACTCTTGTCTGGGCTCAGTTTTATCAGCGTCGCTATTTTTGTTCCATTTATTGCAATAAAGTGAATGTGTCAGTTCCCTATATTTAAAACAAATTCTACCAAAAGACATCTCTCATTTTCTTAGTGGTCCTATAAGCTAGAATAACCTGCCTTTTCTCTGGGTAATACTATTACGGGAAAACTAAGAATAATTTATTAAAGATCAGAAATAGTTCTTACCCTTCAGAATAAACTGAGGTTCCTCTTGAGTCCAGCCTACCAAAATCAAGCCCAAATGAATATAGTGTTTTGTTTTTACTCCTTTCTACCTTCCCACAAAGATGCATTTAATTATCAGTCTTTATCAAAGATGTAGTTTCCTTATGCTATCTTTTGCTTTTATAGGTCTTCCTCAAGGACCTGACATGCTAAGGTTACTGTCTGTGCCTCAAATTTCTCTTCTTCTTTTCCATGTCTCCCAAACACCTGCTCTAACACTGATCCAATCTAAAGATCTAGTAAAACAATTCACAATAAGGCATTGATGACTTTGGTCTGGTCAAGAAAGTTTACACCCTCAGGGGTCTTTCACTTATGAAAAACAAATGAACCCATATTAGAATTATCAAGAGACTGGTTATCATTCCTAAAGTCCAAACCAAACCTTCATTCCTCCCATAGCAAAGGGTGGACCTTGGTCCAAATGGCAAGTAAGGATAGCCAGTGTTCATTAGGACACAGAATCTGAAAGGTGTGCATCGGGGCCCCAAGGAGACTGCTCTTCAAAGCAACCAGCATTATTTCTTTAGTTTCAGGTATATAGTAGACTCTCCTGGTTCCCATCCAGATCCCATTTACGTGGTTGCATACCCATTCCTCAGCTATGATGACTGCCAGCCCCTAATGACTCACAGCAGCCTCCTTCTCTAGAGTTACTCTCAACCTAATGGGAGCTGCTTTACCTTGGACACATTATACCCCCTGAGAATAGGAGGAGGGTCAGGACAAACTCCCTCCATTGAGGAAGTAACAAACCTGTGATTCATCTAGATTCATCTATACTCCAGAATTCCTTATAAATCAAATGAAGCTGGTCTCCAGAGGAGACTATCTTTGTTTGGTTTTACTAAGGCCTTTACTGCTTTTTTTACTCCCTTTCTCCTGAAAGTAATATCTCAATAAATCATTCATAGAAGAATTTCTGTCTCAGGTTCTGCTTCTAGGGCACTGGTACTGGGAGCAGTCCTAAGAAAGAAACCCTATAGATGGGATTCTGGAGTTGAATTATTCACTGGCCGTATGGTAGTGCATCCTGGGTTGGTGGAGCCATGATAGTTCCTGGCTAAGATGTTCACCCATGGTGAGCTGGCAGGGGGACACCGACTAATCAAATGTCTCTGGCATTTCAAAGATGTATGGAAAAGAGTGTATGGAAAAGATGCATGGGCCATGGAATTGTTTTGCTTTTCCTAAATGTTGTAGATTTAGAGATCATGATAATCTCAGATCTATTAATTCATAGTTTGATGTAAATATGAGTCAGAGGGCCTTCTTAGGAGCAATTAAAGAAATCCTAATTTCTGTAAATGGAGGGCAGACAAAACTGATGGCTTGAAACAGAACTTAATTGGAAGAGGCAGAAAATTTTGGAGAAACTTGAATTCCCAACCTAGGGAAGTTTCATAAGCCAAAGTTGGAGCTCTGATATGGGAGTGAAAGCCCAAGGTGGGACTATCTGGGTAGATTCACTTGAGCATCTTGAAACCCCAGATTTCCCTGACCTCTCCAGGTCTTTAGAATTGATCACTTTTATTGGAAGATAAAATTCCCTCTTCCCCGTGTGAAGACCATGTAGAGTTCTCAGAGCAGACAGGAACTTTTTAGGAAAATGCTTGCCTTCCTCAAGAACTGTTCCTACTTCTCCTTTTGCTCACCAGGCCCATAACATGGGTCAAATTTCAGTAAAATTAAACTGGAAAGTGCTAGACTGCTAAAGGAGAAGCAGTATTAAATACCAAAACAGTGGCTGGACCTAGTTAACACGTACTGACAGGACAAAGGACATAGTGCCTGGGACTCCTGAAGATGCCAGCTCAATGAGGGAGTAAAACTGCAGAAGGAATACAGTACTGAAATGGGGGCACCATTCTG
>NW_012099732.1:10722-45408 GCF_000951045.1 Mandrillus leucophaeus
TTATGAAAAACAAATGAACCCATATTAGAATTATCAAGAGACTGGTTATCATTCCTAAAGTCCAAACCAAACCTTCATTCCTCCCATAGCAAAGGGTGGACCTTGGTCCAAATGGCAAGTAAGGATAGCCAGTGTTCATTAGGACACAGAATCTGAAAGGTGTGCATCGGGGCCCCAAGGAGACTGCTCTTCAAAGCAACCAGCATTATTTCTTTAGTTTCAGGTATATAGTAGACTCTCCTGGTTCCCATCCAGATCCCATTTACGTGGTTGCATACCCATTCCTCAGCTATGATGACTGCCAGCCCCTAATGACTCACAGCAGCCTCCTTCTCTAGAGTTACTCTCAACCTAATGGGAGCTGCTTTACCTTGGACACATTATACCCCCTGAGAATAGGAGGAGGGTCAGGACAAACTCCCTCCATTGAGGAAGTAACAAACCTGTGATTCATCTAGATTCATCTATACTCCAGAATTCCTTATAAATCAAATGAAGCTGGTCTCCAGAGGAGACTATCTTTGTTTGGTTTTACTAAGGCCTTTACTGCTTTTTTTACTCCCTTTCTCCTGAAAGTAATATCTCAATAAATCATTCATAGAAGAATTTCTGTCTCAGGTTCTGCTTCTAGGGCACTGGTACTGGGAGCAGTCCTAAGAAAGAAACCCTATAGATGGGATTCTGGAGTTGAATTATTCACTGGCCGTATGGTAGTGCATCCTGGGTTGGTGGAGCCATGATAGTTCCTGGCTAAGATGTTCACCCATGGTGAGCTGGCAGGGGGACACCGACTAATCAAATGTCTCTGGCATTTCAAAGATGTATGGAAAAGAGTGTATGGAAAAGATGCATGGGCCATGGAATTGTTTTGCTTTTCCTAAATGTTGTAGATTTAGAGATCATGATAATCTCAGATCTATTAATTCATAGTTTGATGTAAATATGAGTCAGAGGGCCTTCTTAGGAGCAATTAAAGAAATCCTAATTTCTGTAAATGGAGGGCAGACAAAACTGATGGCTTGAAACAGAACTTAATTGGAAGAGGCAGAAAATTTTGGAGAAACTTGAATTCCCAATCTAGGGAAGTTTCATAAGCCAAAGTTGGAGCTCTGATATGGGAGTGAAAGCCCAAGGTGGGACTATCTGGGTAGATTCACTTGAGCATCTTGAAACCCCAGATTTTCCTGACCTCTCCAGGTCTTTAGAATTGATCACTTTTATTGGAAGATAAAATTCCCTCTTCCCCGTGTGAAGACCATGTAGAGTTCTCAGAGCAGACAGGAACTTTTTAGGAAAATGCTTGCCTTCCTCAAGAACTGTTCCTACTTCTCCTTTTGCTCACCAGGCCCATAACATGGGTCAAATTTCAGTAAAATTAAACTGGAAAGTGCTAGACTGCTAAAGGAGAAGCAGTATTAAATACCAAAACAGTGGCTGGACCTAGTTAACACGTACTGACAGGACAAAGGACATAGTGCCTGGGACTCCTGAAGATGCCAGCTCAATGAGGGAGTAAAACTGCAGAAGGAATACAGTACTGAAATGGGGGCACCATTCTGCGACCCAGGATTTAACACTTTGGTAAAGTGCCAACGGGCAGTTTTAATGCTTTACCAGGATGGTGGGAAAGCAATGATGGGAAAGATTGGGAAAAGTAATGCCCTCCATCAAATGTCAGCAAACTTTCTCTGTAACGGGTCAGGTAACAAATATTTTAGGCTTTGAAGGTCATATGGCCAATATGTAGACAAATGGGTGTGGCCAGTAAATTGTTTCAATAAAACTTTCCTTACCGAAAAAGGAAACCAGCTGGATCTGGCTTAAAGGCTACGGTTTTCCAAACACTGTTCTTCATTAAATGAAGAAAGCTGCCAAAACTTCTGTGGCAGACTGTGAAGAAAGGTATTAAAAATTTGGAGAAGGGACCATGCTAATTTGGGCTACTAAATAAGGCTGGAAAAGCCACCGTTTGAGTCTATTCCTTGAAAGGTCTTGGGGAAAAATCTATCAAAGCAATAAGAAATGTGCTGGTGAAGAAGAACTAGTATCTTTGAGAAGTTTAGAGGTGGCTGTCCTCTGTACACTGGGCCTCAATAAGGAGATGCTGTTACAGACATGGGAGTTAGGATCCAGAAATAGCCAGGTAGCTGCACTTAACTAAGAGAAGCAAGGCAATTTTAAGTATCATAATGAGCAGAAGCTTGGAATGGAAGCCAAGAAATGTTCCTAGGGGCAAGATAGATGGGCAGCCAACAATGATGTTACTTAATATGTGTGCACAATCGAATTAGATCATAAACGTATGAGTAGAAAGCAGAGGGCAGCTACCACAATGGAAAGCCACACTTTATTGTCAAGTCTGCATACTGAGGCAATGCTTAGACATAGAATCTGTCAACTGAGAGAGTGGCCAGATATCTACAAAAAACACTCAGCAGCCCCACAAATCATACAGTAGGGATATACTCAGCCCTTCCCTCTGGGGGAAACTAGGCCCTTTGGAGAGGGACATGCCTTAACAGTTTAAAGACTGATGGATCGGGGTCTGAGCTGATCCTCATACCAAGAGAACAAAAGTCCCTCAATCATCCCCTATTTGACTAGAGGCATATGGGGGCCAGGTAAAAAGATAAAGTCTTGGACCATGTCTATTTCAGTGTGTTTATTGAGGTTAAAGGCTTACCTCCTGGTCATTTCCTCTGTTTTTGAACACGTAAACCAAATGAACATACTTGGTAGTAAGCAGAAGTTTCGCATTAGCTCCTCAACCTTTAAATAAAAGTTATTGTAGTCAGAGAAGCCAGGTAGAAGCACCTGAAATGGCTTCCACCTTGACCAAAAACGAAAGTGAAAACAACATCACTTTTGAAGAGGTTGGAAGACTAAAAATGTATGGAATGCAGGGGGTTGTCATATCCCCAATTAATTCACTAGTCCTGTTCCTGAAAAAAAAAAAAACAAAAAAAACCCTGATGGCTATGGCAGGATGATATTGGGCTAAAGAAAACTAATTGCAGTTGTTGTGTCAAACTAGTATCTTCATGAGAGCACAGCAACACTGCCTCCTTATGTAGTATGAAGTGATGAAGCCGACAAATGCATTCTTTTCAATACTCATCAGAAATTATGATCACAACAATTCACACTCACATGAGATAGACAACTGTACATATGTACAGTCTTACCCAAGGGCTATGTTTATTCTCCTATCTGTCACATTATAAACTGAAGATAGCTGAATCATCTGGACTTTCTGTAGAACATTGCACTACTGATCCATGTTATTGATATCTTGTTCATCAGACCTGATGTGCAAGAAGTGGTAAATGTAAGCCCTGGTAACACGTCTGTGCTCCTGAGGGAAAGAGATAAGTTCTAAAAAAGTTCAAGGGCCTGTCACATTAGTGACCTTTTTATGTGTTCCAGTCTTATAAGGCATGCTGGAATATCTTCATCCAACGTGAAGAACAGATTGTTGTGCCTTATACTTCCTAACACTAAGAAAGAAGTACATTCCTTGGTAGGCCTCTCTGGGTTATGGAGGCAACATATTCTGTACTTGGGAATACTTCTGTGACCCATTTATTACAAGGTGAAAAGCTGCTTGTTCTGAGTGGATCTCAGAGCAAGAAAGGACTCTGCAGCAAGTCTAGGCTGTGGAGCAACCAGTGCTGCCTCTTGGGCAGATCCTATGGTTGTAGAGGTATATCTAGTAGAAAAGTAATGCCTGTTCAACCTGAGAAAGCTGACTGAAAATAAAAATAAAAATATAGAAAGATAAAACACTGCGTGGAGCCCCTGGAAAGTCACAGTAAGAGAACTGCGGCACAGGATTCTGGAGCAAGTTTATGCCGTCTGCCACAGAGTATTACACATCATTTGAAAAACACCCTGGCATGCTATTAGACCCTGGTAGAAACTGAGCATCTATTCATGTGTTAACAAGCGCCCATTCAGCCATGTCTTTCCATTATGAGTTGGATACTATCAGCACTCCAAGTAATAAGTTTGGGCCCAGATAAAATGCTAGTAGTAGATCCAGGATGGGGCTTGAGATAGTTCAGAGAGTGAAAGTAGGCTGCATGAGACTTATTTCCATGTCACATGCTAGTGTTTCACCTTTGCCTCTCTCTCAGCTCAAAGCTATGTTCTCTGGGGCTTTCTTTTCAGTGGCTAATGGAAGAGGCAAGAGCCTGAGCTTTGTTCATGAATCAGTCATGTTGGTATGCGGGTATAAGCTAATAATGCACTGCTGCTCTACTACAGTCACATGCAAAGTGACAGTGGTGAGAGAGAACTCTTCAAATGGGCAGCTCTTCAGTGAGTGATCTCTTTTAGTTCCTTTGTTGGAATGGGAAGTGAACTAAGATTAAGATATCCCTAAACCCGTAGGCAATGGTGAATGGCTTAGCTAGTTGAATATACATAAACTCATGGACAGTGGTAAATGGTTTAGTTGGTTGGTCAGGAGCTTGGAAGGAACCAGACTGGAAGGTCAATGATAAGGATGTCTGAGGAAGAGGCATGGGGTTGGACCTATAGAAATATAGAGCACAAAGTATGAGTAACTTGGTGTAACAAAATGTAAGTAACTTTGTCCAGAAGGGGTGCTAAAAACAGAAAAAAATTGGGCAAGATAGATGTCAGTTTGCCTCTGTTCTCAGCCCTGTCAGGGATTGTGCAATGGGCTTTTGAATGGAGTGGACCTAGTGGCAGAGAGTGAGGCTGTGGGTTCTCTGTTTGTCATGAAGGCTGATCAAATTACTGCTGTTACTAATATCCAGTCTATTGACACCAAGACCAAAGGTGAGTCCCTACTAAGACATCATTTCTCAAGGAGACCAAGCAGCTACCTGGGGGCAAGTTTTTACTTTGGATCCCCTTCTGCCCTAAAGGAACAGTGATTCATTCTGACAAGATTATCTTGTATTCCAGTGAGGGGTCACCTTTTATGCCTTGGCCAGCATCACAATTCAAGGATTCCTGAAGTATCTCATATACTAACATGGGAGCTCACATGATACTTCCTTGAAAAAAGGAGACAGCTTTAGTGGCAGAAGGGTGATGGTGACCACATGACCATGGGATCCACTATTTCTAACACACACTACATCATCCCAAAACCAATGGGATCACCTCTTCTCAGCTGAGATACCAACTTGGAGATGACACTCTGCAAGGATGGGGTGCTATCCTGCAATATGTGGTATGCACATTAAGCCAAAGGTCCTTGGCTGTTCTGTCCCTAATAGGTAGAATATAAAATTTGGAGACCCAAAGGGTGTAAGTAGAAGTGGCTCTACTGGACATCATTCCCATTGACCGCTTGGAGACTTTGTGCTTCTCATTCCCGCAACCATAAGCTTTATTGTTGTGGAAGTCCTGGTTCCTGGGGTGGGAGGGACTCTTCCCCTGGAAGGCACATTAAGAATCTGAATAAACACTTGTTGTGTGGTCATTTTGGGGCTTCTCATGGTAGTAGACCAGCATGCTAAGAAAATAGTTACCTATTAGAGGGTAATTTACCCCAGTCATCAACAGGTTTGGCTGCTGCTATATAATAGAAGTATGGAGAATATTTTTGTCATTAAGTTGATCATGGCATCTTTTGGTTTTCCCATGTCCACTTTTAGGTGTAAATGCAACCATAGTAAGCCCAGTCTGATAAGGACATAGTCACTAGGGATTCAGACTCCACAGGGATGAGGGCCTACAAAGCAAACCACCTAGACCAACACAAATGCTGGCTGAAGGAAAGGAAATATGCCCTGAGTGGTGGAGGAGGAGACAATGAGTATCAGGTACAACCTTGGAATCAATTGTAGCACTTGGGACTGTAGTCTAATCTATCAACCTTCATTTTGGAATTCTCCCAGAATGTTTCAGTGGTATAAATCTTGGAGAAGTTGTACCTGGAAGAACGGGAGGTAATGTGAGAATCAAGTGGATCTGAGCAGCATGCAGTGCTGCTCAGTCTACAGTGGTGTTGCTGGTGTCCTCCTCAGGTCCACATCAAAGAAAGGTACACTTAACTCCCAGCTGCTGTGAATGCTGGTCACTTGTCTCCTCTGGAGATTGGCTCCCAGCCAAATGGGAGCCCTCTTCCCTGCGAGATGACTCCCTTCCTTGGAAAGCTAATATTGGATACAAAATATGGCTTCCTTGCCTCAAGATGGTACCAATTCTATGGCACAATTCTTGCTCTGGAGCTCCTCATGGGATCAGGCTGAAGCGAGTCACCAGCTGCAATTACATCTTTGCTTAGCTTCGCCTCTCAACCTGGACTTTTGCAATTAGAGCTACAGGCATTCCATGACACAATATCTTGTTAATAGCCAAAATAAAAGAGAGAGATCATTTGCCTTACTTTGCATTTCTTACACTCCTTCTTCTGATGTCATTTTCTCTGTAAATTCTTGCAAAATAATCCTAATCAGTAGCTCTGTTTCCAGGGAAACTGACTTAGGAAAAGGTATTATACAAAGAAAATGTCCATGACTCTTGATGGTTAGTAATTACAAACACAACCAATTACAAAGGATTTTCTAGTAAGGGAAGATGCACACACATACTCACAGACATACATATAAATATACATGTAATATACATTATATATGTGTATATATACATAAACATATAAATATATACCATATATAAATATATATCTGTAATTTATACACATATATCCATCTGTGTGAATATATATATATTTTGTTTTTAAAATTTTAAACATATATTTTATATTATATTCAGAGGGTACATGTGCTTGTTTGTTACATGAGTATATTGCATACTGGTGGGGACTAGGCCTCTAGAGTACTCATTACCCAAATGCAAACATCGTATCTGATAAGTAATTTTTCAACCCTCACTCCCCCCTCACTTTTCCCACTTTTGGCATCCCCAGTGTTTATTATGTCCATGTGCACCTAGTATTTAGCCCCACTTACAAATAAGAACAGTGGCACTCAGTTTTCTGTTTATTTCTGAATTAGTTCACTTAGGATAATGACCTCCAGCTCCATCTATGTTGCTGCAAAGAACATAATTTCATTCTGTTTGTGGCTGCATAGTATTCCACGTTGTATCTGTGCCACATTTTCTTTATCCAGTAAAACATTGATGGACACATAGGTTGGGTCCATGACTTTGCTATTGTGAATAGTGCTGCAGTAAGCATACAAGTACATGTATCTTTGTGATATAATGATTTCTTTTCCTTTGGGTAGATACATGGTAGTGAGATTGCTGGGTTGAATGATAGTTCTATTTTTAGTTCTTTGAGAAATTTCCATGTTGTTTTCCACAGAAGTTGAACTAATTTACATTCCCACCAACAATGTATAAGTGTTCCCTTTTCTTCACATCCATGCCAACATCTGTCATTTTTCTGATCTTTTAATAATAGCCATTCTGACTGGTCTAAGATGATGTCTCATTGTGGATTTAGTTTGCAGTTCTCTGATGTAAATCACAGATATATTGTATGTTTCAATGAGCAAGTCAACTTCTACCTTTCCGAAATGGTCTAGGAATGTCTGCCTTTTAGCAACGAGGAAAAGCCAAAGTTTGAATACTGAGTGATGGGCATGTCTGTTTCAGTGACTTGTAGGCACATGTATCTTCTCTGCGGAAAGGAATGTAGTTGCATGCATGCATGGGAGTGCCTGGCATGAATGCATGACTCAATCACATGTCTTGGAAAAGAACTGGTACATGGCCTACTGAGAAGAACACAGGTGAAGCAGTTTTTAATTATAAATGTACTTTGGAAAGATCTTATATTAGGCAATATAACACCTTCAAACTAGGCTTGGGTCTAATTTTTTGGACTTGGATGTAAGTGTACTTTTCAATGAGAGATATAGCATTACTAAGAGAATTTATAAATAGCAAAAAGGAGAGAGATAAGATCATCTGTCCTGTAGATAGAGATGCATGTATACTTTTAAGGTTATGATGACAAGAGAATATACTTAATGACTTGCGAAAAGCAACACTTAAGCAGGAGTAAACAAGATTTATTAGAAGATCTCAATATGAAAATTGTCCAGAATAAAAAAAAAAACCACTTTATTTGCATGCTAGAAGCTCTACTGAGGTCACATGTGCAGTTATTGAAATATTCAATAAATGTCAAAGTGAATTTGGTCCAATGTTTTAGTACATTTGGTTTAGTTTCATTAACTATTTATTTTTGAAGTTGGCCTTATCAGCAGTCTCTCGTACACCAAAAATACCAACAGAAAACAGAAAATTGATTTTATCTCACTATAAATAATAGTTGTTCAGGCCCTTTTCTATGAATGTGAAGATGTTCTATGTCCCTTGGGGAGATATACCCATCAAGTTACCCAGAGTGAGAACAGTTAAAAATAATGTCTAAAAAAGGGCTAATATGGAGTGGAAATAAGACTAGACTTCAAAGGAGAGAAGGGGCCATGACAGCAGTGTCTGAACATTTGCTCTGGATGGGTGAAAATGTCTGGCATAAATAAGGGGGCTATAGGTTGCGATTTTTACAGATTCTACTCACTAAATAATGCCCTATGAAATTTCTTTCAAGTCTTTGTAATCCTGTCTCTAACAGCGTTCCCTCCAAGTTCAGCTGTATGTAATCACCCTGATAGTTCTTCCTACTTGATTATTTCTCACAGACTTAACCAAGAAAATATCATTCTGGAAGACTGCTGTGCCAGGTTTTTCTGTTGCATTGCAGGACAACTCAGATAACCCAGGTCCAGTCCTCTGAGTCATCCAGTATGGGTTGGAGGTTTGGAACCTGGAAAGGTCTGATCTAGGCAAGTAATAAGCTCAAATCAAAAGACTTGGCACACAGGTCTATTGAAGTATCTAAGAGGAAACACACTTCTTCAAACCCCAAATGCTCTTTACATCCAGCAAATCTGTACTGGAAATCTTTCAGTAAGATGATTTCCCATGAAATGTCTGGTACTCTATGTTTCCCATCAGGTCATAAATACCACGAGAACAGCTTTTCCTGCTCCATTTAAGTTTGCCCAGTGCCAGTTTTGGTCTTGTCCCAAAGCCAAAAACATTGGAGACATTGACAGAAAAGAAAGTAATGGACCATATTGGAAGGGCCCAGACAGTTCTGTGCAGATTCTGCTCTAGATGCTGGTGAGTATTCTTACGTTTGTAAGCTGATCCTCTCATTCCTCTAGCAAATGAAGAGTTGTATATAGGTGGCGGCTCTGATGGGCAACTAACTGACAGCTGCTACCAGAGTCATCCCTCTGCTGAGAAGCAGCTTTTTCAAGTCAACAAGGTTGGAACACTAATAGAAGAATCCCGATTGGCACATGGAGGTTAGACTTGCAAATCCTTAGTCAAATGTCAATAGATAGCCAAAAAACATACTGGCTGAAAATTTCATTATCTTCTGGAATGTGAGCAACCATTGGGATTGCAGTGTGGGACTTACAGGGATAAAAAGACAAGGCAAGATTGTGAAGGTGGAGCATTGTTCTCAAAGGGGCAAGGATGGTGGGTCTGGGAATGTGGTGGCTACATACCTCCTCATACTGTGAGGAGGGCTCTGAGTATGGAAAGAGATACATCATTGCTGTGAATCCCCTGCTTTCTAACAAAGTATCCAAATCCAGTTTTGTGGAGATTGACAACTGTTGGAATTCTTTTTTATTACTTTTATCTTTTTAAGAGTCTTTGAAGTAAATAAAAATGAACTTAGGTGCAAAGGCAGCAAATGTCCTTTAATTGATTAAATTTACTCCTTGTTCATCCACCAGGAATTCCAAGTAAAATGTAAAGTGAGGGCACTTTCTTATTTTTCATATCAAATGAATTCTACTTTTCTCTGTAGCATGTCGGAATTTATTTATTGGTTCAACATTCATTGACTAAGGGCTTACTCTCAGATTCTGTGTGCAACACATTCTGGGATTACAAATATGAATAATAAATAGATTGTTGCCCTTAGAGCAGGGTTGGCTTCATGGGCATGCAACCTGTGAAGTCACACAGAGCCCATTGCTTAGGGGGTCTGATGCTTGGCTTAATGCTCAGATGTTACTGTCTTGAAATTCTTAGATTTTTGAACAAGGGGCTCTGTATTTTCTTCTTCACCGGGCCTTGCAGATGATGCAGCTGGTCCTACCTCAGTAACTTGTTTGAGAAAAATACATTCCATGAACAACACAATAACGTGTCATACAATGTAATAATTTTTTTAAAATACAGAAAGAAACTGGCAACAAGTGTACAGCAAGCGCCATGTTATGAATCCCAGAGAAAGATGTATCTATCTGTGCTTGTGGGAGTTCAAATGTTTTAATTTAGGGTGTGTTATTTTAGTGAGAATTTTAGTAGAAATTTATACTTTATAACTGTTTCCATCTTGCCAAGACAATGCAAAGTTGTATTAGTTCATACTGATTGGGTTAATCTAGCAAAGCCTATAACACGAAAAGACAGAGATTATGATATGTTGACTAACTTGACTTCTAATTTGTCACAAAATCTTCTTACTTCCCATCGCCTGTCCCATAGAACAAGCTTTTGTATTGGGTAGTGGGGAAAGAATATGATGCAAAGAAGCGTGTGTGTGTGTGTGTGTGTGTGTGTGAGTATATATGTGTGTAAATGTGCACACAAGCATTTCAACTGGGGACATGAAGACATTTGTTCATTAATGGTTTTGCTTAGAGTTGTTAGTGGATTGAGTTGGTAATAAAATAAGTATATCTTAATCATCTCAGGTGACTGGATTATTGATGGGGAAGTACTAGGGGTTAAAAAAAGGTTAAGATTTGGTGCTGATAGAGACAAAACTTTAGGACAGGTAGGGATGAAGATAATGAAAAACTAAAAATAAAATTACTATATAAGCAGTAATACAATAATCCATGTTTTGCATTCTAGTAAGTTTCTTTGGTAAGTTAACAACAATAGTCCTTTGTCTTTTCATCAAATGGGTGGATTTTTTAAAGGAAATAATTAAAATGTCAAAGTTGAGCTTTGGAACACCAAAAGTTTCCATTCTCCTCTAAGATACTTTTTGAAGATGCAGGCATATATGCGGTCTATAAAGAATGCTTTAGTGTATTACACAGGCAATTCTCAAAAATTTTTTTATCATAGGAGTTTCCTTTTCATTTTGCCCAACATCACCCAATGATTCCTTTTTAAAAGTTCAATCCCCTTGTTCTTTATTCCTTCCAAAAAAAAAAAAAAAAAAAAAGAAGAAAAGGAAAATAAAAAAGCAACCAACCCAAATGGAAGGACTTCTATGTCACTTATGAAGGAAGAGTAACACTGCCTTTTATTTTGTTTTCAACTATTTTAAGAAGATAGAGTTTTCACCTGAGCCGTTGTCTACACATCTAGAATTATGTCTGATAAAATAAGGATAGATTGGATTCTGAAAGAATGGCTAGCTGAGAAGGAAAGGCAGAGGCCTTCCTCGATAATAATTTAATGTAATAAAAATGTCGAAGGGGATATTTCAAACCTAGAGACTCAGACGGGAGAAAAGAGATAAAGTCAGACACATTGAAATAATTCAGTTTGCCTAATGCACATTGAGCTACTCAGTTTAGGTATCATCAAATGCCAAATCCATATTTGCAGGTCCAAGTTAAGTGAGATGTTTGCAGAGATAAAGTTTTGAGGAAGAAATACATTGAAAAAAATGTTTCTGAAAATTCAATATAGATAAATCCTACAGAACATTGTTATCTAACACTAGAGCATGTCAGCATGGATAAATTCTTGGAAAATAAAGCAACATGAATAACTCTTACAGTTTTGCATATCAGAAAGATGACTGATTAAAGTATGTGTTTATTTGAATAGGCCAGGAGCATCTGTCTCAGTTTCATAGATAAGCGTGTGCGTGTTTGTGGTTATTTTAGAACCAAGATGCCCAGAGGGTGGAGCACACAGCTGTGGCTCTGCTATCTTCATCATTATCACCATCACCACGAGAGACAAACAGGCACTGTACATTCTGGGATGCTGAGCCCCACAGTGGGAACCTAATTATCAGCTGCCTGAATGTTTACAATATTTTCAGATGACTGAGGTCACCCTGTCCAGCCCCAATGCCAACCAAGAAATGAACATTCTTTACCACATTCCTTATCTCCAAAATCTCTAAGGATTCATGGGGTGGTTGTTTCTTCTCATTACTCCCTGTCTCTGCTCTGAATCTTGGCTTATGTGACTGCTGTTCTCCCGCTTCTCCACACCACTTTGCTTCCTTCTGGACACTCACTGCCTGGATTATTTCAACTCCCCAAAGTGCCAACGACATGAGGCTGGGTGTGTAGCAGACTTTTACTTTGAGGATAATTGCTTTGAATTGAATGTTTTTTATCTCCCCCAAACTTATATATAGAAAACCCTAATCTCCAATGTGATGGTTTTTGAAAGTGGAATCTTTGGGAGGTAATAGGTCATGAAGGTGGGGCTCTCAGACTGGGATTAGTAATGTCCTTATGAGAAGAGACACGAGAGAGCTCACTTCTTCTCTGCTTGTAAGCACCAAGGAAAGACCACGTGAGGACATAACCAGGAAGAAGGTCTTCACCAAAATCCCAACCATCTGGCACCCTAATTTGTACTTTCAGCCTCCAGAACCATGAGAAATAAGTTGTTGTTTGAGCCACCAACTCGTTTGAGCCACTATGGTAATTAGTTACAGCAGCCCAAACTGAGACAGTAGTGGAGTGATTACAGGGTGTCACGGAAGAGACAAAATGCGAAATAGAATGTTAATCATCATGCTCTAACATTCATTAACAAATTTCTATCCTCCCACATTTTTGCCATCTATATGCCCTCCTTATGTTTTGTCTGGCCTTCATCTTCTTGTCTCCGGTCCCAGTCTACCTGCTAGACTCCAGCCCCAAAATTATTGTTATTTTTTTATGCAATGTAATTTTGCTTTCTGTACCCCACTCTTAACCAGGCATATTGTTGAGCAAATTTTAAGATAAAAGACTTTTTAATGTGGGTGACTACCATTTTACAGCACAAAATGTTTAAGAATATTTGTTAACCTAAAACAAAAACACATGCCAAAAAAGTAGCAGAAGTTCTGAAATTTTATTTTTTTCTCTTAACTTGATCAAAACCTGAAACAAGATTCCAGATCCATTGTTAGAGCATAAGACACAGAGTATTTTTTCTTCCTTTAGAAGCAGAAATTAAACCCAAATGATCCTTGTAGTCTTAATGATCACATATTCAAACAAATGCAAATTGGGTAAACAAGAAAATCTATTATATGAAAACTTGAAGCAACTGTATATGTCAGACTTTGTTCTTGAGACTTTCACATACATTATCTCCTTAATTTTTACAGCAACCTAGTTGTTAGCTTTTAGTCATCCAGGTTTGCATATTGCTAAGGTATCAGGTGGAATTCAGTTAGAAATATTGAGTAGTGAGTCACTACATTTCAGGTTTGTACTCGGTTTATCAAGTTAATAACTTATAGAATTGTATATACTCTGAAATGATCAGGATTTCAGCAATGGTCTCACACTACCTAAATTCACACAAGGCTGATAAAAAGTCATGTGCCACATGACCTTTTGGTCAATGACACGGCACATATACGAAGGTGGTCCTATAAGATTATAATAAAGCTGAAAAATTCCTATCACCCAGTAATGTCCTAGCCATTGTTGTAATGTCATAGTGCAATGCATTACCCATGTGTTTGTGATGATGCTGGTGTAAACAAACCTACTGTGCTTCCAGTCCTATAAAACTATAACACATACAGTAACATACAGTATGTAATACTTGATAATGATAAAAAATATACTATTGGTTTTTGTATTTTCTTTTTTTTTTTGAGACAGAATCTGGCTCTGTCACCCAGACTTGAGTGCAGTGGCACAATCTTGGCTCACTGCAACCTCGGCCTCCCAGGTTCAAGTGATTCTCCCGACTCAGCCTCCCAAGTAGCTGGAGTTACAGGTGTGCACCACTACGCCCGGCTACCTTTTGTATTTTTAGTAGAGATGGGGTTTTACCACTTTTGGCCAGGCTGGTCTTGAACTCCTGACCTCAGGTGGTCCGCCTGCCTCGGCCTCCCAAAATGCGGGGGGTTATAGGCAGGACCTACTGTGCCCAGCCTAAACTATACTTTTGATTGTTATTTTAGAGTATACTTTGTCCACTTACTGAAAAAAGAAAAAAAAAAGTGAACTGTAAAACAGCCTTAAGCAAGTCCTTCAGGAGGTATCCAGAAGAAGGCATTGTCATAGGAGATGACAGCTCCATGCATGTTATTGCTCCTGAAGACCTTCCAGTGGGACAAGATATGGAGGTGGAAGACAAGCACACTGATGATCCTGACCCTGTGTAGGCCTTGGCTAATGTGTGTGTTTGTGTCTTTGTTTTTAACAAAAAAGTTTTTTTTAAAAAAGAAAAAAAAACAGAAGAAAGATTATAGAGTAAGGATATAAAGAAAGAAAATATTTTTATACAGCTTTACAACGTGAGTTTTAAGCTAAGTATTACTACAAAAGAGTCAAAAAATTTAAAAACTATAAAGCTTATAAAGTAAAAAAGTTACAATAAGCTAAAAACTTATTATTAAAGAAAGATTTTTGGGGGTAAATTCTGAATTTGTGTAAGTACACTCTATGATGTACACACAATCACGAAATCACCTAACAACATATTTCTCACAATGTATACCCTTTGTTAGGGGACAAATGAATTCAGAATGCCAGCATTTTAATTTATAATATGACACATCAATTCTCGTCAGTGTGCTTGGGAGTTATGTCCTGTCTCCTGGAATCAAGGTATTTGGGAGTCAGACTATTAATCGGAAAGTTTGAGAGTCAAACCATTAATCAGAAATATGTAACTGGAAAATAGAAAATAGGAAGTGGTGTTTGGAGATATTCTATTTAAGTTCAGAAAGCCTTGATAAACTATTACTACCCCAGTGTCTCTTCCAAAAAGACATTTTTTTCTTTAATTCAGGCCCCCCTCTTTTCCTTGAAACACATTTGCTTAAGATCAATTGCTATTACTTATTAATAAATAAATTAATGTATGGGACTGAGAAAGAGTCCATTCCTTAGGCTTCCTGGATTACCCCCAAATACTGGTTTATACACACCACAGAGGAAATGAAAGGCCCAGATTAAATGACCCATCCAGTGTCACATAGTTAGCAGGTGCCATACCTGAGCCCTTAGGTTTTCTTTAAACTTAGTGCTTGTGGCTTCTACTATTCATTGAGAGAGAGCTGCTGTTTAGAGGCTACAGCATCAAGAGCTCTTCTAGGGGATAAATGAAGTCAACATGTGTGATGGAATTATTAATATGTACTTGGGACACATATCATTGCCGAAAGTGTATGTGCAGTCTGTGCCCTGCTCTCACTCTTGTCAGAGGGAAAGATTTTTGTCCTTCGCATCAGTTTCTGGGCTCCCCTTTGGGTCAGAGAACCTTAGTAACAGTGAAAGCAGAGGAAAAAGTGAAAGAAAACCAAGTGGCTGAGTTGATTTCCACAACAGCTGAGAGAGAGTGTAGAGGGGAAGGAAGAGAGCAAAAGCTTTATGGGGTTGGTGTCAGGTGCATATTTTGCTGCAAAGAGGAAAATGAGGAGAAGAATAAATGACTATAGAGAAACTTGAATGAGAGATAATTGTAAAGTAGAAGACTAGGAGTTGAAAAATTGTTGCTTTGAGTTGTTAGTTAAATTCTCTTTGCATAACACAAGCAAATAATGGAATTATTTTTCATTACTCATGGTTATTTTACAGGACTGTTTCTTTGAGTGAGACTCCTTGGCAAGGCTGGTTCACGTGGAGTCTCAGGGTTTATTTACATCCTGGCTGGAGGAAAGACACATCATTCCTCAAGACTGATTCATTTGAAGTAGAGGTCGGGCTGGCTTCACGGGACTTGCGGCCAGCAGGACTGTGCAAGGCCCATGCTCCAAAGGACCTCATGTTTGTCTATTGCAGTCCTGAAATTCTTAATTATCTTATTTCTGAATTTGCGTTTTATAGGTGAAATATGACATGGAGTTGGGGTGGAGGAACCAGGGAGGCTTGGGCTGGACATACGAGAGGACTGGGTGGGAGGCTGGTGGCAACTGGAGGCAGCTCTGGTGGCCGCTGTTCCAGCACTGGTGAACTCTGGTGCATTCAGCCTGTTGCCTACCCTGATCTAGGGACTGAGCGATTCTGGGTGGAAAGGTTTAAAGATTCTTGAACTCACCTGCCTGCCCTGAGCTGGGCCAGTGGGAAGGGGAGATACGTAACTTGACTTCTCCAAGGATGACTGGTGGGACCTGAGATAGCACAGCACATTGTGCCCCATGTCTCAGGACCGGGAGCCCAGCCAGGGCTTGGAAGTGAAGGGTGGGAGTAGGGTGGAGGACGTCTACTCTCTCTAGCAAGTATACCTGTGGCTTAGACTACTCCAGGCATTGGTTCTGTGTTTTGGGGAGTTCTGTGTTTTGGGGAATCTCTCTTCTTGCTTCCAACCTTCCTGAGTTTGATATGCATTTTCCCTTTTTGGTCAGCTCAAAGGGCCTGCAGGGTTGAGCCAGTAAATATGAACTGGGTGATTTTGGAGATCTCCTACCAGTTAAATGCTCTTATATTTACGCTTAAAATTGGCATAAGACACAATGTGAAGCTGAATGGTAAAATTTATGCTAATAAGTTAAAATTTTAATTTTTCTTGACTTAGGATAGCATTAGACAGCAAACAAAAAACATGACAAAGAGAGAGTGATCACTGGGAGAAAGGAAAAAACTAGATATTTTAGTACTTTTAATGGCACCTTTTTCCTGTTTTTTGACTAAGGGGCCTTGAGTCTTCATTTTGCACTGGAACCAACAGATTATGCAGCCAGCCTTAAGCAAGGAAATTTGTAAGACATAATTGCTGGAAGACTGGAGAGAGCTGGCTGAAATGGTTTCAGGTTTAAGATGGAAATAGAGTCAATGTGCCTTGCTACTGGAAATGGTAAGACTCTTTTGGATGGATGAAATGCTGTAAAGCACAGGATCCCTGTCAGACTCTGTAGCAGGGCAGATATTAGCTCAAATTCTGACTTTCTACAGTGTATGAGTAAAACTTCATATTTCCTGGAACTATTCCATCAACTGTGCCATGGGGTGTTGCTAGAATATAGGAGCCATTTGAGTAAGTTGGTACTCACTGAATTTTCCCAACACCATTACTTCTTTTCCCACCATTACATATTACATAGAATCATGGGCTCTAATTAGGATGGTGTTTGTGGGGTTGTCTGCCAAAACTTGTGTTCCACCTTCCATAATGTAGCATTGTCACTGAAAAGTGGCAGCACAGCTAGGAACTACATCTCTCAGTCCCCTTTGCAGCTAGGTGGGATAATGTAATCTGCTATAATTAAGTAAACATAAGGTGTGCTATTTCTATGAAAGGTTTTTTACTAAGTGATTGTCCTTCTTTGCTTTGTCCTTTTTCTTTTGTGAATCGGGTGCAGAGGAATTCAAGGTTTAGGGAATGAAAGAGCCACAAGATGTGAGAAACCTCAGTTCCTCAATATATACACGGAAGAAAGCTTCCAGGAGCAGGCTCACTGGATTTGGTCACATAATGATCACAGAATAAACTCTTGTGGTAAGCCTCTGAATTTGGGATGTTTTGTTATAACAACTAGATGACCCTCACAGTTTTCACCAAGATCAGTAATCGACTGATTTAAGTGTTTCAAAACATCTTTAAACAAATTCAGTCGACGCTTTTAATTTTATAGATAAGGAAATCAAAGTTTTGGAAGCTCAATTACTTTCTCAGATAAATGCAAACAGCTGGCAGCAGAGCCAAAGACATATACCTGGGCTCCTGTCTTCTATTCCAGGTCACTTTCTTCTTTGTTGGTGATAAATTTTAAAGGACAAACTTGCTGTGAATATTATTTATGCCATGCTTTTGGAAGTACTATTAGGCAGAGAACTACACAAACATTTCATTCTTAAAAATCCTAATAGAACTAAGCTGGTCAATATATATTTTTTCATGATGTTATATTGAGTGCTAATTATGTTAATCACAAAATTAACCCCTTTCTTTTAAATGTAACTTTAAAGGGTTTATGAAATTCTAATCCTTTGTTAGGCATATTTAATTTTAAATGGAAATCAGAAGAGAGCTTGTTTCACTTGCCAGCAATTTTCTTTATAGCAAACTTTCTTAGAATGTATTTATTAAATTCTCCTGAATGAAAAAAATGTTAGTTATGAATGCTATAGTTTAATATTGAATAGAATTTTTTGAGAATGTCAGAAAACGTCTATGAATTTCATCACCAAAGACCCTGCTTCTTCAAACAATAGAATTAGATCAAGGAAGAGAAAAAAAAAAAAAAAAAAGCACAAGAAAAGGAATGTGGAAGTTTTCTTTTTCCATTTGAAAATCAAATGGGAAAGGGTGAAAATAGTCTTGTCCTTGTGGATTTTTGCTAGAAATCGTGATCAAAGAATAACTTTGTAAAAAGAGGATGTAATAACATATTCTAGTACTTGTATAGAAAAAATATTTTGCTTGGGAAATGACGATATGCAGTGAATATTGAGAGTGGTTCTCTTTCTGGAGGAAGGATTAGAAGGTTTTCATCTTATATATTAAGTACTTCTGTAAGAATAGAATCTTAAAAGTTCATAATTGCTTCTATAAACACACAACATTTGATTTAGGCATAGCGACCTGAACTGTACCACACATCATGTCATTTCTGAAAAGTGTTGAAAGAATTCTGAAACTCTCTTTCATCCTGTAGCTAAGGAAATGATAAGACAAAGTTTTAAGGTATAAATGTGTCCATGGGAGAGAATTTAAAAAGTAGTCACATATGGAAGCTTCCGAAAAAACAAAACAAAATGAAACAAAACAAAAAAAATTTGTTAGGATCTCGTTTGTGACATGGGCATATCATTATCCCTTTTATTCAAATCTTCTGGTAATTCAAACTTCCTCATAACTATTTTTATAGTGAACACTGATTTCACTACAGTTTTAGAATATGGGTGGAAACAGAGACAGGAAGGAGGAGCATTAATAGGCAGAAAAAGTATTCCTCAAAGCAGGGTATAGTCTGTAGAAGAATTTCAGGAGTGTCTCTCTAAGGCACTCCTGTTCTTAATTTTGGCTGAAACCATGCACACCCTTTGATGTACTTCGTCTAGTAACACACACCTTCTTCCTTTCCAACTAGCCATGTGAACTTATTTACATCACAAGCTTCTGCCAGAGGCCAGGAAAAAGATGTGTACAGTAATTCCAAACACGGTCAGGAAAGGAAGTGGCTCAGTGGTTTTCTTAAAAGTCAGTGACACCTATCAAATGGCATTAGAAATATTTAGTAAGGACTATTCACAATTGCTTCAAATTGACATGATAGTGCCTGCCTCAAATGAGATTGCACATTACTGGATGATTTTTTAAACATTCATCTGCAGTCATGCAGTCAGCAAGATAGTTTCAACCGCCCAGAAAAAAACAGATGTTAAGTGGTGATTGTGCTTTGAAATAGAAATGAAGTCAAGGATCTTCTATTGCTTTTGAGTAAGTCAAGCTGTCTAAAAGCAAAACAATTTAAATGAAAAACATTCTTTTTATACGGTGGGTTTTTCCTCATAACTCACACTGTTGTCTGTGCATGCAGTGCTATCTATCTTACATAATTAGGAGAAAATCTTAAAAGCAAACACTGTACACAGAATTGCTAATAAGATCAGTTGTATGATGTTGGGCTCCAACCACTCTGTTATATTATATTGGAAGTAAACTATTGATTATAAAAATAACTATCATCAGGCACAATGGTGTAAACCTGTAGGCCCAGCTTCTTGGGAGACCAAAGCAGTAATATCCCTTGAGCCCAGGAGTTCAAGCCCAGCTTAGGCAACATAGCAAGACTCTGTCCCCCCGAAAACAACCTGTTTTTAGTTTTAATGTCGCTTCTGATCAATGGCGATTATAAAAAGAAAACTGTATACTGTTAGGCAAGCATAAAGTTATTATCTGTTCAATTTATTCATTAAACGACCATAAACATGCCATTATACCTGAAACATTTCTGGCTCCATATTTTAAAAACAGTCTTTTTAAAATTTATAAAAAGACAATGAGAACACATGGACACAGGGAGGGGAATAACTTACACACTGGGGCCTGTCGCGGGGTTTGCGGGCGACCCAAGGGAGAGCATCAGGACAAATAACTAATGCATGCGGGGCTTAAAACCTAGATGATGGGTTGATAGGTGTAGCAAACGTGTAAACCTATGTAACAAACCTACATGTTCTGCACATGTATCTTGGAACGTAAAGTAAAAAAAAAAAAAATTAATTAAAAGAAAATTTTGGATTCTTAAAATAGTATTGCCCTTTTAAATTTCATCAGTAATGCCTATGTGCTAAATTGAGACATGCTTAGTAGCACTAGGAAGCATTTTGCTGTGAAAGCATTTATTTTTTTCCCATTGTGCTGCATTCTTTTAATAACTCGTAGGGTTTAAGACACCAAAAAGCAGGTTGCTCTTGTAACCTGTCCCCTTCAGTATTTCAATCCAGCAGCTTCAAGCGTCTTCATTCACTCTCTCTATGTGTAGAAATCACCATCAGGCTTTCCTAAGTTTCACTCGGCATTCTTTTCCCAGATGGGGGTTATGATGACATTTCCTTATTGTTTAAGGGCAGCCCAATATCATGATTAATTTGAAAACTAACTACCAAGAATGTAATACTAATGTCTTGTTCTAGCACTGACTATCCAAGAGAGTATGGCCTACTCCTGTATATATGTGTGTGTATGTTTGTATGTATGTATGCATACATCTTGTGTGTGTGTATTTGTATCCTTAGAAGAGAAATATAGGCTTACCAAACATACTCATTTTAAAGGACTAGTTAATTTTTAAGTATTAATTAATATATTCTCCACAAATATACAATCTCTGAGATGTATAATTTAGTCCAATACTGTTTGGACTAAATTAAATAGCACTGACAGCCAAAATCTTGTTTACAAGTCTGAGACTGTTGCTCAGATGTTTCAAACAATATTGCATATTTTAAAAAATGAATTAGGACACTTCCTTAGAGAATGTATTAATAAGACTTTCTAAAATCTGAAAACCCAAAACTTAAAATAATCAGCTGAGCTTTTCCAAATTCCAGGATTTTTTTGGCATTATGCAGCTAAAATGCTTACCTAGATGTTTTTGTAGAGAACCCATCATCCTATTGTTTGAAGTCAGGTAGGTATGGTCTATGTCAACCACGAAAACAAGCATTGGAGGGGCCAGAACTTTGCCCAAAGCTCATAAGTGATCACTGTGTGCTCAAAGGAATCAGGCGATGTGCTTAATGGAAATCAGATGCCTTAGAGACATGAGTTAGACTCTCTTCATCTCCAAAACATGGGAGTTTATGTTTGGAGAAAGCACAAACTACTGTTACCTATAGATACAAGTGTTTTCTTGAATTAGATTCCATTAAAAGGCAAATATATGGTGACATGTATTACCTTTTTCTACCACAGCCTTCCCCTCTTTCTGTCTCTCCATCATCAGATTTCACAGAATATTTTTGCTTCGTTCAGTCTTCAGATTTCGACAACCAAACATGGTCTGTTTCCTCAAGGCCCAACTCTAGGCTCTTTCAAAGAATGTTAAGTGGATTATTTTATCCATAATATTATATGACCTCTTCAGTTAAGGTTGCTGTAGTTTTGTTGATAATTCTCTCTGTGTCAGCTTCCAGGGAGGTTAAGTAGTAGAACTAAAAAAAATACAAAATTTATAGTAAAAATATTTGGGTAGATTTCTGATTTTTCTACCTCACCCTAGGATTCAACCTTTTATTTAGTGTTCTCATCTATAAAGCAGAAACACTTATAATTCCCTCAAAAATAGTGAACACTTTTTTGAGTTATTTGCTTAACTTATTACATCCTCATTGTTCTGGAGTTGCCCCCTTACCCACAGGTGAGCCATGGCAATCATTTTTGTGATAGATGGCTCCACACTGCTGGCCAAATACAACAGAACTAGGAAAAGATACCTTTTCAAATTGGGGTGATCAGAGCTACATTCTCCTGGTAATTTGGAATTGAAACTGAGTAACGATAATTCAGCTGGGCTGGTCACTTGATGAGAGGAGAAGTAAATTAGGAAAGTTTGATGGCAAAGTTGGGTACAATGAATCAGGTGCACACAGAAAAGTAGGGTAAAAAACAAGAATACTGACCTTTGTTCTTCCTGGCCTTCCAGGTCCCTGTTCCAGCCTTTCTGGAGGCTGGCTGCCCTTTGGATTTCATGAGATGCTGATGTTGATGATAATGAAATGTCCTCTTTTTCTTAAAGTTTGACATAGGCTTCTGTTATTTGCAGCTGAAATGCTTGACTAAAGCATCATAGATGTGCTGTGAGGATCAATTCATGTAATATTAGGGAGACTTTGAAAATAATATAGAACTATATAATATTACCTATGGTTATTATTAGAAAATGTCCTAATCTAAGTGGGTAAATGTTCAATAGGACAACGCAGTATGTACTCCAAGGTTGATCAGATTCTCAGAAGCTCTTCAGTGTGTCATGGAGATAGGTGTTACTCTATTACCTTAGGTCATTGTTGTTGTTCATCTAGTAATAAAATGAGGAATGAAATTAAATTTAGCCTACAGGTAGAGGAAAGTAGCTGTGGAAAATTGGGGAATGGCCTAATTTAATATTTTTAAGACAAATAATTTGTGTCATCTAAATATTTTTGAAAGTGATTTACAAAAACCCAAACAATAATAATCTAAGAAAATTAGTATAGATCCTAAATATTCATATATAAAAATGAATCAATTAACAGAACTGAAATTAGTGGTGCAGAAGGGGAAGCATAATAGTAATTTGTCACACACTCTTTTTATTATTTTGTTTATCTGTGGCATATAAATATGCTTTGAGTCAATGGTTTCCAACCTCAGGGGCACAGATGCCTGGCCTAAAGTCATGGGAGGGCAGAATAGATTTTTTTAAAGGATGCTTAAATCTCTGTATACAGGATACATTACCTATGGATGCAATAAATACTTTATATTATATAAAATAACTAAAATTTATAAATTATTTATATGTGTTACGTAATTTAATTTTTACAACCAGCCTATATATTATCTTCTTGTTATAAGTAAAGTATTTGGGACCTAGAGCGAATTAATAACTTGTTCAATGTCAGACAGGTAGTTAGTGACAGAACAGATTTGCACTCAGTCAACATGACTCCTAAGCTCTTAACCACCATATTGCATTGCTTCCAGCATAAATATTATTAGGTTAGACCACATGATATGGTCATTTTTGTAGGTCAAGAACACTCAAATATTAGCAATTTCTTGATTCCATTTCATTGTGTTTTGACTATTACCTTATTTTAAAACATAATTGAATTTAATGTATTTTAACAACATGTAATTTCTCATAATTCAGAAATTTAAAATACAACTACTGTCTTATTGATGGTGTTTTAGTCTGGGTTTCCTAAAAATTAGAGCTGGCAACAAAGATGCAGTGCGTCAGCTTTATTGGAAGGTGGAATCCCTCAACAACGATAACAGGGGATAAGGATGAATAAAGCAGGAAGAAAGGAGAGCAAATACTAGATGGCAAATTTCTGAATTGGCTACAGCCTAAAACACACACACACACACACACACACACACACAGAGCAGGTTCTTCAGGCATACAGGACATCTTCTTGTACATATCATGCCAGAACAGTCCATCAGGAAAATGAAAGCAAAGGAGTTCATCTGCTGGTCTGGTTCCTTCCATTTCCTGGCTCTCACTGATCAAAATCCACCCTTTCCAAGTTGAGTTATCTGCATTCTATGGGCAAATTTCACTCTTGTCATCTGAGTCTGGAAGTCGTAGAGAAGCCAGAGCCACCCAAAAGTTCAATCTGACTGGATCACATCTGTTGTGGGCTCTGAAACAGCAGGTTTGCTGAAGTTAGGCTAAAGCCCGATTCTCACCCCAGAGGATCCTGAGACAACCTGCAGCATTTGTACATGAGGCCAAGACAGCAACTGCTGGGATACTCCACTGAGCAAGCAGTTGAAGCCCCAGGGCAGGGAAAACCCAGCAAATCTGAGCAAGGTCATGAACTAGACGTGGTACAGGAGAACCTCAATTTCATCTGGAGGTGTGAAGAGTTCCTGGTAATTAAAGAAGCTGAAAATGAGGAAAACATGGGCTTTTTCTCTTGCTGATAGGTTGACAATTATTATCTGCTTCTTTTCTTGGGTCGATCTTATTATCGGTCATTCATAATGAAACCAGGAGGTTCTAATGTCACGCTTAAAAATATCTAAGGGGAAAACCCAAAATACTAGCTAACAAAAATAACCTTAGCCTGCAATCCAGGAAAGATTGATTAAAAATCTTATCTAGTACAAAAAAAAAAAAAAGAGGAATAAAATCATTTATTTGAGAAAACAAATGATGCTATGCCTTTTCTTTTCTTTTTCTTTATTTGTACTAGATAAGATTCTTAATGTCCAGGGTTTATCTCCATTTCAGAAAAGATATTTTCTGTTTTTAAACCCCTCCAGTGATTTTGCCTTTCTCTCTGTTTGGAAAGGCTACATCTTCCACGACACAGTGCCCCAAGCAATGCTGGATGGAATAGATCTGGAGAAGCACTAAACTCCCGGGACAGTATTTGACCACATTTATATTGCTGTTGGATGAGTCTCATTGCAATATTGGCCAGAAATGACCTTTCATAGTTAATCCTTTTTGAACAGCCCATGGCTCAAGGTGTTAGGATGTCAGCCAACATGAAAGAAATATAATCCTAGAACACAGTGTATTGTTAATTTTTTTCTCTCTTTAGCTAGGTTTTCAGAGGAGGCTAGGGATAAAAAAGTTGAATAGGAGAGGAGGAGACAAAGAGAAGGTGAATAAAAGGCATTTTCCATAATTGCTCATTCTGAGGTTGCCATAGTGAGCAGCCAGCATGACAGCTGCCAATGGCCTGGTCCTGACTGCCCAACCCAACAATATTAGAACAATCCCTGCAGGTGGAGAACAAATGACAAGATGATGTGTTTTTTCTGTCCGGGTAAGGAACTTGCATGTAAATTCAACAGAGCTACTCCCTTTCAGAAACTGTTGCTTGTTCTTTTCTTTTGTAAACAAAACTTTTCCCAGCTGAGACCTGCCCCAGAACGCAGTCATGATGAAAAATGTTTCCATACCTGGAGGCAAGGGGCACTTGGAAACCTCGTTTACTTGGCATGTGCCTTTCAAAACTTGACCAGGCTTCCTAATTTTAAGACTATCTGTTAACTTTAATTGTAATTCACTGTGGAGCTGGCTATAATTCAATATCTAAAGGGGGCAAAATTCAATAACCAGAAGGTCAAAATACAGTTCCATAAAGAATGGGCAAGTTTGATCAGTTTGGAATCGGCTGAAAATTTTTATCCTATTCTTTCATGATGCTAGATTAGGGTATGTCTTAAAGTTTAGAGCAGTATTTTTTGAGAAGCAATAGGGAGGAAAATGAAATTAATTTCCAATATTTTCTGAAGTGATATGACAAGGTACGGCATGATTTTTTAAGTCTATAATAAAAACTTGGACAATATATTGTCCTTTCCGTAATTTTCTCCTCAGAATTACACTGCTTTTTAGTTCCTCTGTGCCCATTCATTTTGAAATAATAAGAACACGGAAGCAGTAAAAATGTACACAGTTGGAAGAAAAACACTGAAACATCTCCCCACAGTTTATCCACTTGCTCCTGACAAAAACTTAAGTCCTAGACACATCCTGGGTCAAAGACCTAGAGTTTTTCTATAAACCACTAAATCCTATTTCACTCGATTCATTTCTTTTTAATCTTTGGTGCCTGGCCCATGATTGGCAATCTGAAAGAGAAGAGAAAGTATCCTACTCTGTCATGGACCTTGAATCAAGCAGTACACAGGAGACCATTAGTGACCCTTCCACAGCACATTGTGCCACTCCTCCACCTCTTCAAAGCAATTCACACTTTCCCAGGACTCACTTTATTACAACCCTCTGACATAGTTGGCTTAAGCATTATTTTCCCCATTTTACAGACAAGAAAACTGAAATTCCAAGGGAATACTTGGCTTGCCTAAGGTATACAAGAAGTAAGTGGTATGCTGGGACTTAAATATGTATAAGGTAACACATTTCGGAGTGGGACTCCAGCGATAACAGACACAGATGCTGTTATGAGTCACGGAGGAGGACACAACCACTTAGACAGAGCTGCACACATAAAAACTAGGGGGGTTAATGGCAGCTGTTTATGAATCCTCCTGAGTGAGCTGTCCCCTTTCCTGAAGCTGGAGCTGCTCAGCTGGTGCTCCGAAGTTCTGGCATATCCATTGCTAAAATGAGTCATGAAAATAAGAACAGAAAATTCAAGTACAGTGTGTGTATGTGCAAGTGTGTGTGTGTAAGCACACATACATATGCATGTATACATGTATATACACATATATTCAATGTCTATACATTTTTTCCCTTTCAACCATCTACTTTGTGCCAGATATTATGCTAGGTGCTGGGAGTGCAGTGCTGAGCAGTGATAGAATAAATAATAAAAGAAATACGTATATTAAATTCACAATAACATACAATTTTTTTGTCTCTGACAAAAAAGTTTCAAATTTTAATTTTAAAAAATCAAAATGGACAGTCATATACACTGATGAGAATATAAAATGGTAAACTTCTTGAAAAGCATTTTGGTAATCAAAATGCACTGAACACAAAATGTATGTACCAGCAGTTCAACTTTTAGGAGTCTATACTAAAGACATAAGGATGTGCTCAAGGTTTAACTACTAGAAAGTTTATTATAGCATTACTTATGAGAAGACAACTGTGAACCTGAATGTCCAACAATAAGAAGAATATGCCTATGTATTGGCTGGGTGTGGTGGCTCATGCCTGTAATCCCAGCACTTTGGAAGGCCAAGGTGGGTGGGTCACGAGGTCAGGAGATCGAGACCATCCTGGCTAACACAGTGAAATCCCATCTCTACTAAAAATACAAAAAAAATTAGCCGGGCGTGGTGGCAGGCACCCGTAGTCCCAGTTACTCGGGAGGCTGAGGCAGGAGAATGGCATGAACCTGGGAGGCGGAGCTTGCAGTGAGCCGAGACCGCATCACTGCACTCCAGCCTGGGCAACAGAGCAAGATTCTGTCTCAAAAACAAAAAAAAGAAAGAATATGCCTCTCTTTATATATATATGTGTGTATATAAGTAATGAAAATGAGAGTTACTACATACGTGCTATGTGTTGGCATGTTCTAAGTACTTTACCTGTATTAATGCACTTAATACTTGCAGCAATTCTATGCAGTAAGAGCTATTATTAACCTTACTTTATGGTTGAGTAAACTGCAGCATAGAAAAGTGAAATAATTTGCCCAGAGATAACACAGTAAAGAAGAAGACCAAGATCTGATCCAAACAGCCTGCCTCCATATTGACTCACTTCTCAGTCAATATGCTTACTTCTGATGTGTTCCTAACATGGAATTCTATTCAGCCATGAAATATGATGTCAGAAAAGGATCCAGAAGAACATATTTTAAAGTATTTATTATTGTTCTCTTGATGTGTGAAATTGTGAGTATTCTTCAATTCTCACTTACATTTTCTATTAATTGTTTGACATGTATACAATATTTTTCAAATTATAAATAACATTACATAAAGAAGAAAAGGAGCCAAGAAAAGATTTTGTATTGAAAGAACACCACCACCACCAGCTGGACTGCCATCTCTGGCTTTCACAGTGACACCCCGCCTTTGGGTATCCACAAGCCAAGAGTAAGACGAGCTTCCTCTTACAAAGCTTGAAGCCTCGCCTCGTCTAAAATACCCTACATGCTCATATACTTTTGCCAATGCAGACCACACATTTTGTTACAATGTGCACAATAGCATATAAGTGTCCTAAGTAAAACTGAGAGGACAAATGAAAACACTTAATAGTACCCTGCGGAGACAGAGAGAAAGGAGTGTAATTAAAACTTTGGAGATTCACCAGAAGTCCTTATTCTATTGTAATGGACACTAAAGCGGTTCGCTATAGGCCATTGTAACTGAGGTTCCAGCCACAGCACACTGAGAACACGACTGCGAAGCTTTGCTTGTTCCTGTATTTACTGCTTCATTCAACATTGAGAGTGGTAGTAAATATTAATCTCCTTCAGGGTGTCCATGTCATATGGGAATATGGGAATAATAGACAATCTCAAGGAGACACAGGTGAGAGCTCCCGGCCACAAATACACTCAGTCCCTTCAAGACTAGAACCCTCTTAATATGGCTTATTCACCCAATTACCACTTAACTTTAACGTCAGAAAGCAACCTCATGGATTCTAGTGGGTAGAGGCTCCCAAGACTCCAGAGTTCCTTTTTGCCTTTGAAACAGCATATCCAGAATGAGCAAAGCACCAGGGAAATAGAAAAGCTGGATGCCCCCTTGCAAGAGAAATGTGCAAGTCTGAAAAAACAACTGTGTGTACATGGAGCACAAATGTAAACAATTGGGATTGCTTAAAGAGCTCACCAACGTTGGAGCCAGTGTTGCCCATTTTGAGTTTTATTTCATGGTTCATATTATTTTACAATTTTGATGTGAAAAATAAAGTTCAGAGATGATAAGTTGGTTTATTAACAAAATAATGAGTACATGCTAATGTATTTAACATTTTGGTAAGGTGTTAAAAAGTAGGCAAGGGTTCATTTTTACTACTATCTACCCCAACCACTCTCCAATAAAAAATAATAATAATAAAAAAAACTAAAAGGGGAAAATTGGGTTCATCCTGAAGGAATTGGAGCAGAGCTGGTTTGGGCTAAGTGCTACCTTCTGAACCTAATCCCTGGTGAGACCAGGTCTCATTACACAGAGATGTGCCAGACAGCTCAAAGTGTGGGTCTGACACTCACTATGTTGCCAATGAAGATTGCCAGTTCTCTATTGATCTCAAAACTAAAAATAGCCAAGCATGACCCTTTCCTAAACTTCTGTGTTTGTTCTATGCCCAAACTTCTGCTTGCAGGATCACAACAATGGTCACTGTGTCAATGCAGAGTTTGACGATTGGCAGGGCAATCAGTGCTCACTGAAGAATCACTCAGTGAGTCTGCCGGCTTTTGTTTTGTCTGCACTGGGGCCACCTCCATGAGCAGGTTCTTCTGTTCATAAGTAGATATATGCTGCAGTTTCATTTGGTTCAGTGGAACAGCAAACATGGAAATTTGGGCAATGCTGTGAAACATTCTGATACACAGGTTGTTTTGTTATTTTTTGTAGATTCAAAACGTTCATCCAAACCTTTAGAAAACCATTACCGTCCTGAAGTTTATTAAACAAGTGGTGACAACCCTGAATTAACCAACTTAGAGGCTCATGAAATCTTTGGGTGTTAGGCATACTTAGGACTTGCTGAATTCTTTGGGTGTTAGACATACTTTGGCCTTCCTGAAACCTTTGGGTATTAGATATACTTAAGCCTTCCTGAAACCTTTGGGTGTTAGACATACTTAGGCCCATTTTCCTGGAACATGTGACCCAGATTGTGTCCAATAAGTCCATCAATGTAAGGAACAAATGGGTGTCCCAAATCAACTTCAGCAAGGAACGTGAACTTAAGGGACTACCAGAAAGCAACTGGGGCCCCACTTAGTGAAAAAGAGGCAATTAAAGTGACCTTTAAATAAGATAATCCCAAAGCTGGCATGCATATCTTAATACTTCATGGGAGTTGCACTCTAGCAAAGTGCAAATCAGCCTTGGTAATTGCACTGGCAGTATTTCATCTTGTTTTCTACTCTCTTTATCCATACACGTAACATACTTACCAGTGAAGTGTGAAAGGCTGTAGACAAAGTACAGTTTTCTTGTAATTGATAAAATTGTAACGATTGGTGCTTTGACTTTTCCCTATAACAGATATTATAATGAAAGGCAGAGAAACATGAGAGTTACGAGCAGTGACACTCCTTTCCTAGGATGTAGGGTACCTGAATACTTTCAGCTGAAGGCATTCACTTAAATGCTATTTTTAAACCACAGGAAAATGAAATGTTTGAGAGTAATCTCATTTGTTAAGTAAATTGTGTTATGCAAGGGAGATTAGGTAAAATTAATAGTCATGATCAGGAGACCAGGGAAATTGAAATATAAACTTTAAGTTCTTATAAATTTTAGCAATGTAAATTTAATTAAGAGTTATACTATAAAATTCAGTAACTTTTGAATTTCAGAGATATAAGTAAAAGATTTCCAGTAAAAAGGTATTATAATTTGATATATTGACTATTTCCTTCTAGTAATAAGTTTTGGATAAAGTCTTTAATAAGAATGTAATAAAAAAAGAGAAATTAATCCAAATGAGGTAAAGCTTGATGAATCATATATAAGTATTTTACATTGAGAAATACACATTAAAAACAGATCATTAGGATATGTGTGCTTTTAGATTAATTGACCTAAATTGCTTTGAACTGCTCAAAGGTTAGCAAAATGGAAAGTTTCCTATAAATGCAAACATTTTATAGACATTATATTGCATAGGAACTACTGTAAATATGACAAATTTTTTTAAGATATGAGGCTGGGTGTGGTGGCTCACATCTGTAATCCCAGCACTTTGGGAGGCCAAGGCATTTAGAAATAGGAGAAACTGGCTTCCTGCTCAACTGGCATTTAGAAATAGGAGAAACTGGCTTCCTGCTCAAAAGGCGAATGACTGTGCATTTAATTGTACCCAAGTGTGTGGATCAGATCATGTTAGTTACAAACACACAGATGCCAAATTCATATATATATATATATATATACACACACACACATTTTGAGACAGAGTTTCACTCTTGTCACCAAGGCTGGAGTGTGATGGTGTGATCTCGGGAGGATCACCTGAGGTCAGGAGTTCGAGACCAGCCTGGCCAATGTGGTGATACCCCGTCTCTACTAAAACCACAAAAATTAATTGGGTATGGTAGCGGGTTCCTGTAATCCCAGCTACTCAGGAGGCTAAGGCACGAGCATCACTTGAACTCAGGAGGCAGAGGTTGCAGTGAGCCGACATCACACCATCGCACTCCAGCCTAGGTGACAAGAGTGAAACTCTGTCTCTCTCTCTCTCTCTCTCTCTCTCTCTCTATATATATATATATGTATATGAATTTGGCATCTGTGTGTTTGTAACTAACATGATCTGATCCACACACTCGGATACAATTAAGTGCGCAAATAGTCATTTGCCTTTTGAGCAGGAAGCCAGTTTCTCCTATTTCTAAATGCCAGTTGAATAACTGCCATTGGTCCTCACCTCCACGTGCTGTCATTGTTAGGGACTGTTTCTTCATTGATCACCAGAAGCCTGTCCTTTTGTGGTGATGTCACAAGGATGAAATGCTGTGGGGACCAACATCTCCAGAAGTATCCCAGACTAGCAGGGGCATCACTGCAAGAGGACAAGATTTTTCCTATGGTCTGGTAAATTATTAATGCCACTCCTTTCCTATTTAAAGGTGTCATAGTTTGGGGAAAGAAATTACATAGTTACTTTAGGTTTAAGGTCACTGTACTACTAATTCACATTGAAGCTGTTCCCCCCACCCCAAGTCATACTCACTTAAGTAGAGTAGTTTTTCCAGAAAGCTGAAATTAGCTTTTGCTAGTGAATCCCCAGACATAAGGTTTAGCCCGAATCACAAGCTAGATGCCTGCCTTCCTCAGGACAATATTATTTTGGAGACTTCATTGTTGTTCTAGTTCTTACTAATTCTTATGGTCTTAATCCACTCCAATGGATTTCCCTAACTTAAAGAATCACATTTGGAGACTACATCCTGGAAACCTCTGGATGCATTATGGAAGTGGATCTACTGTTTTCCCCATGATTAACTTCTCATACCAGCTCTCTCACAAGACATAGCAGTTTTGATAAAGTCCCCAAAATTGAGTAATAGCTAATTCCAGGGCAATGGCCATCTTCTTGCTCTACATAGCAGTAACCAAGAGGGTCATCCACTCATGTGATCTTCACAAGACAACAAAATAGCAATTTTTCTCATATAAGACAATATATTCCTCAACAATAAAAAGACAAAACAACCCAATTAAAAATTGGCAAAAGATTTGAACAAACATTTCTCCAAAGAAGATGTACAAAAGGCCAATGAACACATAAAAAGATGCTCTACATCACTGGGTGTTAGGGAAATTCAAATTAAAACCACCATGAGCTAACCTTCACACCCTAACATTAAGATAGCTATAATCAGACTGGGCATGGTGGCTCATGTCTGTAATCCCAGCACTTTGAGAGGCTGAGGTAGGAAGTTTTGTTGAGCCCAAGAGTACCAGAGCAGTCAAGGCAACATAGTGAGACCTCGTCTCTACAAAATAATAGCCAGGGATGGTGATGTGGTTCCAGTTACCCAGGAGGCTGAGGTGGGAGCATTGCTTAAGCCCAGTGGGTCAAGGCTGTGGTGAGTTGTGATCACACCACTGCACTACAGTCTGGGTGACAGAATGAGACCTTGTCAAAAAATAAAAAATATAAAAGGATAGCTATAATAAAAAAGACAGACAGTACAAGTGTTGATGAAGACATTAAGAAATTGGAATCTCCATACGTTGCTAGTGTTGTAAAATGGTGCAACCAGTTTGAAAAATAGTCTGGAAGTTTATCAAAAAGTTGAAGATAGAGTTACCATATTGAGGGGTGGAGTTGGAGGGACTTCCGGAGCCATTTCAGGGACTTTTGCAAAAGATCCCTGTGACTCAGGGTTTTGAGTTCTTAATCAATCGTGTGAGGGATTCAAAATTAACCACT
Organism: Mandrillus leucophaeus; assembly: GCF_000951045.1. Lineage (NCBI taxonomy): Eukaryota > Metazoa > Chordata > Mammalia > Primates > Cercopithecidae > Mandrillus > Mandrillus leucophaeus. The sequence goes on from NW_012099732.1 coordinate 43,652, forward strand.
CCAAGGGAGGATTGAAAAAATAACCACTCTCAATGAAAAAAAAGAAAGAAAGGGGAGGGAGTAACACAGGGATATAAGTCCTAGCCACCTGAGCCAGCAATGGCAACCCTTCCAGGTCCCATTCCACCATGTGGAAACTTCCCTTTCATTTTGTTCAATAAACTGCAGTGCGGTTCACTCTCCTGGTCTGTGGACTCTTTTTGAGCTGTAACACTCACCACCAATGTCCACAGCTTCATTCTTCAAAGTTAGCAAGACCAGGAACCCATCAAAAAAAACTCCTGACTTATTGTGAGGGCTTGTCCAGGATTTCCAAAGTGGTGAGTAACATTGGACCTCTTTCTTTCTTTCTTTCTTTCTTTCTTTTTTATTATACTTTAAGTTCTAGGGTACATGTGCACAACGTGAAGGTTTGTTACCTATGTATACATGTGCCATGTTGGTGTGATGCACCCATTAACTTGTCATTTACATTAGGTATTTTATTAGGTATTTTATTCTCTTTGAAACAATTGTGAATGAGAGTTCACTTACGGTTTAGCTCTCTGTCTGTTATTGGTGTATAGGAATATTTGTGATTCTTGCACACTGATTTTGTATCCTGAGACTTTGCTGAAGTTGCTGTCAGCTTAAGGAGATTTGGGGCTGAGATGATGGGGTTTTCTAAAAATGGATGGAATGATACCATCTCCTCTTTGAATCTCTGGTAGTATTCGGCTGTGAATCCATCTGGTCCTGGACTTTTTTTGGTTGGCAGGCTATTAATTATTGCCTCAGTTTCAGAACTTGTTATTGGTCTATTCAGGGATTCAACTTCCTCCTGGTTTAGTCTTGGGAGGATGTATGTGTCCAGGAATTTATCCATTTCTTCTACATTTTCTAGTTTATTTGCGTAGAGGTGTTTATAGTATTCTCTGATGGTAGTTTGTATTTCTGTGGGATCAGTGGTGATATACCCTTTATTGTTTTTTAATGTGTCTATTTGATTCTTCTCTCTTTTCTTCTTTATTAGTCTTCCTAGCAGTCTATAAATTTTCTTGACCTTTAAAAAAAAACCCAGCTCCTGAATTCATTGATTTTTTTGTGTCTCTATCTCCTTCAGATGTGCTCTGATCTCAGTTATTTCTTACCTTCTGCTAGCTTTTGAATGTGTTTGCTCTTGCTTCTCTAGTTCTTTTAATTGTGATGTTAGAGTGTCAATTTTAGATCTTTCCTCCTTTCTCTTGTGGGCATTTAGTGCTATAAATTTCCCCCTACACATTGCTTTAAATGTGTCCCAGAGATTCTGGTATGTTGTATCTTTGTTCTTATTGGTTTCCAAGAACATCTTTATTTCTGCCTTCATTTCGTTTTGTCCCCAGTAGTCATTCAGGAGCAGGTTGTTCAGTTTTCATATAGTTGAGTGGTTTTGAGTGAGTTTCTTAATTCTGAGTTCTAGTTTGATTGCACTGTGATTGGAGAGACAGTTAGTTACAATTTCTGTTCTTTTACATTTGCTGAGAAGTGCTTTACTTCCAACTATGTGGTCAATTTTGGAATAAGTGAGATGTGGTGCTGAGAAGAATGTACATTCAGTTTATTTTGGGTGGAGAGTTCTGTAGATATCTATTAGGTCCACTTGGTGCAGAGCTGAGTTCAAGTCCTGGATATTCTTGTTAACTTTCTGTCTCATTGATCTGTCAAATGTTGACAGTGGAGTGTTAAAGTCTCCCATTATTATTGTATGGGAGTCTAAGTCTCTTTGTAAGTCTCTAAGG
>NW_012099732.1:45662-47831 GCF_000951045.1 Mandrillus leucophaeus
GCTGGTACCAGTTGTTCCTTTCCATGTTTAGTGCTTCCTTCAAGAGCTCTTGTAAGGGAAGCCTGGTGGTGACAAAATCTCTCAGCATTTGTTTGTCTGTAAAGGATTTTATTTCTCCTTCACTTATGAAGCTTAGTTTGGCTGGATATGAAATTCTGGGTTGAAAATTATTTTCTTTAAGAATGTTGAACATTGGCCCCCACTCTCTTCTAGCTTGTAGAGTTTCTGCCGAGAGATCTGCTGTTAGTCTGATGGACTTCCCTTTGTGGGTAACCAGACCTTTCTCTCTGGCTGCCATTAACATTTTTTCCTTCATTTCAACTTTGGTGAATCTGACAATTATGTGTCTTGGGTTTGCTCTTCTCGAGGAGTATCTTTGTGGTGTTCTCTGTATTTCCTGAATTTGAATGTTGGCCTGCCTCGCTAGGTTGGGGAAGTTCTCCTAGATAATATCCTGCAGAGTGTTTTCCAACTTGGTTCCATTCTCCCCATCACTTTCAGGTACACTAATCAGATGTAGATTTGGTCTTTTCACATAGTCTCATATATCTTGAAGGGTTTGTTCATTTCTTTCTACACTTTTTTTTCTCCAAACTTCTCTTCTCACTTCATTTCATTCATTTGATCTTCAATCATTGACACTCTTTCTTCCACTTGATCAAATTGGCTACTGAAGCTTGTGCATGCATCACGTAGTTCTCGTGCCATGGTTTTCAGCTGCATCAGGTCATTTAAGGAATTCTCTACACTGTTTATTCTAGCTAGCCATTCTTCCAATCTTTTTTCAAGGTTTTTGGCTTCTTTCCAATGGGTTTCAACATCCTTCTTTAGCTTGGAGAAGTCTGTTAGTACCGATAATCTGAAACCTTCTTCTTTCAACTCGTCAAAGTCATTCTGCGTCCAACTTTGTTCCATTGCTGGTGAGGAGGTGCATTCCTTTGGAGGAGAAGAGGCTTTCTGATTTTCAGAATTTTCAGCTTTTCTGCTCTGGCTTTTCCCCATCTTTGTGGTTTTATCTACCTTTGATCTTTGATGTTGATGATGTACAGATGGGGTTTTGGTGTGGATGTCCTTTCTGTTTGTTGGTTTTCCTTCTAACAGTCAGGACCTTCACCTGCAGGTCTGCTGGAGTTTGCTGGAGGTCTACTCCAAACCCTGTTTGCCTGGGTATCACCAGCGGAGGTTGCGGAACAGCAAATATTGCAGAATGGCAAATATTACTGTCTGATCCTTCTCTGGAAGCTTTGTCTCAGAGGGGCACCCAGCTGTATGAGGTGTCAGTTGGTCCCCAGTGGGAGGTGTCTCCCACTTAGGCTGCTTGGGGGTCAGGGACCCACTTGAGCAGACAGTCTGTGTATTCTCAGGTCTCAAACTCCATGCTGGGAGAAGCACTACTCTCTTCAAAGCTGTCAAACAGGGACATTTAGTGGGCAGAAGTTTCTGCTGCCTTTGTTCAGCTATGCCCTGCCCCCAGAGGTGGAGTCTACAGTGGCAGGCAGGCCTCCCTGAGCTGCAGTGGGCTCCATCCAGTTTGAGCTTCCTGGTCACTTTGTTTACTTACTCAAGCCTTAGCAATGGTGGACACCCCTCCCCCAGCCTCGCTACCACCTTGCAGTTAGATCTCAGACTGCTGTGCTAGCAGTAAGTGGGGTTCTGTGGGCATGGGACCCTCAGATCCGGGCACGGGGTATAATCTCCTGGTGTACCATCTGCTAAGGCCATTGGAAAAGTGCAGTATTAGGGTGGGAGTGTCCTGATTTTCCAGGTACCATCTGTCATGGCTTCCCTTTGCTAGGAAAGGGAATTCCCTGACCCCTTGCACTTCCCAGGTGAGGCGATACCCCACCCTTCTCTGTGGGCTGCACCCACTGTCTGACAAGCCCCAGTGAAATGAACCTGGTATCTCAGTTGGAAATGCAGAAATCACCTGTCTTCTGCATTGCTCACTCTGGGAGCTACAGACTGGAGCTGTTCCTATTTGGCTATCTTGGAACCTCGACATTGGACCTCTTTCACTTGCTACTCTGCTCTATTTTTCTTTAGAATCAGGGGCAAACACTGGACACCTGTTGGCCATTTGAAAGCGACAAGCACATCTGCCAGACTAAAGACACGGGTGTAAGTCTTTCTGGGAAATGGGTCTGTAATAACCCCTGACCCTTCTGAGTT
>NW_012099732.1:47881-64115 GCF_000951045.1 Mandrillus leucophaeus
TCTTCAAAGCTGTCAAACAGGGACATTTAGTGGGCAGAAGTTTCTGCTGCCTTTGTTCAGCTATGCCCTGCCCCCAGAGGTGGAGTCTACAGTGGCAGGCAGGCCTCCCTGAGCTGCAGTGGGCTCCATCCAGTTTGAGCTTCCTGGTCACTTTGTTTACTTACTCAAGCCTTAGCAATGGTGGACACCCCTCCCACAGCCTCGCTACCACCTTGCAGTTAGATCTCAGACTGCTGTGCTAGCAGTAAGTGGGGTTCTGTGGGCATGGGACCCTCAGATCCGGGCACGGGGTATAATCTCCTGGTGTACCATCTGCTAAGGCCATTGGAAAAGTGCAGTATTAGGGTGGGAGTGTCCTGATTTTCCAGGTACCATCTGTCATGGCTTCCCTTTGCTAGGAAAGGGAATTCCCTGACCCCTTGCACTTCCCAGGTGAGGCGATACCCCACCCTTCTCTGTGGGCTGCACCCACTGTCTGACAAGCCCCAGTGAAATGAACCTGGTATCTCAGTTGGAAATGCAGAAATCACCTGTCTTCTGCATTGCTCACTCTGGGAGCTACAGACTGGAGCTGTTCCTATTTGGCTATCTTGGAACCTCGACATTGGACCTCTTTCACTTGCTACTCTGCTCTATTTTTCTTTAGAATCAGGGGCAAACACTGGACACCTGTTGGCCATTTGAAAGCGACAAGCACATCTGCCAGACTAAAGACACGGGTGTAAGTCTTTCTGGGAAATGGGTCTGTAATAACCCCTGACCCTTCTGAGTTGGGAGCGTTGATTTGCCTGGAACCAGTTCCCACTTTCTCTGCATTTTCTGGATTGAACTGAGGGCCAGCCAAGGGTGGAAAACAGTAGTGCTGAGCTCCCAGTACTACCCAGTCAAGATCATGGTGCTGTGTGAAACCTTTGTTAAGCATCTGCCCAAATGCACTTTACCCACCCTTCTGGACCCATGCCTCCTGGGTCCAAACGTCCGTAGGGAAGACTTTCTTAAGACCCTCTCTTCCAGGATTTTCTCTACCCCGGGACAAAAACCCTCTGGATTAGGAATCTAAAACAATTAGGATGGCAACCCTCAGATCTATGTTCCTGGTGTCACATGGCTTATTCTTATGTAGATGGGCAACAATACAAATATGCAGGGTGTGTTCCCCATATTCAGCAACCAAGACAACACCCAGGACAATATAGTGTGTGCCAATGGTTACTGGAAGGCTTAGGCCATTTATCTTTCTGTCATCCCCACTTCACTGGGAACCATTTCACCTATCGTCTCTCTTGTTTGGGATCAGCAATTCTAACTGTGGAGCTCTTCCACTTGGGGTACCGCTCACACTGTGGGAGTTAAGTAATATAATAGACCATTGACTGGGAGACCAAAAGTCATATTCTTATGATGGAAAGTGGGGACAAAGGCTAGTACATGAGATGCTATTTCAGCCTTGGCCCAACACCCCATTGTCCCTCACCTTAAAATTGCTATGTCTGTGTACAATCTTTAAGGAGTTTATCTTATTGGGGCAGTTTCATGCTCAGAAATATGCTAACTAGAGCCTCATTAACCACCTAAGAATATGCCCCAGACTTAGAATCCATTCACAGGAACAAAACTGTTTCAGGCACGCTAGTAAGAGGCCAACAAACCCAGCAGCCTGCCCTCATTGTTTGTGGCTAAGAAGGGAGGGAAAAGAGTGCAGTTGAAGCTGCTATGTCAATAAGCACAATTAAATCTGATAAGCAGGGTTCCATGGGTGATTGTGCACCCTGGAAAAAGGACACTAAAACAGTAGGGGACACCTAGTACCAGTGTCCACTGGGAATGACTAGGAGTGCAGGCATCCCTATGCTCTCCTTTAATGTGGGAGACGTTCCCTCCAAAGCAAAGTCACCCCTGAGGTATATTCTGAGTAACTGGAACCAATTTGATCCCAGACATTGAAGAAGAAGTGGTTCATATTTTTCTGCAGCACTACCTGGCCACAATATCCTCTTCCAGGAGGAGAACAATGGCCACCTGAGGGGAGTATAAACTATAATATCATCCTGCAACTAGATCTATATTGTAAATGAGAAGGCAAGTGGAGCGAGGTACCATATGTTCAGACCTTCTTCTTATTAACAGATAACAAACGATTGTGTAAGACATATAACCTGCACCCGACAGGGAGTCCTCAAAGTCTACTCCCATATCCATGCCACCCCACTTCTCTTTCTCCTACTAATGCTGATCCCTCTCTGGCCTCTATGGCCAAAAAGGGAACAAATAAAAGAGCCTCCAAAGAGCCAAGAGACCCCACTGGCCCTTGGCTCTGTCCTCTTCAGGCTATAGGAGGGGAATTTGGCCCAGCCTGAGTACATGTTCCCTTTTCCTTCTCTGATCTAAAGCAAATTAATGCAGACTTACAAAAGTTCTCAGATGACCCTGATAGATACACAGATGTCCTACAGGATCTGGGATAATCTTTTGAACTTTACAGGAGAGATTTCATGTTATTGCTCGATCAGACCCTAACCTTTAATGAGAACAATTCTGCTTTAACAGCAGCCTGAGAGTTTGGGGTTACCTGGTGCCTCAGTCAAGTAAGTGATAGAAGGGTACCAGAGGAGAGAGAGTGGTTTCTTATGGGACAGCAAGCAGTTCCTAGTATGGATTCCCACTGGGACCCTAACTTGGATCATGGGGACTGGAGCTGCAAGCATTTACTGACCTGTATCCTAGAAGGGTTAAGAACTAGGAAAAAGCCTAGTCAATGATGTCTACTATGACCCAAGCGAAGGAAGAAAACCTCCTGCCTTCCTCAAAAGACTGAGGGAGGCTTTGAGAAATTATACTCCCCTGTCACCAGATTCCCTTGAAGGCCAGTTAATTTTAAAGGACACATTTATTACTCAGTCAGCTGTAGACATTAGGAAAAAGGTCCAAAAGTTAGCATTGGGCCCCAAGCAAAATTTGGAGGCATTATTAAACCCGGCAACTTTGTGTTCTATAATAGGTACCAAGAGGAACAGACCAAAAAGGAAAAGCAGGATAAGAGAAAGGCCACGGCCTTCATCATGGCCTTCAGTCAAACAAAGCTTGGTGGTTCAGAAAGGAGAAAAAATGGAACAGGCCAATCACCCAGCAGGGCTTGTTATCAGTGCAGTTTACAAGGACACTTTAAAAAAGATTGTCCAATGAGAAACAAGCCACCCCCTCATCCATGTTCACTATGTCAAGGTGATCACTGGAAGCCACACTGCCCCAGAGGATGGAGGTTCTCTGGGCCAGAATCCCCCAAGCAGATGATCCAGCAACAGGACTGAGGGTGCCTGGGGCAAGTGCCAGCTCATGTCATCACCCTCACAGAGTCCTGGGTAAGTTTGACCATCAAGGGCCAGGAAATTGACTTTCTCCTGGACACTGGCATGGCCTTCTCGGTTCTACCCTTCTGCCCTGGATGGTTGTCCTCAAGGTCTGTTACCATCCAAGGGATCCTGGGACAACTTGTAACCAGGTGTTTCTCCCACCCCCTTAGCTGCAACTTGGAAAACTTACTTTTCTCTCATGTCTTTCTCGTCATGCCCAAGAATCCCACACCCTTACTGGGGAGGGACATGTTAGTCAAAGCAGGAGCTATCATCTATATGAATACAGGGAACAAAACACCTATCTGTTGTCCCCTACTTGAGGAATAAATCAATCCTGAGGTTTGGGCATTAGAAGAACAATTCGACGGGCAAAGAATGCCTGTCCAGTCCAAATCAAACTAAAAGACCCCATCTCTTTCCCTTACCAAAGACAATCCCCCCAAGACCCAAAGCTCAAAAGGGATTACAAGGTATCGTTAAACATTTAAAAGCCAAAGGCCTAGTAAGGTGTTGTAACAGCCCCTGTAACACCTCAATTCTAGGGGTACAAAAACCAAATGGTCAATGCAGGTTAGTGCAGGACCTCAGGCTCATTAATGAGGCCATAATTTCTTTACACCCAGCTGTACCTAACCCGTATACATTACTCTCTCAAACACCAGAAGAAGCAGAGTGGTTTACAGTCCTGGATCTTAAAGATCCCTTTTTCTGTATCCCTCTACACCCTGACTCTCAATTCCTGTTTGCCTTTGAGGATCCCTCAGATCAAACAACTCAGCTCACCTGAACAGTCTTGCCCCAAGTATTTAGAGATAGTCCTCACCTGTTTGGCTAAGCATTGGCCCAAGATTTAAGTCACTTCTTGCACCCAGGTACCCTAATTCTTCAATATGTGGATAACTTACTTCTAGCTACCTGTTCAGAGACCCTGTGTCATCAGGCTACCTAAGACCTTTTAAACTTTCTAGCTGACCGAAGTTACAAAGTATCTAAATCAAAGGCCCAACTTTGTTTACAGCAGGTCAAATACCTGGGGCTGTTTTTGGATAAAGAAACCAGGGCCCTCAGCAAAGAATGTATCCAACCTATACTGGCTTATCCTTGCCCTAAGACATTAAAACAGTTGCGAGATTTCTTGGAATAACCGGTTTTTGCTGACTATGGATCCCCAGATATGGCGAAATGGCCAGGCCACTTTACATTCTAATTAGGGAGACCCAAAAAGCTAACACCCATTTGATAGAATGGGGATTAGAGGCAGAGGCAGCCTTCAGAACCCTAAAACAGGCCCTAACACAAGCCCCAGTTTTGCATCTACATACGGGACAAAATTTCTCTTTATATGTCACAGAAAGAACGGGACTAGCCATTGGAGTCCTTACCCAGACTCGAGGGACTACCACACAGCCTGTAGCATATTTGAGTAAAGAAATTGATGTGGTCACAAAGGGTTGGCCTCATTGTCTATGGGTGGCCATTTTAGTATCAGAGGTCATCAAAATAATACAAGGAAGATACCTCACTGTATGGACTACTCACGATGTAAACAGCATACTAACTGCTAAAGGAGGTTTGTGGCTGTCAGATAATCACGTACTTAGGCACCAGGCCTTATTATTTGAGGGACCAGTGCTTCAGATGTGCACTTGTGCACCTCTTTACTCGGCTACCTTTCTCCCAGAAAACGAAGGACCAATAGAACACGACGGTCAACAGGTCATAGCCCAAACTTATGCCATCCAGGAGGATCTTTTAGAGGTCCCCTTAACCAACCCTGACCTCAACCTATATACTGAGGGAAGTTCATTTGTAGAAAGGAGATTATGAAGGGCAGGATATGCCATAGTTAGTGATAAAGCAGTTACTTGAAAGTGAGCCACTTCCCCCAAGGACCAGCACCCAGTTAGCAAAACTAGTGAAAGTTACCCAAGTTTTAGAGCTGGGAAAGGGAAAAAGAATAAATGTGTATATAGACAGCAAATATGCTTATCTAGTTACACATGCCCATGCTGCCGTATGGAAAGAAAGAGAGTTCCTAATCTCTGGAAGAACACCCAATAAATACCATAAATAAATTATGAAATTATTACAGGCAGTGCAAAAACCCAAGGAAGTGGCAGTCTTAGACTGCCAAGGCCATCAAAAAGGAGAAGGAAAGGAAGGAGAAGGAAAGGAAGCAGAAGGAAATTACCAGGCAGAAGCTGAGGCCAAAGTCACCACAAGACAGGATCTTCCATTAGAAACAGCTATGGAGGGACCCCTGGTATGGAATAATCTCCTTTGGAAGACCAGGTCTCAGTATCCCATGCAGAAACAGAATGGGGACTTTCATGGGGACATAGTTTTCTCCCCTTGGGATGGCTAGCTACAGAGGAGGGAAACGTGCTCATACCCTCAGCTAATCAATGGAAAAATGCTTCATCAAACATTCCATATGGGTATTAAGAATAACCATCAAAAGGCCAAATCTCTGTTCACTGGACAAGACCTCCTTAAAGCTCTCCAGCAGATAGTCAAAGCCTGCAAAGTGTACCAAAGGAATAACCCCTTGGTCCATCCTGAAGCCCCTCAGGGAGAACAAAGGACAGGGCACTACCCTGGAGAGGGTTGGCAGTTAGATTTCACTCATATGCCTAAGTCATGGGGACTTCAATACTTATTAGTCTGTGTTGATACTTTCACAAATTGGATTGAAGCCTTCCCCTGTGAGATAGAAAAGTCCCAGAAGGTAATCAAAGCCCTGGTTCCTGAAATAATTCCTAGGTTTGGACTTCCCCTTAGTTTACAAAGTGATAATGGCCCGGCTTTCAGAGATACAGTGACTCAGGGAATTTCCAAGACACTAGGGATACAATATCACCTTCATCATGCCTGGAGACCACAATCCTCAGGGAAAGTCAAGAAGATGAATGAAACACTCAAAATGCACTTAAGGAAATTAACACAAGAAACTCACCTCCCATGGACTACCATCTTACCCATAGAATTATTAGGGGTCTGAAATTCTCCCCACAAGATAGGACTCAGTCCTTATGAAATGTTATATGAACAACATTTTCTCACAAACAACCTCTTCCTTGATCAAGAAACTGCCAACTTAGTCAAGGACATAACTTCTTTGGCTAAGTACCAACAAATCCTTAAGACATTACCTGAGAGATGCCACTGAGAAAAGGGAAAATAATTGTTCCATCTTGGGGATCTAGTATTAGTCAAGTCCTTCCCTTCCAACTCCCCATCCCTAGATCCACTGTGGGAAGGACCACATTCGGTTATCTTCTCCTCTGCAACTGCAGTCAAGGTGGTTGGAGTAGAGTCTTGGATCCATCACACCTGAATCAAACCTTGGATGGCAACCTGAAAAACCTGTGCAATCATCAGCTCAGGAATCTAAGAGTCAGCCAGACAAACCTTCTTACACCTGTGAGCCATTGGAAGACCTACATATCTTCTTTTGGAAGGAAAAAGCACAGGAAAGTAATTAGTGCTCATAAGTTCTACCTCAGTTCTTGTTTTAAAAACAGAACGTATTCTAATATCCTAAATTTCTCTGCGTTTGCCTAAGTCTTAACCTTTTCCCACTCAATACTTTCCCCTAACTTTGAGGGAATTGTAAACATGTCCTCCTGGTTTTCATTTGAAGCACAACCCAGCCGGAGTAACTCATCCTGATGGGTTTGCATGAACCATAATTCCCCCTTATGTACAGCAGTTCCAGCCTCTCAACATAAGGGTGGAAACCTCTGTGACCTTATATATAGGTAACACTTAAAAAGGCCCAGGATTTTTTCATCCTAGTGGTAGGTCCAATTTTCCTGAGATGGTTCAAGCAGCCTTAAAAGCAGCCACCACCATTCTCTGACAATTCACCGTATCACTCATCCCAATCATAGGTTTTATGGGCACAGTAACCTCCTTCTCTTCACCTGCACTCCTTCGTATCTCCTGTCAATTGTTCCCAGGATCACAAGATGTGGGACATGTGGCTGGCTGCAACTATACACTTGCCTTGGGTATAGAGTCCAAATATTCTAATTCCTACAGTACCACTACTGGTACTCCCACATTTTGTGGAAATAAACAAGAGCTCCTTGGAGATCCCATTTCAGTCACCTATCCCTTAACATTTACCAACCCGAGCCAAATAATTCCCCCAGCAGAGGCCAAGACAACAAGCAATTACTGATGAGGCAGACTTCCCTTTGTCCAGGATATTCCCCTCCTGGGACTTTGTCCCTCTCTTACAGGTGAAGGGTTAAAACTCCATTGCTCCCTGCTTCCTGTCCCTGGAGCATGAGTTTTTCTTAATGTATTTAGCCCTCATTTTGCCTTAGAGGAACCCCATAATATGTCCTTGTCAAATTCGATTCAGCTCCAACCACTAGGAGTGGCCCATTTGTCCTGAACCATCAAATCATGGGAATGAGAAATTAATGCAGACCAAGCTCAGCCCTTATTAGATTTTCAGCTATGGGGTATATAGAACCCTGGCAAGGAGTTTTCTTTGAGTGTGGAAATCCTTCTATGTTTGCCTCCCCACCAACTGGATGGGAACTTGTACTTTAGCCTACACAGTACCTCCTGTGACTTACTCCTTTTCAGAAGAGGCAGTAACTGTGCCCATTCATGCTAAGCTTCAGCCAAGAGCAATCTCGCTCCTTCCTCTATTGGCTGGTTTAGGATTTACTACCACCCTATGAACCAGAATCACTGGACTCACGGTGTCCTTAACATCCTCTAAAGAACTAAGAGAAAGTCGAGATGACATCTCTGTCCAACTTACTCAAATCCAGGACCAAATAGACTCATTAGCAGCTGTGGTTCTCCAGAACCAACAAGCACTAGATCTCCTCACTACTGAAAGGGGAGGGACATACCTTTTTCTGAATGAGGAGGGTTGTTTTTATGTCAATAAATCAGGCATAGTCAGATATGGTATTAAACCACTTCAGGATAGAGGCAGCAGACTACATGGTGGGACAACCGAAGCTATCTCATGGTTCTCACAGTGTGTTCTCCCCTGGTTTCTTCCATTTTTAGGTCCCCTCCTTATGATTATTCTAGGAGTAACTTTTGGCCCATGTCTTTTCAATTCCCTCATCTGTTTCATTTCTTCATGAATAGAATCAATGAAACTGCAGATGGAACCTTGGATGCCTTCAACCAGCACCTATTATCAAGGACCCCTAGACTGGCCTGCCAGCCCATACCCAGATGTTGACACCAAAACCACCTCTCATGAGGAAACCTCAGCTGCAGGGCCTCTTCTATGCCCCTATTCAGCAGGAAGCAGTTATAGTGGTCATTGTCCCACACCCCAACAGCAGTTGGGCTCTCCTATTGAGAGGGGGGACTGAGGGGTGGAGTTGGCAGGACTTCCTGGGCTGGTTTGAGGACTTTTGCAAAAGACTCCTGTGACTCAGGGTTTGAGTTCTTAACCATTCAAGTGAAGGATTCAAAATTAACCACTCCAACGGAGGATTGAAAAAAGAACCACTCTCAATGGACAAAAAGAAAGGAAGAAGAGACGGTAACACAGGAATATAAGCCCTAGCCACCCGAACCAGCAACAGCAACCCTTCTGGGTCCCCTTCCACCATGTGGAAGCTTTCCTTTCACTTTGTTCAATAAACTGCACTGCTGCTCACTATCCTGGTCCATGGACTCTTTTTGGGCTGTGAACACTCACCACGAAGGTCTGCAGCTTCGTTCTTTGAAGTTAGCAAGACCAGGAACGCATCAGCAGAAAAAACTCCTGACTGAATATGACCCAGCAATTCCATACCTAAGTATATAGCCAAGAGAAATGAATTCATATATCTTCATGGAAACATGTATACAAATGTTCTCAGGTTATTAATAATAGCCACAAAGCAGAAACCATCCAAATGTCCATCAAGAATTGAGTGGATAAATAAAATGTGGTATGGCCATACAGCAGAATATTATTCAGCCATAAAAAAAGAATGAAGTACACTTTGCCCTCAAACAACATATGTTTGAACTGTGAGGGTCCACCTGTACACAAATTTTCTTCCACCTCTGACACTCCTGAAATGAGACCAATCCCTCCTCTTGCCCCTTCTCCTCAGACAATATGAAGACAGTAAGGATGAAGAACTTTATGATGACCCATTTCCACTTAATGAATAGTAAATACATTTTCTCTTCCTTGTGATTTTCTTAATAACATTTTCCTTCTTCTAGCTTATTTTATTGTATGATAAATATATTTTATCAATTGTATTGTGTAATACATTTAACATGCAGTATATTGTTTCTATTGTTTATGTTATCAGAAAGACATCTGGTCAACAGCAGGCTATTAGTAATTAAGTTTGGGGAAGTCAAAAGTTATACTCAAATTTTTGACAGTGCCAAAGGTCAGTGCCCCAACTCCTATATTGTTCAAAGGTCAACTGGTCTGATTAATGCCACAATCAGATAAGCCTTGAAAACATTTTGCTAAGTGAAAGAAGACAGACACAAAAGGACAAATATATAATTCCATTTATATGAAATGTTCAGAATACTCAAATCTGTAGAGACAGAAAGTAGATTAGTTGTTTCCAGGGGCTGGGAGCAAAGGAAAAGGGGAGTGACTGCTAATAAGCCTAGCTTTTTTTTTTCTTTTTCAGGGTAGTGGGGGCAGGTGATGAAAATGTTCTGAAATTAGTTAGTGGTGATGGCTATGCAGCTTTGCGAATATACTAAAAACCACTGAATTGTACACTGTAACAGGATGTATCTTATGGTTACGTGAATAATACCTCAATTTAAAAATAGATTATGCTGTTTCAAGACATTGAATAGTTTGGTTTTAGCTCGACTAATGAGTTATTGTTAATGATGTTTTGGAAGTGATATTACATCTAGAAATAGAAAATGAGAGAAATATTCTGCATAAGGTAAACTCTTTGGTTTATTGAATGCCCCTTCAATCTGCCCCTCTCCACACCAGATGGATTTTGCATTATATGTCATTACATTAGAAATATGACTACTTCTTTTCTGATTGGTCTATCCAAGGGATCCACAAGTAATCCCACTACAGCATGAAGACATTTTACTTTAAAAAATAAAAATAAAAATAAACTTATCAAACAGGTACATCTTTAAGGAGTTTATATTAAATAGTGAAATTCTTGTGATTTAAAAATATGATAACATTCACAAAGATTGATTTGCATATGCCTTAAGAAACATGTGACCAAAAGGTCACCAGTATATTATAATCAGTATTCTGAAAGGATTTGCAAACTACAGCTCCAGGGCAACATCTGGCCTGTAAAGGCACTTTTTGTGGATTTCAGGATATTTTGTAAGCCAAAAAACCTTATAAAAATTCTGAGTTGATGTCTTCTTTAACAAAATTGAAAGACCTGGCAACGCTTCCTCTATTTTATTCCAAGAAAACAGTGGGCTGGAGGTAAAAAGTGGCTGCTCCTTTTGGATGGGGCTGTCAATTTCTACTTTGCCACAGTCCCTGACATTCTGTGTTGATCACATACTTAGCCCATGTCATACATTTACACCAATTCCTTGATTGTTTAGGCATTTGGGGTTACGACTTCTTTTGAAATTTTGAGGGTGTCAGAACTTTTGGTATTTTCTTTATTCCCCCCACCCATTTTTCTTTTCTTCTTTCCCTCCCTTCCTTCTTTCTTCTGTCCTTTTTTTCTTCCTTCCTTCTCTTCTCTCTTTGTTCCCCTCTCTCTGATTCTCTCTCTTTCTCTTGGTGCATACAAACTTGTGTTTGTCACCCAATTAGCTCAGATTCACAGAACAGTTGGATTTAGGCTCATTAACACCTTTATTCTTTTTTTTTTTTTTTTTTTTTATCAGTATAGCCTGACTTGGAGAATGTGGCCATATAAAAACTCTCCAGCACAGCTTTTCATGCAGATCAGAGAGATTACTTTCTTTCTCTATTATGTTAAAATACTTAAAAGACTTTTATTATACTGGTAGTTACAAAGACATCTCCATTTCCTGTCCCACTTTAACTAAATTAATCACAGTAATGACTTTGCCTGCCACAATATTCAAGCAGAAGCACAAAGTAGAGACACTGAGAGCTTGGGTGGCCAATAAATTTAGGAAAGTTGGATAATTTTCATAGGGAAGGATGAACTGCCCCTTACTAAGGGCATGCATTTTTTCATGTTGTCTGCTTCTGTAAGACAAAGAAAAGCCCCATAAATGTGAATCTATTATGAGTACATGTTCAGTTCTCCTGGAAGGAGACTCTGGGACTGAGTTTAGTGTGCAGGATATTTACTAAGGACTATGCTGGAATCAACACTTATCCAAGGGACAAGTCAAGTTGTGATGAAGGCCTGAGGAACTTTAAAGCCAGAAAGGTCCTTGAGAGGTATTCCTCATCAGGCCAAAATAGCCAAGCCTTTATGCTCCTGTATCAAGAAGTTGTTATTAGCTGTCAACTGCTCCGGGAATGACATGACCTTGAGTGAGGAGACTTTTTGCAAATGAGACAGTTCTTGAAGAGAATGACAGTTCTAATTGTCTTCTGACAAACCTCAGCTGAGGCTTTGGTTCCTCCATTGAAGGAACCAAACTGTAGCTGAGGCAATGATTTCTTCGTTAAAGAGGCATCCAGGTGGTAAATTTTAGTCACCACCACAAATGACATAGAACATAGCTGTCAGTTTCAAGCAATCAATTGATGAATCCATTTGTAGGTGGTTTATAAATGTATTAGTTATTCTCATGCTGTGATAAAGAACTGCCTGAGACTAGGTAGTTTATAAAGGAAAGAGGTTTAATTGACTCATAGTTCCAGACTGTTAGGGAAGCCTCATGAAACTTACAATCATGAAGGCACCTCTTCACAGGGCAGCAGGAGAGAGAATGAGTGCAAGCAGGGGAAATGCCAGAGGGTTATAAAGCCACCAGGTCTCGTGAGACTCACTCATTATCACAAAAACAGCATGGGGAAACAGCCTCTATGATCCAATTACCTCCACCTGGTCCTGCCCCTGACATGCGGAGATTATCACGGTGACATTTGGGTGTGAACACAGAGCCAAACCATATCTGTGAATATAGTAGGTATTTAGGTGGAATGGACTTCATTTTATTTTCAATCACTTGATGACTGAATTTTAAGTCTCTTTCTTTCTCTCTTGCTTTTCAACTGGGAATAAAATGTGTAAACCAGTACAAACTGGGATGCCAACAGCATACACGTCAACTGTAGGAATCCCATCACCTAAATACCAATACTCATATTAAGGCTGGTGAGAAAAAGCAAAGTAAAGTCAATAAAAGCTACTTTGGAGGCTGGGTGCAGTGGCACATGCCTGTAATCCCAGCACTTTGGGAGGCTGAGGTGGACGAACTTGAGGTCAAGAGTTTGAGATTAGTCTGGCCAACATGGTAAAACCCCATCTCTACTAAAAATAGAAGAATTAGCTGGACTGGGCACGGTGGCTCATGCCTGTAATCCCAACACTGAGGCGGGCGGATCACTTGAGCCCAGGAGTTCCACGCCAGCCTGAGCAACATGGCAAATCCTGTCTCTACGCAAAATACAAAAATTAGCCTAGCGTGGTGCCTGTAATCCTAGCTACTCAGGATGCTGAGGCAGGAGGATCACTTGAACTTGGAAGGCAGAGGTTGCAGTGAGCTGAGATTGTGCCATTGCACTCCAGCCTGGATGACAGAGAGAGACTCTGTCTCAAAAAAAAAAAAAAGAAAAGAAAAAATTAGTTGGACATGGCAGCAGATGCCTGTAATCCCAGCTACTTGAGAGGCTGAGGCAGGAGAATTGCTTATACCTGGGAGGCAGAGGTTACAGTGAGCCAAGATCACACCACTGCACTCCAGCCAGGGTGACAGAGCCAGACTCCATCTCAAAAAACAAACCAACAAACAAAAGCTACTCTGGAAACATTTCTGATCCCCCTCTCAGGAAGCACAAGCTATTCAGGATCTGTCACAAGTATGATACATCTGCTTTAGGTCTTCAGGAACTGAGCCTTTGTGAGTTTGAGTGATAGGACAGGCAATAGCTTTCTTGGATCTGGACTCACTGAAACACAAAGACTCCATGAGCTGGCTGAGTGATGACTACTCATTTCTTTACTCTTTTTTATCTCTTTCTTCCTCTTCTCGTTCTCTGAGATCCTCCCAACAACATGTCCCAGTATTGCTGTTGCATTTGGATAACTCAAACAATAATTCACAAATTCTGATTTGTATAATTTCCAGTATATATTTTTTAACTTCCTTAGAGAATCCCAAACTAAATAATGTTTTTCCTTTCTGTGCTTCATTTGAAATGATCTGCATAGAAACGTCTTCAATAGTGATCTTTATGTTTCGAAAATCAAGACGTTGTTTTGACTTCAAAATAATCTCAATCTTTGCTTCACAATGACACTTAGTATCTTTGCAAATGTAGAATCTTTTATTAAGGCTTTTCCTTATTTTATTAACCCTAAATATGTATTCATGAATAAACATTACTTTATGTTACACTTTGAAGTACTATTAAACTTTCTAAAATTTTATTTCAAGCATATTTTGAACAGTAGTATGTTCAAAATATATGTAGTCACTTAAAATAGCCCCCAACACAGATTTATAATCAAATTCAAGACTAGCTGAAGCAAAATAAGAACTTGGAATACAAACTTAAGTCAGATTATCTGATTTCATGATTTCTCTGTAGCAAGTTTGGCTCTGAATTATTTTCTTCACTTTGAGGAGTAAGCTCTGATTTTTCTTTATGTTGGCCAAATTATTATCTAAGGGGTCTGGGGAGTCATGCCCTAAAAACCATAAATTCTCATCAGATGGGCTGACCCTGCATATCATGACTTACTTTCCAACCTAACTCTGGCATAACAAGAAAGAAAATCAAAATGTTTTACCCCAAAATATATTTCCTTACCATACCTTGAATTTGCCCCACAAAGCCTCTTGTGGGAAAAATCCACATTCTATAGAGAATCCCATTTCCTGCTTGATTTCCTTCCTTCCTTTCCAGATCCAGGGGATAATCATCTTAGAGCCAGGTACCCTTTTAAGTCAGATAAGAAATATTTTACAACCTTCTCTCTCTGAAGTCTACTGTCTGAGAGCTTCCTTGGCACAATAAAATGTATTCCCCACAATCCTTGATCTTAACCTGAACACTTCCTTTCTATTGATTTCAGGTCTTCAGATAAATCAACCAATTGTCAACCAGAAAATGTTTAAATTTACCTATAGCCTGGAAGCCCTTGATTTGAGTTGTCCCACCTTTCTGAACCAAACCAATGTATTTCTTAAATGTATTTGATCGATGTCTCATGCCTCCCTAAAATATATAAAACCAAGTTCTACCCCAATCACCTTGGACACATGTTCTCAGGACCTCCTGAGGGCTGTGTCACAAGCCATGGTCACTCATATTTGGCTCAGAATAAATCTCTTAAAATGTCTTACAGAATTCGACTCTTTACATCAACAATAATTTGGCGCCCAAACACATGGGGCCTCAGAGAAGACTCAGGACTCACAAGGAGTTGCCGAAACTTGGAGCTAAGGTACCAGCGGGGCCCACTGAAGCCTGTCCAACTTCAAGTTTCTCCTCTGGTGGAACTGGTAAGCCCTCCTGAGCCCTGGACCCCCCTAGTTGATAGTCTTTGATTTATTCTGAGCTGATTTTCTCCTAGGAAATTGTTTAAGGATCATAATTGAGTTTGGAGATGCATTCTAAAGGGAATTCTCTATTGCTTTTTCTCCTAAAATTTATCTTGATTTGGTTTTTCTGTGTGTATTTGCATGAGGAATGGAACTGTTGCTTTCACAGATAAATGAGAGACTAAGTTTTTCATCTCCAAAGAGAAAGGACATTTGCTCCTCCTGGCTGAAAGGCACCCCTGGGTGACCAGGAGCCTCGTGGGAGTGTCTGGGGGGTTGATCCCCCACGATGTGCAGCGGCCCTGCAGGAAAATCCCCAACAAGAATTAATTAAAAAACGACTCGTCCAGGAGACGCATATAAGGGCTGATCACCCAGCGTTTTGAGCCCTCTCATAGGTCATAGACATCTGGAGAGAGAAACTGAGACATGTCAGAGGGTGGAAATGACTCAGTGGTGACACACTGTGGAGTCCTGTCCACAAGGAGCACATCCATCCACTACAGAATAACCCCAGGCAACAGCTCAGTTTCTCCTTTTAAGGGGGGGGGAAAAAAAAAAGCGGGAAACGATTTAAGAATAAGTACAAAACAAGGAGAATGATCCCCTTTTGGGCACTTCATAGGTTTTATGGCACCTCTACTTGACAAAGTTTATGTAAAATGGAACTAATACAGTCTCTGTGCACATTTACATTAGGGAAAAAGAGTCCCAGGGTAGACCTGCAAACTATAGAATACCTAGGTTCTATTTTCTCTTCTGCCTGCTGTAAATCTGCTGTAGCTTTTCTACTGAGATAAAAACCACTGTTCAGATCTGACAGTGTTTTTGCAAGTTGGCAAAATTGTATTTATCTCATGGCTAAAGTACTGAAGTAATAGTTATGGGAACCTTGTATTTGTGTGTGTATATGTGTGTATATATTTAAAGGTCTTTATAATAATAGACATATTATTTTATGTTCAATTGGCAATTGAATCCGTTTTAATATCCCTCTAGCACACTAGACTAATTTTGCTATCTGATGTTCACTTGAGTTGCCTTTAATATGCAAATTAAGACCATTTAGCTGACAACTGCTTAGGGTTAGATTTTTTAAAATAAGAAAAAAAGGTCTTTCAGGGATGCGCTCTCTCACCACTCCAATTCAACATAGTGTTGGAAGTTCTGGCTAGGGCAATCAGGCAAGAGAAAGAAATCAAGGGTATTCAGTTAGGAAAAGAAGAAAT
>NW_012099732.1:65775-92795 GCF_000951045.1 Mandrillus leucophaeus
GGGAGGGGGGAGGGGGGAGGGATTGCATTGGGAGTTATACCTGATGTTAATGACGAGTTGATGGGTGCTGACAAGTTGATGGGTGCAGCACACCAACATGGTACAAGTATACATATGTAGCAAACCTGCACATTATGCACATGTACCCTAGAACTTAAAGTATAATAATAATAAGAAATAAATATTAAAAAATGCACAAATACAAAATTAAATAATTGCTTAAAACAAAATTTTATTACAAAGACTTATGTTTAATACAAGATATTTAAAAATTTTTAAATGCCATAACCTGTTTTTTTAACATTCTTCAGGTTGATATCTTAAAAGTGACAAGCTTTCTCTTTTGAAAAGGTCTTGAATGATGACTCTCTCCTTCACCTTTTTTTGGTTCCTGTAACTTTACTAATTATCTGCATTAAGGGAGAAAAATTGTTTCTAAAAACAGGCAAATAAGGTATGTTTTGAACATATCTTTTATTGTGCATGCCTGTTATATCTCTAACTTTATATGTGTCATGTAGAGGTGATATTTCAATACTTAACTGCATCAAAAAGCTCTAATCAATTAACTTACAAAAATGTAAATGCTTTTCAGATTAGTAAAAACTAGCTCAGATGCTTTTTAATTTACATTACTTTGGTAATCTTTGGTAAAAATTAATTTGGTAAATTTAATCTCAAAATTGTCCAGTAATTTAAAAACCTTAAAGTCATGTTTAAATGCTTGTTTTCTTTTTCCCACAGAAATTTGTGTTACTAAAAAGTTAAAATAGTAAAAGCATGAAATGTGCCTTTGTTAGAATTTTATAAACACAAGGATGTTAATTCTCAAAAATATGTTACTTTTTTGTTAAGAAACTATTTAAGAGTTGCTTTATAATGAAGAAAATTATACAGATAAAATGAAATAAATTAGAAAAACACAAGCCAGGGCATCAAAAGTTAACTCTGAGCCCTGTGGTTACCAAGAAAATAGTTGATATGGGAGAACAGTAAAACCAAGTAACCATTAAAAACCAAAGGGTGTAATGCAAGGAATTGTTCCATTTTGTAGATTGGTATCATTCAGTTTCTTTAAAAATGGTGGATTGTAAAAATAACCACTTTAAGGACCAAATTCTTAATTTTAAATGCCAGAGAACTTAGGAGGTTGCCTGGATTACTGCAGGACCCACAGTTCATTACTGAATGATTGCTGAGTATATGTGATCCAAATGCACAGGGGGTTATTCCTGAGAAAGCTATCAGCCTAGTAGACCAGATAATGCCATTACAAGGTCCACTTGCCTTGAGAAGGGGACTGCACAACTCTCCCTATAAAATACCAAGTGAAATACCCCAGATGAAGCAGTTAATAAGTTTCATATGCAAGCCATGTTGGACTAGCTTTATGATAACTGGATTATCTTCCCACCAAATAGGTCTATTACCTGGGTCATGGCAAATTTGGTTAAGAGGGCCCCTTTTGCATGGGTACCCCTCCCACAGAATCATAGATCTGTTTAAGAAGCCTTATCAAGTCTGCTGCCCCTCATGAGTCTTACAGATGCAACTCCCTGATGGGAACCCAAACCCTTTTCACAAGAAAAGGTAAAATTGTCTAGGGCAAAAAAAAAGTGCTTCCTGGGACCAGAACATAAAAACATACAGGTTAATAGAATTATAAAATGTTTAAACATGCTTTATGTAAGGTAGCTGTAACCCCCTTTACCTAAATGTCTTATGAAAATGATTACTATATCTAACTGAGGGATGTTTTCCCCTTTCTAGTACTATAAAACTGAAGACCTGTCAGTCTGCTCATGTAAATCCTCCACTGCATAGCCTTTTGTGTAACACATTTATCGGGTCTGATGGCAAAAACTATGAGTACTTTTCAATAACACCAACTGAGCTAGATAAGTTCTACTTGATGAGGCATTTACTACCTTGCTATGAAATGTTAACTGGAGCTACCCCTATACTAATGGAAAAAATGTTTCCCAAAGAGTTCCATGATCAAATAAAAAATAGTTTACATAAATCTTGCTACCTAATAAGTAGAGAGCCTTTTTCCTAGGACTAGTTGTGAAAAGCTGCTAAATTCTATATGTCTATCTGGTTTGTAAATAACATTTCCAAGGTAAACAAACATCTTGTCTTAGAAGCTGCTACCCTGGTTAAAGGAGGGTCAGGAAAATCTTTTTTTTTTTTTTTTTTAAGTTATTTGAGTAAAGTATGTTTTTGTAAGTGAATTTACCTTTCTGAATTCTCCAAAATTTAGATTGTAATTTTATAACAGTATAGTTGTCTGCATGAGTTCAGTAATAGTTAAAAAAAAAAATTGTTTTAAGGGGAAAGCATGACATTCAATACTAGATTTCAGCCTTAACTTTTTAGGTGCAGATTAATTCATTCTCTCTTGGCTACAATAATCCTCTAGAATGTACCAGATTATAATTTTTCTGTATATTTGTCATTGGTGCTCTAATGAAATAGGTTTCTTTTTCTGTTCTAACATATGAATTACTCTTATAACTGTCAAACTATAAATGTTATTTATCTCTCCTTGTTTTACTTCCAAGGAAACCAAAATCATGGTATTCTGAAAACCAGAGATATGAATCTCCCTCATTTGGCATCCCGCTGACCCCAGATCTGTTTCACTGCTAATGCTCTGCAGCCAAAACTCTACAAGCTGCCTCCCTCTAGGCCCAGGTACTATCGTGGAAGAGGTGGGTACATAAGATTGTAAGAGACCGTTTTGAGGGATAAAATTGGGTCAAGATCAAACCCTCCAAATCAAAAAGATGGTAAAAAAAAAAAAAAAAAAAAGCCTAAACAGCTGGTAAAACAATTTTAGTTGCCTTCTAAACTATTATGTGTCACTTTTGCATCCACCACAACCATAAATTTTTCTGCTTACTATAAAATTAAAGGGAAATATTTCCTAACAGGATAAAATACCTTGTAACAAAGCCTCCTGGGTATAACACTCCCAATTATGAGTTGTGGAGATAAATCTATCTATCTATATTTTTTATTTTTCAGAACAATGTTTATGTTGTGTATAGCTAATTGATGTAAGTCTAACACAAATGAAGCTTACAGTAGCTCAACACATAAAAGTTAAAAATAAGTTGATATTGCAACTTTGCCTTTTGGTTTTATTGTCGGCTTTATTGATTGAGTTATTTACTTTTTGAGGAATAAACAGTCTTTATTGGACTCAGAGCAGGAGTCCGTGGGTCTTGAGGACCTCTGTATATTTGTCAGTTTTCTTCTCCACATTCTTTTCGGCTGTTTCCATAGCCTCATGAGCTCTTTCTTTTTCCAGTAGTGGATCTTGGTCTTCTCCTTCCTCTTCTCCTCCAGGGTGGCTGTGACTGTCTGGCACTTCCAGCTTGAGGGCAGCAGGAACCACCACCTGTTTTTTCCTGTCATAGGGTGTTGGGATGCTGTCAAACACCTTGAAGCGGTCCAGGGAGGCCTGGCCTCCTTGGTCTTGTGAGGCAGCATGCCTCGCAGTCTGCTGGAAGATGAAGCTGGGGACCAGGAAGTGGTGGGGACCAGGAAGTGGTGGGCCCAGGAAGTGGTAGATGCCTCGGGAAGGGTTGTTGTTCATCCCCTTGCAGAGGAAGGCCAGGCACTTCAACTTGTTTCTGTAGACATTGCCAGAAATGTTAATGCCCCTGCAGCATATGATCACTACCTTCCAGCCAGCTTAGCCACCATGGCAGTCAGGAAGCCCAGGAGATGGCTTCAACCACAGAGCTCCAGGCCTTGCCCCTACACCATCTTCAGCAGCCACCTGGGAAAGGAGTTCCCTGTTTTTAGATGAAACAGGGAAGGGTATGGGGCCCCCTCACCCCTGAGGTACCTCTGCCAGATTTCCCTGGAACCCTGTTTGAAAACCACAGATCAATTTCAATCCTCATTGTCCATATGAGGAAACAGAAGCCAAAATAATAGAAAGAACCAAGATGACCTTGTGCAGAGGGAACAGCAGGATTAGGACTTCACTCTCTTAATTCTTGGGGTTCTGCTATTTCCTGCTCCCTACCCTGCTATGAAGAACAAAGCCAAGGTGTGAAGTTACAGGGGCTGTGCAGGGTCTGACCTGCAGGGCTGTAGGGGACCGTTTACCACAAGAAGCCAGTAGCCAGGTATGGTGGCTCACACCTGTAATCCCAGCACTTTGGGAGGCCAAAGAAAGTGGACGACTCGAGCCCAGGAGTTCCAGACCTACTTGAACAACATGACAAAACCCTGTCCCTACAAAAAATACAAAAACAATTAGCCGAGGGTGGTGGCACATGCCTGCAGTCCCAGCCACATGGGAGGCTGAAGTAGGAGGCTGTAGTGGGCCGTGATTGCACCACTGCACTCCAGTCTGGGCAACACAGTGGGATCCCATCTCAAGAAAGAAAAAGAAAAAAAGAAGCCACTAGCCTGGCATTACTCAGCTCAGTCAACAAAACAAAACATTTGTTTGTTTGTTTGTTTTTTCTGGAAAAGGAATTACAAACATTTTTCCAAGGGCACATCTAGCATGTCTCCCAGAAATGTACCTGCCTTAGTATCCCTTCCATACCCAGGAACTAGCTGCAGGGCTCTTGTATCGGGTTGAACCCCAAGAGTGCATCAACAAGCAATGTAAGGTGGTGTGGAGCAACATGCTGTTTTAATGAGGATCTGGGTGCAGGCGGGCTGAGGCCTAAAATGGCATCACCCCCAAATGAGGATGGGGCAGGGGTTTTATAGTCTCCTGTAAACAGGAATTGTCTCAGTCTGATGTAACTGCTACGCAGTACCCAAATGGAGTCTCTCTTGATCTTCAGGAGTACGTGTCTTCTGGCTAGCTCTCTTCTTGCTTTTGCTATCTTGCTGATGCTTGCTGCTGGCACAAGTGGTCTTACACCTTGGAACTGGGCCTGAGAAGGGAGGAGTTATTCATTCCCTTAAGCTTTCAGGCCCCGGGGAGAATCTTTCATTCCTGTCTATTTGGTTATCGAAGAGGGAAAAGGGATGACTTTGTCACTACTTTAAATGTGACATAGGAGTGGCATGGGCACCTTGGAAAAAGATAAACTTAACTTTGGGGTATTCTTGAGAGATAGGTTGGTATCCATTGTGTCACTGTAGCAGGAACATCATCTAGATTGTCTGGCAGCTAACTGCAGTTTCAACAAGAATTTTAATGGCTTTTATTATTAGTGGGATAACATAGGTGAGAAACAGGAAGAACCCAGTGATGAAGACTACTGTCCCTACCAGCGTTTTAAATCTTCCTAAATTAGAGAACCACCTTCCTATAAGATTTGTTGGGTCCAATCCCTTCCAGGTTTGGACTGGTACAGGGGCTACTTTTCTGATGTTTAAAGCAATTTCTAGTACTGCTTCTCTGTTATCGTCTATGTTAAGACAACAATTGGAGATATGAAACTTACCACAGGCCCCACCTTCTTCTGCTAATAAGTAGTCTAGTGCCAGTCTGTTTTGATAAATTGCCACATGCATTTGGCTTTGTTATTACACGAGCAATTCCAGGGCTGAGGTGGTTTGGTTGGTGATTATCTCTAGAATCACCATTATTCTAATTCTTCTATTTAGCGTATATATGGCAGTTGCAATAACCCCATGAATCATCCTCAGCCCAAGTGGCAAGACTGTAATATTCGATGATCTGCTGTGGAGGCCGTTCTTCCTATTGCCATCTTTGGCTTCTTTCTACCTTTAAGGATCCTTTTGTTGTTGTTGTTTAGGTTATTATATACAGGGACTCTGAGGGTGTTGCCTGCTGTTAACGTTTCGGAGGAAGGAGTAACCTTGGGCGTGAGCTTGACTCATGTGCAATGGACCCAGTGGGGGAGTTCTTGGACTCTCACTGCAGTTGGCATGCTGAGTATCAGTGTAGGGGCCTGTCCACTTCAGTTGTAGCTTTTTGTGAGGGTCAGGTTGGAAGATAAACACGTCTGTCCTACAAGACAGTTATGTTGAGAGGACAAGGAGGTGTTGACAGGGAGGGGCACAGCCTCATTTGCTGCTTCATGAATGAAAGACCGTGTCTGGATTAAGGAGAGGGGGTAATTCCCGAGTGGCTCAGAGTCTGCTAAGGGTGGAGGCCCTAAGACAAAAGTCTGGCCATACATGATTTCAAAGGGACTTTAAAAAGAGGGTGCTTTTGGTGTTGAGTGGAGTCTCATGAGGGTGAAAGGGAGATTTTTTTTTTTTTTTTTTTGTCCACAACTGGCAGGTTTCTAGAGTGAACTTGCTGAGTTGGGCTTTAAGGACAGTTATTTTTTTCAATTTGCCTGAAGATTGAGGCCTGTAGGGTATGTGGAGAACCCATTTTATACCTTAGGATGTAGAGACGCCTTGGGTAATTTGGCTGATGAAGGTGGGCCTGTTATCAGACTGGATGGATGTTGGGAGACCAAAATGGGGAATTATATGCATGATGAGAGATTGTGTGATGACACTTGCACCTTCTGAAGTTGTTGGGAATGCTTCTACCTATCCAGAGAAAGTACAGACAAAGACTAGAAGGTAGTGGAGTCATTTATGAGGCCACATGTGAGTGAAGTATACTTGCCAATCTTGCTGGGTACCTGGCCCCAGGCTTGATGGGTAGGAAAAGGCAATGGCCGGAGGGAGCCCTTGTGTGAGTGCCAGATAGAGCAGGACTGGGTAATTTCTCAAGCATGGCTGGAAAAGTAAGGACAAGTGAGAATATGGTGGAGAAGTTGCAAGAGAGGTTTGTAACCAACATGGAAAGAGTTGAAGCTTTGGAAGTGAGGAAGGCTTTGAGAGTGAGGAAGAATGAAGCACCCTTCCTTGACATGTCATGGTCCTTGCTTTTGAATGTTTTGGGCGTGGAAGTCCTCCTTTTCTTCTGAGGAATAAAGAGGAAAGAACAAGGAAAGGGACAGAAAACTGGGCTTGCATGCATTGTAGGACTACTTGTTTGGCTACATGATCTGCTAGCACATTTCCAGCTAATATAGTATTGTCTGGGGTTTGATGACCCCTGAAATGAATGATGGCAACTTTTTGTGGGAGCCTGGCAGCTTGAAGTAGTTTGCTGACAAGAGAGCCATTTATGACAGGAGTGTTTTTTGCAGTTAGAAAACCCTGTTCTTTCCAGATGGACAAGTGTGAGTGTACTATGTGGAACACATAACAAGAATTTGAATATATGTTGATCTGTTGTCTGGCTGCTAGAGTGAGAGCTTGAGTGAGGGTGATGAGTTCAGCTTTTTGGGAGGTGGTGCCTAGGAGGAGCAGCTTGGCTTCAATAGTGTTGGGGTGACACTACAGAATAGCCGGCATGCTGGCATCCTTTATGTAGGAAAGAATTGCCATCTACAAACCAAGTAAAGGAGGCACCTGGAAGGGATTGGTCTGTTAGGTTTGGAAAAGATATGAGAAAGGTTTGAACATTGTTCACACAGAAGCATGTAGGGTCTTTGGCTGTTGTAGCTTCAGGTAAGATTATGGCTGGGTTTAGATGGGAACTAGTTAGCACGGTGATGTGGGGAGTTTCTATGAATAGAGCATATAGTTGGAGGAGCCATGGGGCAGATGAGACTTAGTACACTGCGGTGAGCTAGCATGCCTTTGATGTTAAGGGTTGACTAAACTGTTAGGTTGGCATGAAGAGATAGTTTTAGGCTTTCAAGGGTGAGGACAGTAGCTGCCGCCAATGCTTGGAGGCAGGCAGGCCATCTGAAGACTGTGACTTTGAATTGTTTGGAGAGGTAGGCAACAACTTGAAGGGTGAATCCCTTAGACTGAGTTAGAACACCTAGTGCATCTTCATGCTGTTCATCAGTATAAAGGGAGGAACGTTTGGTGAGGTCTGGGAGAGTGAGGACAGGCGCTGAGGTGAGAGCCTTCTGCAGTAGATGGAAAGGTTGGGTAATAGTCTGTGCAGGGTTTAAAGGCTCCTGGAGAGGGCCTTTAGTGGCTTGGTATAACAGTTTGGCAAATAGAGCAAAAGAGGGAACCTAGAGTCTAAAATATCCCGCTAGTCCTAGAAAAGAGAGAATTTCTTGTTTAGTCTGTGGAGGCAGGAAGGATTGGAGGAGGGTATGCGGTCAATTGTGAGCCCTCGGGTTCATGGAGTAAGTGCTAGGCCTAGATAGGTGATTAAAGTGGTGCATATTTGTGCCTTTTAAGGGGAGAGCCAGTACCCCCGCTCTGTCAGGAAATTTAAAAGAGAGATAGTACGGGCATTGCAGTCCTTTTGAGAGGGCTACATAGGAGCAGATCATCAACATATTGAAGGAGAGTGGACAGTTTTAGGGATAAGGTACAGAGGTCATGAACAAGGGCCTGTCCAAAAAGGTGGGGGCAGTTTCTAAAACCTTAAGGTAGTATGCACCAGGTGAGCTGACACAAAAGGTTGGTGTGGGGTTTTCCCACGTAAAGGCAAAGAGGTTTTGGGAAGCAAGGTGTAAAGGAATTGTAAAAAAAGCAACCTTTAGCTTTAGAACAGAAAAATGGGTGGTGTTAGAGGGAATTGCAGAAAGTAAAGTATATGGGTTAGGATCTATGGGACATACTGGGAGTATAGCCTGGTTAATGAGCCTGAGGTCCTGGACTAAGGGATAAGTTCCATCGGGCTTTTTAACAGGTAGAACTGGTGTGTTAAAAGGGGAGCTTGTTGGGCAGAGTAAGTCATTGATGAGGAGGCGAGAAATGATAGACTTTAGGCCTAGAGGAGCTGCTTGGGGGATTGGATACTGCTTCTGTGATAGGAACTGGGTGGGCTCTTTAAGGGTAATGTGGACGGGGATGTCATGTTCTGCGACTGAGAGTGTAGAAGTATCCCAAACAGTGGGGTGAAGTACAGATAGGGGATGAGAAAAGGTTGCATGTTTTAGGATGGGAGGTTGGAGTAGAAGAAAGCTGTAAGTACCAGAGGTGTCTGCGTGGATGTGTTGGGTACTATGGGGAATGTGAAAGTAGAGAGTAGTCTGGAGTTTTGAAAGGATGTCTCTGTCTAGGAGTGGAGTTGGGCATGAGGATAGGACTTAAAAAGAGTGAGTGAAAGAAAAGGTGTGCAGGGAGCAGAAAAGTGGAGAGGACCTCGGGGTTTGGAGACTGGTCCTCAATTCCCACAACAGAGACTTGGGAGGACTGAGTGGGTCCTGAAAAATTAGATAAAACAGAGTAGGTTGCCCCGGTATTAATTCAAAAAACATACAGGCCTACCTGCCACCATCAGGGTTACCCTTGGCTCAAATTAAGAGATGGTAGTTGCTGGGGCATCCATTCCAGGGCACCATCAGTCTTCAGTGGCAAGGCCACTGAGATCTGAGTAGGTTTTGGCCAACTCAGGAAGGGATGGGTGTGGTCCTTGTGGGGGCTGCTTACAGTCTGACTTCCAGTGGGGTCCTCTGCAGAGGGGGCACAGGCTGGTGGGCTTACCTGGGTTTCAGCATTGTTTGGACCAGTGGCCTTCACTGCCACACTTGAAACAGGTGTCAGGTGGAGATGGATTGCTAGGAGACTTCCGTGTGGAGCTGTGGCCCCATGGCCCTGTAGGGCTTCTGATGACAGAGGCAAGCATTTGAAAATCTGCCTGTTTTTGCCTTTTACTTTCCTCATCATGATTGTTAAAGAATTTGAAGGCTAAATTCAGAAGGTCTCGTTGTGGGATTTGAGGGCCGTCGTCAAGCTTCTGAAGCTGGCATCAAATATCGGATATGGATTGGGAGATGAGCCAAAGTTTTAAAAGTGGTTCCTTCTGGGCTAGCTGGGTCTAGGTTGGTGTACTTTCTTATGGCTTCAGTTAAATGAGAGAGAAAAAGGGCTGGGTTTTTGACAGGACATTGGGTGATTTCTGAAAGTTTTTCATAGTTGACTGCTTTATGGGCACCCTTTTTGAGTCCTGCAAGGAGACACACAATCATGTGGTCTCGATGGCGGCATCCAGGGTCTCCATCTTGATAAACTCAGCGGTGGTACTGGTTGGAGACTGCCTCTGCACCAGTAGGTAGGGCAGGAGCTTGGTGATGTATCAGCATGTGCCTGAGCTAGGGTCCAGATAAGGTCCAGGTCTTCTGGGGTGAGGGTGGAAGAGAGCATAATATAGAGATCATGCCAGGTTGGTTCATAAGACTGGGTAAGATTCTGAAACTTTCTAATGTAAGAGGTAGGGTCTTCTGGTAATGAACCAAGTCCTTCGTTAATTTGAGAGCAAGCAGTGAGGGAGAAGGGAACATGAACTCTAACAACACTTTCTGTTCCTGCTACTTCCCAAAGGGGGCACTGCAGCACAGGCACTGAAGTAAGGGTAGAGCATGGGCCAAAGATGGCGCCTGAGTGAGTATGGGTGGGAGAGAAGGAAGAACCTGGAAGTCCTTCTTGCTGAGGGTTTGAAGGGGGAAGTAGGGTTGAATGAACAGGCAGTGGAGGATAGATAGAGGGGAAAGGTGGCAGGATGGGTTTATAAGCCTCAGGAGAGGGCGGTGTGGGAGAAGAATGGGTACAGGCAATCCTAGAATTGTCCTGAGGAGGAGATGGTGTAGAAAAAAGAAGTGGATACTCCTGCCTGGGAAGATGGCGGCTGGGAAAATGGCTACCAGGAAGACAGCAGCTGAGAAGATAAAGAGGAGGCTGGGGGGTTAAAAAGATGGTTGAGAAGGAGAGGTAGGGGTTGGGAGGGGTAGGCAGCAGTCTGCTGGATCAATGGAGGAAAAAGAGGTGGGGTCGAGAGGAGAAAGGTGAACTGGGTGGCAAGAATGGAGAAGGATTTGAACAGGTGAGCAAGAATTGCAGAGGTCACGTTGTGATCTGCGTGCCAAAAGGCCTGGACAAAAAGGCCTCCCCATTTCTCCAATGATCAGCAATAATTGTTTAAGCAGTTAAAATTGTAAAGTCGAATGTTCCATTTGCAGGCCATTTGGACCCATTATCCAATTTGTTTTGTGTCCAGACTGAATTGCAAAAAAAGACAAGGCATTTAGGGCAGATATCTTTGTGAGGCCTAAGGTTTGTAGGTTTTTTTACGAGGCAGCCTAGAGGGCTGGCCTTTGGAATGGAAGACTGGGAATTTCCCATAACAGAGGGTCAGCTTGGGAGAACAGGGAAAAGGAGACCATCCTGGACAGCCAGAGGGAGACAATAAAAGGAGCAATTGTCACCGCTGCCTTTTTCATTCCCAGAATGGGATCAAATGACTTAGAGGTCTCTCCCTAAAACCAGATGATCAGCGAGTGCCTGGCACCTGCCGGGAGCGTTCTTGGACCAACATTGGATTTTCAAACCAGAGAAACCAAAAGAGGCCATGCGGATTTTTTCCTGTTAACCGGGCTCCTGGGGAAACTTACCAGTAGGCGAGATCAATGACCGATGTGCATGCACAGAGAGATGACTGAGGAGCTTCCTTTGTCTGGCCGCTGTGACCTGCTCTCTGGGGTGGAGGGGTAGGTCCACCGGGGACATGGACTGGAGCCCCTCCTGGGTTTCGGCACCAGACACAAGGCTCTTGTATTGGTTTGAACCCCAAGAGTGCACCAACAAAAACACAAGGCGGTGTAGAGCAACACGCTGTTTTAGTGAGTGCCTGGGTGCAGGCTGGCTGAGGCCTAAAATGGTGTCACCCCCCAATGAGGACAGGGCAGGGGTTTTACAGTCTTCTATAAACAGGAGGTGTCTCAGTCTGATGTAACTGCTATGCCTCTCTCTTGATCTTCAGGGGGTACAAGTCTTCTTGCCAGCTCTCTTCCTGCTTTTGCTATCTTGCTGACACTCACTGCTTGCGCAAGTCATCTTACACCTTGGGACTGGGGCTGAAAAGGGGGACTTATTCATTATCTTAAGCTTTCAGGCCCCAGGGAGAACATTTCACTAGCTAGAAGGAGCCTGAAGGAAATCTGGTTTCAGCATGAATATGATGATGGATTTCACAGTGCCACAGTATTGTCAGTTTTTTAAAACTTTACTTAAAATAATAATTTTCAGAAGTAATGAATACCTGTCTACATCCATTCTTATCTGGCCTAGAACAATTAATTGGCTATAAATCTTTTGACTCTTAAGGCCCTCAGTCATACAGAGTCCTGCCAAGAAAAAAAAATGACACTGTAGAATTATATGACCTTTCATGTGACAAAACCTTTTGTCTCCCAAATACCAGTATATGATGCAATACAAAAGTGGGGGTGGGGGAATAGATTTGTCTACTGTTAACAAGTCTATAATAATTTAGATACCAAGGACCAGGCGTTTCTTGCATTTAATTTACATCTTCCTCAGGATGCTATACTTATGGAGATAAACTAGCCAGAAAAGAGATTAAATTTATTAAATTATAATTCAATGTTGGTCCCACAATTTCCATATAAGATTTATCGTAGGGTTCAAATAACCCTTAATAAGGAAGGTAAACACATTGTGGATCTGATCAAAGAATATGATGATGCATGCAGGGTTTTCTTTCTGGAGATGGGGTTGTTAATTGCCCTCTGAGTCCACCTATAACCTTGGATGCCCAAATCTTCACTGTCTTTATGATAGACATTTTCTTGTAAATGTTATGCCAAATACAGCAGAAGGAAAGACACAATTAAAGACCCAGGTAATGATAGCTCAGAAAATAGATGTGATCCGGCTTTTTTTTGTTTGTTTGTTTGTTTTTTTTTTGGCTAAACCGTAAGCCTGACCATTTCACCCCTTAAAGAATTGGCTACTACATCAGGTCAGGCCGTGTCCTTCCCCTAATTTCAAATCGCTAATGCTTCCAACTATTACCATCAAATCAGAGGACTCCAGGAACAAGGCTTCCTAGCACTGTGGGACCCTGCTAGACGGCCAAATTAGACAACTCTCAGAATGAGCCTTCCTAGCGCTGTAGGATCTGCTGCTGTTTGCTGGCCTGCATGTGCATTCTATGGAATGCCTTTTAACCAAGAGCGGGAACTGAGGACTAAACTCTGAATTTTTTTTTTTTTAATCTTGCCCAAATTCCTATCTAAGGGGTCTGGGAAGTCATGACCTACAGGACATAAATTCTTGTCAGATGGGTTTTATTTAACCCTGTATGTGGTGACTTACTTTCCAGTCTGACTCTGGCATAACAAGAAAGAAAATCAAATGTTTTACCCCAAAATATATTTCCTTGCCCTACTTTGAAATTGCCCCTCAAAGTCTCTTGTGGGAAAAAAAACACATTCTATAGAGAATCCTTTTCCCCTTTGTTTTCCTTCTTCCTTTCCAGATCCAGGAGATAATCAACTAAGAGACGGGCATCCTTTTAGGTCAGATAAGGAATATTTTACAACCTGCTTTCTCTAAAGTCTGCTATCTGAGATTTTCCTCTGCACAATAAAACTTATTCCCCACAATCCTGGATCTTAACCTGAACACTTCCTTTCTATTGATTTCAGGTCTTCAGATAAGCTCAACCAATTGTCAACCAGAACATGTTTAAACTTGCCTATAGTCTAGAAGCCCCCACTTTGAATTGTCCTACCTTTCTGAACCAAATCAATGTATTTCTTAGATGTATTTGATTGATATCTTATGTCTCCCTAAAATATAGAAAATCAAGCTGTATGTTGATCACCTTGGGCACATGTTCGCAAGACCTGAGAACTGTGTCATGGGCCATGGTCACTTATATTTGGCTCAGAATCAATCTCTTAAAATATCTTACAGAGTTTGACTCTTTTCATTGACAACTTCAAGTGTGGACTTCATGCGTCTGGTTTTAGTCCCAGTGCCTTCGATATTCAAGAAGAAATTGTCCTCAACAGGATAAAGAGTATTTCCTTAAAATACACAGTTTGCATCAACTGACTTATTTGTATTTTTTTACCTCTGCAATTCAGACTACTTATAAACATTCATTAATCAGCAATCTGTCCTTATTTCAAGTATTTCATAATTTAAAAACCATAAATTGCTTTGGAGTGTACACTCATCTCTGTGCTTAGAACATTTTGAAATATTGACAACGTATACTTAAAGACGGTTTTGATTGTTATAAACTTAGTTCCATTCATCGAGTTACAATGCATACAGCTATGATAGCCATAAATATATCAATACAAAGAGACTGAAAAGGCAATATTGGTTAAATACAGATAAAAATGCCAAGGAAGACTTGCACACCAGGAGGACATTTGAGGGTGATTTTTACATGAATCTTTGGCTTGGGCTTCTTAGTGGGCTGGGTTGTAATGGAAGCATGTTGCCCAAGTAGTATGGAAAGCCCTTGAGAGAAGAGCTTAGGAATGGAGACATTAAATGACAAATAGAAATCCTTCACCTATTGAGTTTTATCATGTACAAAAGGCAGCACTTTAAAATGTATGACTTTTATTACATCTACTAAGTAGGAATAACTTATTTCTCCACTATATTGCATGACTATATCTGCATCAATCCTCTTTTTTGCATGCAGGGAAATGCCAGAGAAGTAGCAGGAAAGAGGCCTTGGCCTCCATAATCACTCTTCATGGAAGGGAGAAAAGGATAAAGAGAGGGAAGAGAAAATTCCCAGATAACCATAATTTCTCTACCGTATCACTGAGAAAATACTTTATTTCCAGGAACATTGACATAAAAAGAGAATAAACTCATATGTTGCTAATGACTTGGACTTGGCAAGAAAGCTTACACAGGCTTTTCCTAATCATGTGGTAATATCATGTTAGGTGGCAGACCCTTTAATTGCCTTAATACTTTGTGATCCCAATGGTTAGATATACTTTGTAGATGTGAGATGCATAAAAACATATTTTGTTATCACACAGCATTTTGAGTTTGCTTTTTTCATAGAACCTGAATGCTTTTATGTCTTCTGTGTCTTAGAGATGAGTAAAAACAAACAAAAAAAAGTCCACTATTTTTATAATACTTTGTCCTCTGTTCTCTGTTTTACATCTACTTTTTAATAGTTTTTTTTTAACTCTTCAGAAGAGATTTCAAACTTTTCTTCACAAGAGATTTAAAATTAAGACTGCTATTATTTTTTTGAGGCACTTTCTGAAGACCCTTCTCTCCCCACCAGTTTGTGTTTGGTATACTGTAGATGCTGTGAGGATTTAATCAAATTAAAATATGTGTTTCCTGCCAGGGTCAACCACAGCCTCCGAAGATTATTTGTGCAAATTTGACAAAGGCACCTCTTCCCCGGCAGTTAGAGCTCTGCACAAGAGTATGTAGCCTGGAGAGCAGAGTACAGACTAGATTTCTGACCCTGCTTAGACATCAGCTGGGTGCTTAACTGAAGGGAAAAAAAAAAAAAAGATTTGTAACACTATATGTTTGACATGAGACAGTGGGAAGATCTGATCCAGGTACTCAGGATTCCAGGTGGTAGAGGCTTTCTCACTGTGGCATGATCCCATCTAAAATACACTTAGTGAGTGTCAAGCAAGGGGAGAAGAGACAGAGGGGTAAAGAGCCAGCCATGCTTTGGGCTTATACCCACAGATCATTGGCAGGACTAGCCACACGGCCTTGCCTAACTACAAAGGGGCTGACAAATTCAGGAGAGCAAACAGAACATTTTGTGGGCACTCTTATCTCTATCAAAGCTACAATCTTTGAGGGATATATTTTTAGATGTTTTTATCCCTAGAGTACTTAGCATAGTGCTCTATACACAGAAACCACTCGAAACATTCATCATATTGAATTCATTAAATTGTTTGACTTGACCCATTTTGCTTTTCTTTTGCACGTTGTTTGCCAACTTTAAAAGAAAACCTGGCTT
This sequence comes from Mandrillus leucophaeus, assembly GCF_000951045.1. Taxonomy (NCBI): domain Eukaryota; kingdom Metazoa; phylum Chordata; class Mammalia; order Primates; family Cercopithecidae; genus Mandrillus; species Mandrillus leucophaeus. Next base: position 81,488 of record NW_012099732.1, read on the forward strand.
TTTGAAATCCTCTTACTTCCCTATTGGATCTATTGTAGAAAGGTGACACATAAAGGGATGTGCATTGATAAATTTCCCTTTGGGACTGTCTAGAAGCTGTGACAGAAAAGAATAAAGTAGAAAAAGAGAAATAAGACCTCTTACTTACCTCTCTGTATCAGAAACAAATGCTTTAAAATAAAACTGAAAACAGAGATGAGGGAAGAGTCAGAACTGGTTCTCACCATAAGATACTGTTACTCATAAACATAGTAAGAGTCTTCTCTTTGCCAAAACATCTGTTTGTTGTTGTGTAGACATGGCCTCTCTGATGTGATCTACATTTAAAAGTATGTATTACATATTGATCTATGACTAAAGGTTACACGTGGAATCTTGTGAAATTTACTGATGGCTTTATCTCTGGGAGGTAGAGCTTAAAATATTCAAGTAACTCTCAAGCTAAATCTTTGAAGCTGTGGGAAAGGAGCTGAAGTTGGAAACACACATGTGCTCTATCCACATCAGCAGAGATATTTTATGTAAAGTGCAAGAGTATTCACACATCTAACTGTGAGATAACTCATCTATACCCACTCTGCATGGGACTGACATGGGAAGTGGAAGGAAATTGGGGACGAAACAATCTTTGATACTGTTGACAGTCCTTTACCCCTTGGTCTTTGAGTTTCTTTTTTTTTTCTGTGACTTTAGTTCCTTCCTGCTTCTACTCTTCCCTCTCTAACCATTCTATTTCTCTTTTCCTGCCCTGGCTGCTAGACAGTCCTCAAGGAAATGTATCAACATGCATAGCTTTATGTGTCACCTTTGTGCAATAGGTGCAATCTATATTTGCAAGCAATAAATGTAGGACTTCAGTTTCCCAGTGCATAGCATCTAGGAAATTATAAACATAAATTTCAAAAGTTATAGGTCTGGTCTGGCTTTGACATTATCTCTCATTGGGGTTTGGGGGCAAATTATTTAACCTCCCTGAGCTTTGGTTTCCTTTTATATGAAATAAAAATAATAAATGCATCTTGCTTATACTTGCAGAGCTGTTGTGTGAGTAAAGAGTGAAAATGGTGAGAAAAGACTATTTAATGTATGGCCAGTCCTATAAAAAATACTCAAAATATTACTGAGAAAAAAATCTGAAGCCATAGCCCTGACCACTCTTTCCAGCATCAGTTCTGAATTTCCACCTATTTACTTGGTATCTTAAGTACCTTAACTTCAACATCTTCAGAAGCAAATTCTATCTCCCTATTTCCCATGATATTTACCTTCCCCTCGTCCATCTCTCGAGCTTCCTTTATTTGTCCATGTCATCACCACCTATCCATTTTTTTTCTCACCTGGGAGCCTGTCATCTATAACTCATCTCTCTACTGAACCCTCATACTTGCCTTATCCAATCAGTTTACAAATCTTGTCGATATTTCCTCTAAAATGCTACTGAGTCTGTACACTATTACGTTCAGATTGCTACCACTCTTCTGTGCTGTTCAGATCCTAACCATTTGTCTTCTTCCTTCAGCCTGTCATCAGTATCTTACCTCTATATCAGTGATGATTCATTATGGGAAGAGATCAGTGGCTATTCCTGGTCCCTTCCCTTTGGCAATGACTGTGGAGAAAATCTGTATATTAGATAGACCCGATACTTTAGTCCCTTCTGATCTGAACATGTGCCTCAGAGTCTATAGTCATAATATATTTCAGTCGACCAAAAAAACAAAAACTCTTAAATAAAAATACAAAGGTATTTTTAAGCTCCTGGTACAGGAATTTGGTGCACAATAAGCCTATTCGAAGAGGAAACGGACTAGTATTTTCCCTTTAGTGAAACTAACATTTTATCTGAAACCAAGGAGGGAATAGCTGCAAAACTACAAGACTATATGTGTATCACTTGCTTCCAAGTTAGTAATGTCAATGAATTACAATGGGATTTTTGTTTACCTAAGTTCAGGCAATGGTCTCTGCATCCTAGGTCTTAAGCTGTACCTCCTTGTGCCCTGACATATGTGTTCACTGTGAAAAAATCTTGTGTTTACTTTGTGAGACCAGAAATGAAGACAAAACAAAAAAGTCTCAAAACTCTCTAGTGTGTTTATTATTTCATCTGTGTATCTCCTGAAAAGCCTTGTTTTTCACTCATGATATAAAAACTTTCTAACCAATTAAAGACAACTTCAGGTCTCACACATGCAAACTGAAGAGCTGTGCTTTCTTCACATGTTTCACATTAGATCAATTTTTTCATCAGTGAGAAACAAAGTGGTAGATTGAGTTCCTAGCAGGGGCTAATCTAGAAATATCAAAGTATTGAGAGATTAATGCAACATCAAGACTCAGAGTCAACAGGGTTTCTTTCACTTCAGAAACACTAATATACCACGATGGAAAATCCCCAGTGACATTCCAAGGAGTGGTGTATCTTTGTATTTCCAAAATGCTAGTTTATCTGCTTTCATTTTGAGTGAATGACTACATAGGCACTGACCTTTTGAGTTTTATCTTACAATACTGATGCTGAGCTAAATAGCCACTTCAGGGTTAAATTTGTCTTCTTCTTGAGATTGATTCTGTTTTCTACCAAATAATATTATAAAAATTGGTTGCAGCTTCAAAACTTCCTAGACCATTTATTCATTTACTTTCAAGAAAAGCTTTTCCTTTTCATGAGCAATAAAGAGGTGATAAAAATTAAAAGTAGAGGATATTTGCATAGCTCTTATCCCATGCTAGTCATTGTTCTAAGCCCATTACATATGTTAACTTATTTAATTGTCACATTAACTCTACAAAGTAGATATCATTATTATACCCATTTACCTATGAAGAAAGCAAGGCAGCATAGAGAAATAAAAAGGCATGGCTCCCCATCTTGCATCTCATCTTGTTCAAGCATGAGACTCCAAAGTCCCTCACTCTCACAACTGTTAACTTATTTATTCCTGTTTTTATTAGGAGTTGTCACAGCATACATCATTCATTCAAAAAATATTCTTTTAGCACATACTGTGTACCAAACACCAAGTAGACTTAGAGAACAAAGATAAAGGCATGGTCCCTGAGGAAGAAGATCTCCTAGCCTAGTGAGGGAGACACCAGCCAAAGGACAATTGTATGTGTGAGACCATAGCAAAGGAGCATGTTAATGAGACTCCCAAGCCAGGGATGGAAGCTAGGAAAGAAGGTGGAGTGACCCATGTCCTGAAAGTCAAGTATGAGAAGGCATGTGGCTCAGGGAGCAGAACATGGGGAGTAGGAAGATGTGAAAAGACATCTGAGTAGATTGGTGTGACTGGAGTACAGGCTAAAAAAGAAATTGGGCTTTGGAGTTTCCTTCAACTTCACTTTTCTACTAATTTGTCAGGTGACTTAGGACACTTACTCTGACCATTCGTTTCCTCATCTTTAAATGAGAAATGATAGTTATCCCAAACACTTGTCATGAGGATTAAATGAAATAACATATGTGTATTAGTTTCGTGTGACTGCTATAAAAATTAACACAAACTCGGTGACTTAATACAACAGAAATTTATTCTCTTATAGTTCTGAAGGCCGGAAGTCTGAAATCAGTATCAGTGGGTTGAATTCAAGATTCCAGGAGAGCTGCACTCCTCTAGACGGTCTGGAGGAGAATCGGTTTCTTGTCTCTTTTGGCTATTGGTAGCTTCTGGCAGTCCTTGGCTTGTGACTGCATCACTGCAATTTCTGCTTCCATGGCCACGTAATCTTCTCATCTTCTTCAGTGTAACACCCTCTGCCTCTCTCTTATGAGGACACCTGTGATTACATCTAGGGCCCACCTGGATAATCTAGGATAATCTCACCCTCTCAAGATCCATCTACAAGGATCCCTTTTCCATATAAGGAAACATTTTAAGGTTCCAGGAATTAGAACATTTCAGGGTGGTGGGCAATTATTCTGCCTACTACACTACGTAGAGGATCTATGCATATCAGAGGTCCTCAATACATGCTAATTTGCACCTCTCTGTATTACAGTTGTGCTGGGGCATCAAAGAGCCTTAATCTGAATGGTTAGACTTTATTTCTGCTGGCCTCTCTTCCTATTCCTAAGAAAGGGTTAGACAGCTTTGGTCTTCCAGACAAGCTTGTCAATATAAAAATAAAAAGAACACAAAGAGGAATAGCTTTGTGACAATGCAGGAAATAATTTTTGTTTATTTTGCTAATGCAGTCTAAACCATTAAGATTACTGTGTTGAGGTCACAATGGTGGTATATTTCAGAAAGGGTTTCTTTTCCACGATTTATATTCCAGGCATGGCAATGGGCTTTGTGTGCAATTTAGAGTAGTTATCTATTGATCTCGTTTTCTCTAAGTGTTACTCATTCTCCTTTGCCCATCAGCATATGGGAAGAATAATCATTGCAAAGGTCAAGTAGCACTTAGGAGCAATTTAAGAGTCAAAGCACGAGGCTATGAGCTTGGGGATATTGCTCAACCTTATACAGACTCATCAACTCTTATATTTATTTTGACAAAGAGACAAATATTTTCATAACTCACTGACCCTAAGTGAAGAGACAAGATCTCAAGGATTTGAGATAAAATGTTTACTGCCCTGAAAAAGTAAAAATTTAAATTCACTTAGAAAATTACTGTTAATGGGCTCCGGTCTACAGCTCTCAGTGAGATCAATGCAAAAGGCAGGTGATTTCTGCATTCCCAACTGAGGTACCCAGCTCATCTCACTGGGACTGATTAGACAGTGGGTGCAGCCCTTGGATGGCGAGCAAAAGCAGAGTGGGGCATTGCCTCACCCAGGAAGCGCAAGGGGTTAGGGAACTGTCTCCCCTAGCCAAGGGAAGCCATGAGGGACTGTGCCATGAGGAAACAGTAAACTCCAGCCCAGATACTATGATATTCCCATGGTCTTTGCAACCCACAGAGTGGGAGATTCCCTCAGATGTCTATACCACAAGGGCCCTGGATTTCAAGCACAAAACTAGGTGGCCATTTAGGCAGACATTGAGCTAGCTGCAGGAGGGCTTTTTTCATATCCCAGTGGTGCCTGGAATGCGAGCGAGACAGAGCCATTCACTCCCCTGGAAGGGGGGCTGAACCCAGGGTGCCAAGTCATCTAGCTCAGAGGATCCCAGCCACAGGGAGCCCAGCAAGCTAAGATCCACTGGCTTGAAATTCTTGCTGCTAGCACAGCAGTCTGAAGTAGACCTGGGACACTTGAGCTTGGTGGGGGAAGGGGTGTCCACTATTACTGAGGCTTCAATAGTCAGTTTTTCCTTCACAATGTAAACAAAGCCAATAGGAAGTTTGAACTGGGCAGAGCCCAACATGGCGCCAAAAAACTGCTATAGCCAAACTGCCTCTCTAGATTCCTCCTCTCTGGGTAGGGCATCTCTGAAAGAAAGAAAGAAGCCTCAGTGAGGGGTTTATAGATTAAAACTCTCATCTCCCTGGGAAAAAACACCTAGTAGAAGTGGCGGCTGTGGGCGCAGCTTCAGCAGACTTAAACGTTCCTTCCTGCTGGCTCTGAAGAGAGCAGTGGATCTCCAAGCACAATGCCGAAGCTCTGCTAAGCCTCCACAAGTGGGTCCCTGAACTCCATGCCTCCTGACTGGGAGACACCTCCCAGCAGGGGGGGACAGACACCTGATACAGGAGAGCTCTGGCTGGCATCTGGTGGGTGACCCTCTGGGATGAAGTTTCCAGAGGAAGGAACAGGCAGCAATTTTGGCTGTTCTGCAGCCTCCACTGCAGGGTCTGGAGTGGACCTGTAGCAAACTCCAGCAGACCTGCAGTAGAGGGGCCTGACTATTAGAAGGAAAACTAACAAAGAGAAAGGAACAGCATCAACATCAACAAAAAGGACAACCACACAGAAACCGCATCTGAAGGTCACCAACATCAAAGACCAAAGGTAGATCAATCCACAAAGATGAGGAAAAACTGAAAATTCCAAATACCAGAAGGCCTCTTCTCCCTGAAAGGATCACAACTCCTTGCCAGCAAGGGAATGAAATTGGACAGAGAATGAGTTTGACGAATTGACAGAAGTATGCTTCAGAAGATGGGTAACAACAAACTCCTTTGAGCTAAAAGAGCATGTTCTATCCCAATGCAAGGAAGCTAACAACTTGAAAAAAAGTTAGAGGAATTGCTAGCTAGAATAACCAGTTTAGAGAGGAGCATAAGTGACCTGATGGAGCTGAAAAGCTCAGCACGAGAACTTCATGAAGCATAAACAAGTATCAATAGCCAAATTTACCAAGCAGAAAAAAGAATATTAGAGACCAAAGATCAACTTAATGAAATAAAAGGTGAAGACAAGATTAGAGAAAAATGAATGAAAAGAATGAACAAACCTTGAAATATGGGTCTATGTGAAAAGACCAAATCTGTGTTTGATTGGTGTACCTGAAAGTGACAGAAGAATGGAACCAAGTTGGAAAACAATCTTGAGGATATTATCTAGGAGAACTTTCCCACCTCACAAGGCAGGCCATTCAAATTCAGGAAATACAGAGAATACCACAAAGATACTCTTCAAGAAGAGCAACTCCAAGACACATACTCGTCAGATTCACCAAGGTTGAAATGAAAGAACAACTGTTAAGGACAGTTAGAGAGAAAAGTCTGGTTACCCACAAAGGGAAGCACATCAGACTAACAGTGGATCTCTCTCCAGAAACCCTGCAAGCCGGAAGAGAGTGGGGGTCTATATTCAACATTCTTAAAGAAAAAAATTCTCAACCCAGAATTTCATATCCAACCAAACTAGGCTTCATAAGCGGAGGAGAAATAAAATCCTTTACAGACAAGCAAATGCTGAGAGATTTTGTCACCACCAGTCCTGCCTTACAAGAGCTTCTGAAGGAAGCACTAAATATAAAAGGGAAAAACCAGTACCAGCCACTGCAAAAACATACCAAACTGTAAAGATCATTCACACTATAAAGAAACTGCATCAACTAACAGGTAAAATAACAAGCTAGCATCATAATGACAGGATCAAATTCACACATAACAATATTAACCTTAAATGTAAATGGACTAAATGTCCCAATTAAAAGACACAGACTGGCAAATTGGAAAAAGAGTCAAGACGTATTGGTGTGCTGTATTCAGGAGACCCATCTCACATGCAAAGATGCACACAGGCTCAAAATAAAGGGATGGAAGAATACTTACCAAGTAAATGGAAAGCAAAAACAAAAACAAGAACAAAGAAAAAATAGGGGTTGCAATCCTAGTATCTAATAAAACAGACTTTAAACCAACAAAGATCAAAAGAGACAAAGAAGGGCATTACATAATGGTAAAAGGATCAAGGCAACAAGAAGAGCTAATTATCCTAAATATATATACACCCAATACAACAGCAGCCAGATTTATAAAGCAAGTTCTTAGAGACCTACAAAGAGACTTAGACTTCCACACAATAATAGTGGGAGACTTTAGCACCCCACCATCAATATTAGACAGATCAATGAGACAGAAAATTAACAAGGATGTTCAGGACTTGAACTCAGCTCTGGACCCAGTGAACCTAATAGATATCTACAGAACTCTCCACACCAAATCAACAGAATACACATTTTTCTCAGCACTACATCACACTTATTCTAAAACTGATGATGTAATTGGAAGTAAAACACTCCTTAGCAAATGCAAAAGAATGGAAATCAGAGCAGTCTTTCACAACACAGTGCAATCATATTAGAACTCAGGATTTAAAAACCCACTCAAAACTGCACAACTACATGGAAACGGAACAACCTGCTCCTGAATGACTACTGAGTAAATGACAAAATTAAGGCAGAGATAAAATAAGTTATTTGAAACCAATGAGAACAAAGACACAACATACCAGAATCTCTGGGACACAGCTAAAGCAGTGTTTAGAGAGAAATTTATGGCATAAATGCCCACAGGAGAAAGTGGGAAAGATCTAAAATTGACACCCTAACATCACAATTAAAAGAACTAGAGAAGCAAGAGCAAGTAAATCCAAAAGCTAGCAGAAGACAAGAAATAACTAAGGTCAGAAGTTAATAAGATCAGAAATAACTAAGACAAGAAATAACTAACTGAAGGAGATAGAGACGTGAAAAGCCCTTCAAAAAATCAATGAATCCAGGAGCTGGATTTTTGAAAAGAATAACAAAATTAATAGACCACTAGCCAGACTAATAAAGAAGAAAAGAGAGAAGAATCAAATAGACACATTAAAAAACAATAAAGGGGATATCACCACTGATTTTACAGAAATACAAACTACCATCAGAGAATACTATAAACACTTTTACACAAATAAGCTAGAAAATGTAGAAGAAATGGATAAATTCTTGGACACATATATCCTCCCAAGAGTAAACTATGAGGAAGTTGAATCCCTGAATAGACCAATAACAAGTTTTGAAATTGAGGCAATAATTGATAGTCTATCAACCAAAAAAAGTCCAGGACCAGATGGATTCACAGCCAAATATTATCAGAGATACAAAGAGGAGCCAGTACCATTTCTTCTGAAACTACTCCAAACAACAGAAAAAGAGGGACTCCTCCCTAGCTCATTTTATAAGACCAGCATCATCCTGATACCAAAACCTCACAGAAACACAATGATAACAAACAAATTTCAGGCAAATATCCCTGATGAACAATGATGTGCAAATCCTCAATAAAATACTTGCAAAGCAAATCCAGCAGCACATCAAAAAGCTTAGCCACCATGGTCAAGTTGGCTTCTTCCCTGGGCTGCAAGACTGGTTCAATATACACAAATCAATAAATGTAATCCACTATATAAACAGAACCAATGACAAAAACCACATGATTATCTTAATAGATGCAGAAAAGGCCTTTGATAAAATTTAACACTGCTTCGTGCTAAAAATTCTCAATAAACTAGGTATTGATGGAACGTATCTCAAAATAATAAGAACTATTTATGACAAACCCACAGCTGGAAAAATTCCCTTTGAAAATTGGCACAAGACGAGGATGACCTCTCTCATAACTCCTATTCGACAGAATATTGAAAGTTCTGGCCAGGGCAATCAGGCAAGAGAAAGAAATAAAGCATATTCAAATAGGAAGAGAGAAAGTCAAATTGTCCCTGTTTGCAGATGACATGACTGTCTATTTAGAAAGTCCCATCATCTCAGCTCAAAATCTCCTTAAGCTGATAAGCAACTTCAGCAAAGTCTCAGAATATAAAATCAATGTGCAAAAATCACAAGCATTCCTCTACACCAATAACAGACAAACAGCTAAATCATGAGTGAATTCCCATTCACAATTGCTACAAAGAGAATAAAATACCTAGGAATCCAACTTATAAGGAATATGAAGGACCTCTTCAAAGAGAACTAGAAACCACTGCTCAAGGAAATAAGAGAGGACAGAAAGAAATGAAAAAAAACATTCCATGATCATGGATAGGAAGAATCAATGTTGTAAAAATGACCATACTGCCCAAAGTAATTTGTAGATTTAATGCTATACCCATCAAGCCACCATTGACTTTTTTTCACTGAATTAGAAAAAAATACTTTAAATTTCATATGGAACCAAAACAGAGCCTGTATAGCCAAGACAATCCTAAACCAAAACAAAAACACACAAAAAAAACCCCAAAAAAACAAACAAACAAACAAAAAACCCAAAAAACAAAAACAAAGCTTGAGGCATCATGCTACCTGATTGCAAACTACACTATAAGGCTGCAATAACCAGAACAGCATGGTACTTGTACCAAAACAGAGATATAGACCAATAGAACAGAACAGAGGCCTCAGATGCCACACATCTACAACCATCCCATCTTTGACATACCTCACAAAACAAGCAATGGGGAAATGATTTCCTATTTAACAAATGGTGTTGGGAAAACTGATTAGCCATGTGCAGAAAACTGAAACTAGACCCATTCCTCAAACCTTATAGAAAAGTTAACTCAAGATGGATTAAAGACTTAAACGTAAGATCTAATACCATAAAAACACTAGAAGAAAACCTAGGCAATACCATTCAGGACACAGCCATGGGCAAAGACTTCATGACTAAAACACCAAAAGAAATGGCAATGAAAGTCAAAATAGGCAAATAGGATCTAATTAAACTAAAGAGCTTCTGCACAGCAAAAGAAACTATCATCAGAGTGAACAGGCAACCTACAGAATGGGAGAAAACTTTTGCACTCTACCCATCTGACAAGGGGCTAATATCCAGAATCTACAAATAACTTAAACAAATTTACAAGAAAAAAAAACAAACAACCCCATCAAAAAGTGGGTGGAGGATATGATCAGACACTTCTCAAAAGAAGACATTTATGCAGCCAACAAACCTGTGAAAACAAGCTCATCATCACTGGCCATTAGAAAAATGCAAATTAAAACCACAATGAGATACCATCTCACACCAGTTAGAATGGTGACCATTAAAAAGTCAGGAAACAACAGATACTGGAGAGGATGTGGAGAAATAGGCACACTTTCACACTGTTTGTGGGAGTGTAAATTAGTTCAACCACTGTGGAAGAAAGTGTGGTGATTCCTCAAGGATCTAGAACCAGAAATACCATTTGACCCAGTAATCTCATTACTGGGTATATACCCAAAGGCTTATAAATCATTCTACTATAAAGACACATGCACACATATGCTTATCGCAGCACTATTCACAATAGCAAAGACTTGGAACCAGCCCAAATGTCCATCAATGATAGACTGGATAAAGAAATTGTGGCACATGTATACCATGGAATACTATGCAGCCATAAAAAAAGGATGAGTTCATGTCCTTTGCAGGGACAAGGATGAAGCTAGAAACCATTGTTATCAGCAAACTAACACAGGAACAGAAAACCAAGCACCACATGTTGTCACTCATAAGTGGGAGTTGAACAATGAGAACACATCGACACAGGGAGGGGAAAATCACACACCGGGGCCTATCAGGGGTGAGGGGCTAGGGGTGGATAGAGAAATACCTAATATAGATGACGGGTTGATGGGTGCAGCAAACCATCATGGCATGTATATACCTGTGTAACAAACTTGCACATTCTGCACATGTATCCCAGAACTTAAAGTATAATTTAAAAAAGAAAGAAAGAAAGAAATTGGACAAGGGGGCTAATTTCTCACTGCACAAGTGCTCATCCCCTGACTTTATTTAGTCATTTTTCCCTCAGTGTATGTTATGTTGACTTTGGACTTTATCTGGTAGGTAGGTAACTAGGAGCTATTTAGCTATTTAGCACTATTCTTTCTTTCTTTCTATCTTTCTTTCTTTCTTTCTTTCTTTCTTTCTTTCT
>NW_012099732.1:92845-102597 GCF_000951045.1 Mandrillus leucophaeus
TGCATCTTTTTTTTTTTTTTTTTTGTTTTTTTGTTTTAGAAGGAGTCTCTCTCTGTTGCCAGGCTGGAGTGTAGTGGCATGACCTCGGCTCACTACAATCTCCACCTCCTGGATTCAAGTGATTCCTCTGCCTCAGCTTCCCACGCCTGGCTAATTTTTTTATTTTGGTAGAGACGAGGTTTCACCATGTTGACCCTGGATGATCTTGACCTCCTGATCTCATGATCCGCCCGCCTCAGTCTCCCAAAGTGCTGGGATTACAGGCATGAGCCAAAGGCAACAGTGACACAATCTGGTTTATATCAGAGATGGATCTCTTTGGTGGCAGCATGAAGGAGGGATTCAAGGAAGTAGAGCTTTTAGACATGCAAAGCAACTCAATTCAAGATCAACTACTGCTGAAAATTGCATTGTAGCATGATGGTTAAAGATGTGGGCTCTGTACTTAGACATACGTCCATTCAAATTCTACTTCTGCCATTTATGCAGAATATAAACTTGAGCTAGTCACCTGTCTTCTCTAAGTTTCAGTTTCTTATCTACTAAAACAAAGTAATTACAACAGGGTTCTTATGAAGTTTGATTGCAAAGAGATACATGAAGAACTTAGCACAGTGCCTGGTTCATTAACTATAGCTATGATTATTATTATCATGTGGGATGGGTTATTTGTTTCCCTTCCCAGCTCCATGATTATGCCCTTTCTAAAACCACTGTGCTTCCAACATAGGGAAAGAGGGACACATGGATGACCACCCCATCAATTGGTCTCTCTCCCTCTGTAACCCACAATGCTATAAAAGCAGAAGGAATGGCTATGTATTCCTTCCCCTACTTTATAATCTTATTCTTCTATATAAAGGCAGCAGACTTGTGATCTAGCTGTCAGATATGGAATAGCAGCTTACCCACTTTACAGAAGAAACTTCTGACAGAGTCCAGGATATGTGAAAACAATTCAGAAAAATCTACTTTCTGTCCATAGCTTAATTTTAAATGTATTTTCTTGCTAAAGAAATAATCTCAGTCACTTATTCTTTCCTTCACTCATTCATCCTCTCTTGCCCTGGGCCAAAAATCCTAAGTAAAGGAATAACTGAAGGATGATCATTTAAAAGAGAAATAAAAATACATTCTTAATAAAAAGAAAATGACTGTTAATGGAATAATGAGCAATTGAGTATCTAGAAAGAATTAATGACTAAAGGCACATAGAATGCTGAGGATGTGACCTACTCCTAGTTCCACTGTCTGGCTGACTTGAAATACTTTTACTTTGGCTACTGGGCCTAACTTCCCATGTTTGCACTTTAACAGTCATGTGTCTCCTTGAAACTGTGCCTTCTAGTATATTTGTCCACTAATATACATGTTGCACTTTGGTAGTCATTTTTATTGCTGCCTTTTTAATTTTAATCAAATTAGGTCAACAAATATATCCTGGGTACCTTCACCGTACTAGAGACAGTAAGGTTGCCTACAAGGAACTTTTAGTCTATCTTAACCTAAGTATCCCTCTGAAAACAGATGCTGAGGGAAGGGCTTGAGAACAGGTGGTTTATTTGGGTAATGGATTTCAAAGAGCAGGAGTGGGTTTAGGAAGTTAAAACAGGAACTGAAGAAGAGCCAATCCAAACTAGCTGGTTTCTGCTGTGGCAACTGGGGCTCTATCTTCCTGGGTATCCACTGAGAAGATGCAGAATATGTCTTGGAATTTCTGGTTCAAGAGACAGTGAAGAGAAATATTTATTCAGTGGCTCCTGCCCCACCTTGGTCAAGGATCTCTCATACTTCAGGATTGGCTCAGGAATCAGAATGGCTGAGTGGGATCCCCAGTGTCAGCAGAAGAGCCCCTGGGGCAGGAAGTGAGAGTTAGTTCGTGTTACTGAGGCAAAGCGCTGCCTGTTTATCCCTACACAGGGCCGACTGCTGCACCAGTATCTAGACTGGAAAGATTGGCCATGAGCATGTGAGGTTGGGTACAATACCCAGAATCCACATGTAAAGCTAAGAGTACAAATATAACCAGTAGTTTATGACAACTTGGGGCACAATATCACAGGCTGTACAGAAGTTATTGCCAAAGGAGTGAGAGAAACAATGATTATATTTGGGAGTTCAGTGTAGAGTGTTTCAAGACTGGCTATTCAGAAATGCTTAACTGGAAAGGGTGGATTCCAATATTGGACTTGAAGGATGGGTATTGTTGCAGATATCACTTGTGTTTGCTGCTCAGAATTCATTTGCCCTTCTTCTGATAACCAAATCAAGATTAGCCCTAAAGAATGACTCCTCCTCTCAGCCCACAGGTTTTGTCTTCATTTAGCTTAAGGGTCAAGAACCCATGCAAATTGGGAGTATTGGTGCTGTATTGCATGCTGGGATCAACATGTGACCCAGTGAGAGCCATTTTAATAAAATGAGACTTTTGTTGAAATGTCTGGGCAAGAGACTTGCTCTTAGCTCCTGGATTTAAAACAAAGAGGATACAAAGTATAGACTTGCTGAAGTTATCCTGCTTCTTTGAAGTGTAAAGTTGCCCTAGGAGGCGGAGTCAAGAAATGGAAAGAGAGAAGCTAACGCCGAGAGGTGTTTGAGTCTCTGCATCAAACAATATCTGAAGCCAGCAGCTCCCTGGACTTTTCAAATATACGAGCCAATAATTTCCTTTTTATGTTTAAGCCAGTTTTGGATGGGTTTTCAGTTGCCTCCGACAGGAAAAACAGCAACAAATCTTGTAACTTAGGTAACTTTTAGGCATTTTTTGTCTCCTGTATAATTTATTCTATTTTTCTTATTTTACTTTTAATGATCTCTGTATTTCTTTCCTTAACTTTTTCACTTAAAAATGAATAAAGACAGAGATAATGACTGTTAACATAAAGAATCAAAATAGGGTAGGATTTGTAAAATCTAACTCAGAAGTTTGTGTGATTGTGGTAGACAAATTTTTGTGCATGTCATATATGTAAGATATCGTCTTATAGCTTGATTATGTAGATGAAAAGTATAGTAAACCATGTATTGCCTTCCCCCAAATGCCTGCACTGGCCTCGTTAATTTGTTGTTGACTTTATGTAAAAGCTCTGAAGGTTACAATATAGACCTAGGGTCTAAACCAAACTGTCTCTGAAGGATCTATAGTTCCAAGCAGGACACGAAATAAGTAAATATGAATTTGTAGAAAAGAAAATTTAGCCTAATTGCCAGGAAAATCTTTTAGACAGTGAGGTGGTTACTTACTTATCATATTTATTGGATTTGCTCAACACTTATTACCCCCTAGGCATAGTTGTGCATCACAAATCTAAAAGGTTGAAAGGCCACATCTGGTAGTAAAGCTCACAGTCTATAGTAAACACAACAAGCAAACTATGGAAGCAAATCGCATTTCAAACAAAGCCAAGCAGAGAACCAAAGACCTCAGGAAGGAAACTGATAATGGCAATGCTGATAAATGAGCATTAGGACTCTTGAGTGGAGGGCAACACATCAACCTCACTTTCACTGTAATTTCAGATTCAGATTATGGGAGAGATGCAGTTACTTTTGTGTTCAGACATTATATTTTCATCAGAGTTACCTAAACATTGTATAAACCCTGGCCTGTTCTACATAATCCTGGCCTTTCGAGTCTGTAACAGACTTTGTTTTTTAATGTGTGATGAGTTATTGGAACCACATGAACAGCCATTTATGCTGATCACATTTTTAGCCACTGTCTCATGGAAAACATATATTGGGTGGTCATTATTTCTGCCCGAGGTCATAGCAGAAGCAGGGATATTACATTTATTCATCTACAGACTGAAAGTCAAATTGGAAGAAGGGGCTATTATTATCTTGGATCTACAATCTTTGAACAATCTAGTTTGGAAGTTTAAACTGTTTAAACCAATCTCTAGCCATTATTTCCTTACACATCATAGGTCTTTGCACATACTTAGAGCTCAGTGCATATTTCTCAAGTAAATTAATATCTAAAATGTGATTCTTCTTTCAATAGTAGAAACTGACATTGTGTCCAAACGTTGAGTAACACACTTGTGTTAGTTTGTACTCGCACTGCTATAAAGAAATATCTGACATTGGGTAATTTGTAAAGAAAAGAGGTTTAATTGGCTAATGGTTTTGCAGGCTATACAGGCTTCTGCTTCTGGGGAGGCCTCAGGAAACTTAAAATCATGATGGAAGGTAAAGAGGAAACAGGCACATCTTTACTGCCAGATGTGGCCAGAGCAGGAGGAAGGGGTAGGGGTGGCACACACTTTTAAACAACCAGATCTCGTGATAATTCATTCACTATCACAAGAGCAGCACCAAAGAGGAAATTCGCCTCCATGATCCAATCACCTCCCACCAGGCCCCCACCTCCAACACTGGGGATTACAATTTGACATGAAATTTGGATGAGGCCACAAACTCAAACCATATCAACATTTAACTTTTATTTTGTTTTTAATTAGATGAAAAAGAATCTATTTTAGAGACAATATTTTTATATTTTCTTCTTCAAACCTGATGTAAAGGCACCCAGCACATCTGTAATTATTCCAAAATGAACCAAAAAGTTTTGAGAAATGATTTCAAAGGCAGAGTAACATCTTTTAACATAGGAATGGCATACAACATTTGGGATAGAAGTAGAACAAAGTCAGGGAATCAAATAGAATGCCTCCTTCTAACAAAGCAGAGTCATTGCTCTGAACTAATGAGGAGGTGGCTTGGTTAAACAAAAATATTTGGGTTTATTTTAGATTGGTTTAGATTTTCAGAAATATCTTGTTAATGTAGGGAATCATTTTGAAGATAATTTGAATATTTAAAATTGCTCACTGAATGACTTTAAACATTTCTGATGGGAGATTTCACTACATCTGAGACAGACTTGATTTTGTTAAAACTCCCAAGTTCCATGTTTGGCCACATCAACCTGAGACCATGATTAGAGTTAGAAAAGAGACTCTGTAAAAGATGTCATCTTCCTAATGAACCATAGCTGCAGCTCCCTATGTGTCTCTGGATCACATCTGTTTGCTGACAGAGGTCCAACTGATGTCCTCATTCACTCACACGCAACACCAGTGAGGGTTGCGTGTATTTCTGACAGTACGTGTTGGCCCCAAACACAAGTTGTTCTACTGTCAACCTTGAAGTCCTTATTGTTATGAAAGTGACCTGGCTTCTAGCTACTCAACCCTGTGTATCATCCAATAACTTTCATGTAAATTCCTACCCCTGAAGCTTTACCTTTCACGGTAGTAGAAAAAACAAATACTGTACTACAATTTGATTTGCAGATGTCATGTAAGACTATTTTTTAAGCTGGCTGAAATAATAAAGGTTATCTTTCCAACAAAGCAAGCTAATTTTTTAGAGAGGTTAAAAATCTACTGGTTAAAATTAAAAGTATTTCTTTCTCACACACACACACACACACACACACACATATATACACACACACACACATATATATATATATCTCCACCCTTTCTTTCCCCCCACCACTCCTTCGTACCTACAAATAGTTAATTTTTTTTTTTTTTTTTTATGAGGGGGGTTTCTGGGAAAAAGTGAGATATGGCCTCAGATAATCTGAGCATATTTTATAGAGAAAGGATATAAGAGTGTTTGAATGATGATAAATACAGAATCCTATTCTTATCTTTAAATAAATAGTTGTTTAATGTGTTTTCTTTGTGATCACTGAAAATGAGATTATGCCTTTTCATTTTATGACCAGCATAGATATTTTTCTGCTTTGGTAGCTTTTCTAGTTTCAAAAGTTAGGTTTTTAAAAAGGCTATCAATTCATGACTATACAACTTCAGTTTTATTTAAAGTGTATTGCTTCAGAGAAGGAGTGAACATATAATTATAAATTTTTGGTGACCAGTTTGAGCCAAATTTTTCCTTTTCACTCATGAGGAAGAGAATTATCAAGGAATTATCACAGAACTATGCATAGCAAATGTAAACAGAAGTCAAATGGCAGTTTGTGACTGCGGCCAGGTACACCGGTCACACACCAACCTTTGCAAACACATTTATTTTTACGGGGAGTAGGGTAGATGGAAGCAACTTTCTTCAACACAGAGTTTTTAAGACAGAAATGATATGCTTCATGACTGGAAAATACATGGAAAAGTAAATTCAGGGCTTGAATTTTGTTGGATGATTGAATACTTTTACTATTTTGGGGATTTCTCTAAAATTGTGAATTTCTTAAGACTACATACCATTTGACTCATCCCTGGAGTATGCAGATTACTTAAGGAATTACAACCCAGGCATCCATTTGGTGTATATTTTTTGAGTACCTATTATGTTCCCGGCACTATGTTAGATGATGGGAATAGAATAGTGAATGAGAGAGAGGGGGAAGAGAGACCTCTACCCCAGGTGATGAGGTTGTAATCTGATTCATAAATTTAGAAGGAGGAATCAAGCATGTACAACTCAATACCTTCTTCTATTTGGGATCAGGTTACTGTAGAGACCATGTTTTGTGGTCTACCTTTTGTCATGAGGTAATAGGGGTTTTACCTAGAAAGAGACACCTGAAGTTGCTTACCTAATGCCTGGGTAAGTAAGATTCCTAATTCAAGAATGAATATTAGTATGCCCACTTGGTGTCATGCCTAAGATTTCTTTTTCTCCAATCATTTTCATCACCAGGAAAGTTAACACTTTATCTCCCTGACTCCTAAGTCTGTCCCTTACTTAGTGTAAACTTGGGTGAATATGGTATAGCCTATTGTTCCTAGGCTACAAACCTGCTACTGTACTGAATACAGTATGTTATTTGTATAGTATGTTACTGCACTGAATACTGTAGGCAATTGTAACACAGAAGTATTTGTGCATCTAAATATAGCTAAATATAGAAAAGGTACAGTAAAAATAAGGTAGTAATACTGATTCCTCAAAACACCAAGATCTGCCACTAACTAGCAGGATGACCTGTGGCAAATTACTTAACCTCTGAGTTTCTGTTTGGAAAATAAGGCTAGGAAGTGAGTCCTAAAATCCTGGGCTGCTCAAATATTCTGTGATTTTATGACTGTTTCTAACAGGAACTTTTTAAAATTTTAAATGATTTAAATTATTTTTCACTATTGAGAGTTCAGAAAATGTTCAGCTCTATAACTTGTTATTGGTTATGCTTAGGATTGTGGTCAAATTTGGGAAAATATTTATCAAGTTTATTTCACCTACAAACTGTTTTATATATATACTTGCTTTTTTATTGTATTGCCACAGGCTCTGCCTACAAACAGAAATTCTGACAAATTTCATTTTACATACCTTTTCATAAATTCCTTGTGATTTCCTACATAAATAATCAGGTCATTTTGGTATAAAGAAAAGTATTTCCTTTCCTTCCAACCAGTATTCCTTTGCAGACATCCTTGCCTCATTGCCTATCTTAAAAGAAAGCAATTTGTTTTTTCATGATTGAGTATGATTTTACAAAGATATTTTGTAGATGTAATTTATCAGCTTGAGGAAGCTTTCTTGTGTTCCTAGTTTGCAGAGAGTCTATCACTGATGTATATTCAATTTAGTCAAATGTTTTCTCTGCATCTAGGGAGATCAATATATGGTCTTCATTGTATATAGTATTGGTAAATGGACATGGTGAATTACGTTGATTGATTTTTTTAAAATTGAACCAACTATATTCCTGGGATAAACCCCACTTTATCATGATGATATAACAGGATTTGGCTTGCTAATATTTTGTTAAAGATTTTCTTGATATACATGAGAGATATTGGTCTGTGGTTTTGGTATCAGAGTAATGGTGGCGTCATAAAATGTATTGGAAGGGTTCCCACATCTATGTTCTGAAATATTTTGTTTAAAATTTGTGTTGTTTCTTCCTTAAAAGTTTAATAAAATTCATCAATAAGAACGTTTTAAAATATAAATTCAGTTTATTTAAAAGGTATAGGGCTTTTCAGATTATCATCTTTTCTGGAGCGAGCTCTGGAATTTTGTACCTTCTAGTTAGTTTATCCATTTCATCTAAAGTGTCAAAATTTATTTATATGAAGTGGTAGAAATGTAGAAGGGGGATAATAGTTTTTCATTATTCTCATAAAGTCTGTACGATCCATACAAATGACTTCTCTTTCATTCCTGGTATTGGTAATTTATAATTTCTGTCTTCTCTGGCTTGAGAGTTTTTTCTTTCTTCCTTTTCAATACAGTCATGCATTGCTTAATGTTGGGGATATGTTCTGAGAAGCATGTTGTTAGGCAATTTTGTCACTGCATGAACATCAGAGAGTGTGAACATCACACAAACCTAGATGGTACAGCCTACTATACACCTAGGCTATGTGGTATAGCCTTTTGTTCCTCGGCTACAAATCTGTTACTGTACTGAATACAGTATATTACTGTACAGTACATTATGGTACTGAATACTGTAGGCAATTGTAACACTGTAGTATTTGTGTGTCTAAACATAGCTACATGTAGAAAAGGTACAGTAAAAATAAGGTATAAAGGATTAAAAAGTGATATAGCTGTACAGGGCACTTGCCATGAATGGAGCTTGCAGGACTGGAAGTTGCTCTGGAGGAGTGAGTGAGAGTAGTGAGTGAATGTGATGGCCTGGGACATTACTGTACACTACCACAGATTTTATAAACATTGTACACTTACGCTACACAAAATTTATTTTTTAAATTTCTTCAATAATAAATTAACTTATTGTAAACTTTTGATTTTATAAACTTTTTAATTTTTAAAAATTTTTTGGCTCTTTTGTAATATCATTTAGCTTAAAACACAAACACGTTGTACAGATGTCCACAAGCATTTTCTTTCTTTATATCCCTATTCTGTAAGCTTTTCTCTATTTTTTTTTTATTATTATACTTTAAGTTCTAGGGTACATGTACACAACATGCAGGTTTGTTACATATGTATACATGTGCCATGTTGGTGTGCTGCACCCATTAACTCATCATTTACATTAGGTACATCTCCTAATGCTATCCTTTCCCCCTCCCCCCTCACCACAATAGGCCCTGGTGTGTGATGTTCCCCTTCCTGTGTCCAAGTGATCTCATTGTTCAACTCTCACCTATGAGTGAGAACATGTGGTGTTTGGTTTACTGTTCTTGTGATAATTGGTTGAGAATTATGGTTTCCAGCTGCATCCATGTCCCTACAAAGGAGATGAACAAACTCATCCTTTTTTATGGTTGCATAGTATTCCATGGTGTATATGTGCCACATTTTCTTAATCCAGTCTGTCACTTATGGATATTTGGGTTGATTCCAAGTCTTTGCTGTTGTGAATAGTACCACAATAAACATACGTGTGCATGTGTCTTCATAGCAGCATGATTTATAACCCTTTGGGTATATACCCAGTAATGGGATGGCTGGGTCAAATGATATTTCTAGTTTTAGATCCTTGAGGAATTGTCAAACTGTTTTACACAATGGTTGAACTAGTTTACAGTCCCACCAACAGTGTAAAAGTGTTCCTATTTCTCTACATCCTCTCTAGTCCTGACTTTTTAAGGATTGCGATTCTAACTGGTGTGAGATGGTATCTCACTGTGGTTTTGATTTGCATTTCTCTGATGGTGAGTGGTGATGAGCATTTTTTCATGTGTCTGTTGGCTGTATTAATGTCTTCTTTTGAGAAATATCTGTTCATATCCTTTGCCCACTTTTTGATGGGGTTGTTTGTTTTTTTCTTGTAAATTTGTTTGGGTTCTTTGTAG
>NW_012099732.1:105253-105779 GCF_000951045.1 Mandrillus leucophaeus
TAGATGTCTATTAGGTTTGCTTGTTGCAGTATTGAGTTCATTACTGGATATCCTTGTTAAGTTTCTGGCTCGTTGATGTGTCTAATGTTGACAGTGGGGTGTTAAAGTCTCCCATTGTTATTGTATAGAAGTCTAAGTCTCTTTGTAAGTCTCTAAGGACTTGCTTTATTAACCTGGGTGCTCCTGTATTGGGTGCATATATAATTAGGATAGTTAGCTCTTCTTGTTGAATTGAACCCTTTACATATTGATCCTTTTAACATAATGATGTTATGGCCTTCTTTGTCTCTTTTGATCTTTGTTGGTTTAAAGTCTGTTTTATCAGAGACTAGGATTGCAACCCCTGGCTTTTTTTTTGTTTTCCGTTTGCTTGGTAGATCTTCCTCCATCCCTTTATTTTGAGTCTATGTGTGTCTCTGCACGTGAGATGTGTCTCTTGAATACAGCAAACTGATGGGTCTTGACTCTTTATCCAATTTGCCAGTCTGTGTCTTTTAATTGGACCATTTAGTCCATTCACATTTAA
>NW_012099732.1:105829-106823 GCF_000951045.1 Mandrillus leucophaeus
GGTTACTGTAGCCTTGTAGTATAGTTTGAAGTCAGGTAACGTGAAGCCTCCAGCTTTGTTCTTTTGACTTAGGATTGTCTTGGCAATGCGGGCTCTTTTTTGGTTCCATATGAACTTTAAAGTCGCTTTTTTCCAATTCTGAGAAGAAAGTCATTGGTTGCTTAAAGGGGATGGCATTGAATCTACAAATTACCTTGGGCAACATGGCCATTTTCATGATATTGATTCTTCCTATTCATGAGCATGATATGTTCTTCCATTTGTTTGTGTCCTCTTTTATTTCACTAAGCAGTGGTTTGTAGTTCTCCTTGAAGAGATCCTTCACATCCTTCGTAAGTTGAATTTCTAGGTACTTTATTCTCTTTGAAGCATTGTGAATGGGAGTTCATTCATGATTTGGCTCTCTGTCTGTTATTGGTGTATAAGAATGCCTGTGATTTTTGCACATTGATTTTGTATCCAGACACTTTGCTGAAGTTGTTTATCAGCTTAAGGAGATTTTGGGCTGAGATGATGGGGTTTTCTAAATATACAATCATGTCATCTGCAAACAAGGACAATTTGACTTCTTATTTTCCTAATTGAATGCCCTTTCTTTCTTTCTCTTGCCTGATTGCCCTAGCCAGAACTTCCAACACTATGTTGAATAGGAGTAGTGAGACAGGGCATCCCTGTATTGTGCTAGTTTTCAAAGGTAGTGATTCCAGTTTTTGCCCATTCAGTATGATATTGGCTGTGGGTCTGTAATAAATAGCTCTTATTTTGAGATATGATCCATGAATATTGAATTTATTGAGAGTATTTAGCATGAAGGGCTCTTGAATTTTGTCAAAGGCATTTCTGCATCTGTTGAGATAATCACGTGGTTTTTGTCTTTGGTTCTGTTTATATGCTGGATTATGTTTATTGATTTGCATATGCTGAACCAGCCTTGCATCCCAGGGATGAAGCCCACTTGATTATGGTGGATAAGCTTTTTGATGTGCTGCTGGAT
>NW_012099732.1:110908-143467 GCF_000951045.1 Mandrillus leucophaeus
GTTATTTTGCTCATTAGTTGATGCAATTTCTTCCTAGCATTGATGGTCTTTACATTTTGGCATGTTTTTGCAATGGTTGGTACCAGTTGTTCCTTTCCATGTTTAGTGCTTCCTTCAGGATCTCTTGTAGGGCAGGCCTGGTGGTGACAAAATCTCTAAGCATTTGTTTGTCTGTAAAGGATTTTATTTCTCCTTTACTTATGAAGCCTAGTTTGGCTGGATATGAAATTCTAGGTTGAAAGTTATTTTCTTTAAGAATTTTGAAAATTGGCCCCCACTCTCTGCTGGCTTGTAGAGTTTCTGGAGAGAGATCCACTGTTAGTCTGATGGGCTTCCCTTTGTGGATAACCAGACCTTTCTCTCTGGCTGCCCTTAACATTTTTCCTTCATTTCATCTTTGGTGAATCTGACAATTATGTGTCTTGGAATTGCTCTTCTCAAGGAGTATCTTTGTGGTGTTCCCTGTATTTCCTGAATTTGAAAGTTGGCCTGTCTTACTAGGTTGGGGAAGTTCTCCTGGATAATATCCTGCAGAGTGTTTTCCAACTTGGTTCCATTCTCCCTGTCACTTTCAGGCACACAAATCAGATGTAGATTTGGTCTTATCACATAATCCCATATTTCTTGGAGGCTTTGTTCATTTCTTTTTATTCTTTTTTCTCTAAACTTCTCTTCTTGCTTCATTTCATTCATTTGATCTTCAGTGACTGATACTCTTTCTTCCAGTTGATCGAGTCAGTTACTGAAGCTTGTGTATTTGTCACGTAGTTCTCATTTCATGGTTTTCATCTCTATCAGTTCGCTTATGGATTTCTCTGCATTGGTTATTCTAGTTATCCATTCTTCCGTTCTTTTTCAAGATTTTTAGTTTCTTTGCACTGGTTATGTAGTTCCTCCTTTAGCTCTGAGAAGTTGGATTGACTGAAGCCTTCTCTCAACTCGTCAAAGCCATTCTCCGTCCAGCTTTGATCTGTTGCTGGTGATGAGCTGTGCTCCTTTGGAGGGGGAGATGTGCTCTGACTTTTTGAATTTCCAGCTTTTCTGCCCTGCTTTTTCCCCATCTTTGTGGTTTTATCTGCATTTGGTCTTTGATGATGGTGACGTACTGATGGGGTTTTGGTGTGGGTGTCCTTTCTGTTTGTTAGTTTTCCTTCTAACAGTCAGGACCCTCAGCTGCAGGTCTTTTGGAGTTTGCTTGGGGCCCACTCCAGACCTGTTTGCCTGGGTATCAGCAGCAGAGGCTGCACAAGCTAGAATATTGCTGAACAGCAAGTGTTGCTGTCTGATTCTTGCTCTGGAAGCTTCATCTCAGAGGTGTACCCAGCTGTGTGGTGTGAGGTGTCAGTCTGCACCTAGTGGGGGATATCTCCCAGTTAGGCACTCAGGGGTCAGGGACCCACTTGAGGAGGCAGTCTGTCCATTCTCAGATCTCAACCTCCGTGCTGGGAGATCCACTGCTCTCTTCAAAGCTGTCAGATAGGGACATTTACATCTGCAGAGATTTCTGCTGCTTTTTGTTGATCTATGCCCTGTCCCCAGAGGTGGAGTCTGCAGAGGCAGGCAGGCCTCCTTGAGCTGCAGTGGGCTCCACCCAGTTCGAGCTTCCAAGCAACTTTGTTTACCTTCTTAAGCCTCAGCAATGGCAGGCGCCCCTCCCCCAACCTCACTGCCATCTTGCAGTTAGATCTCAGACTGCTGTGCTAGCAATGAGGGAGGCTCCGTGGGTGTGGGGCCCTCCGGGTCAGACCTGGGATATAATCTCCTGGTGTGCTGTTTGCTAAGACCCTTGGTAAAGCACAGTATTAGGGTGGGAGTTACCTGATTTTCCAGGTGTTGTGTGTCTCAGTTTCCCTTGGGTAGGAAAAGGAATTCCCTTCCCCCTTGTGCTTCCCACGTGAGGTGATGCTTCACCCTGCTTCAGTTCTCGCTGGTTGGCTGCACCTGCTGACCAGCACCGACTATCTGACATGCCCCAGCAAGATGAACCCAGTACCTCAGTTGAAAATGCAGAAATCACCCGTCTTCTGTGTCACTCATGCTGGGAGCTGGAGGCTGGAGCTGTTCCTATTCCTATCCATCTTGGGCGCCCTCCCCCGCTTTTTTCTATTTTTTAAATTTTTATTTTTTTATTTATTTTTACTTTTTAAACATTTTTGCTAAAAACGAAGACAAAAACACATTATTTCAACCCTATGTAGGTTCACGATTATCAAGATGTCAGTAGGCAATGGAAATTTTTCAGCTCCATTGTAATCTTATGGGATCACTATCATATATGTGATCTGTCATTGACCAAAATGTCTTTATTCAGCACATGACTGCATTTTAAAGATAATACTCCACTGTCTTTTAGTTTGCATAGTTACTGACAAGAAGTCTGCTGTCATTCTAATTTTGTTTCACTGTATGGAGTGAGTCCTATTTTGGCTGCCTTTAAGGTGCTCTCTTTATTTTTGGTTTACAGCAATTTGAGTAAGATGTGTTTAGTTTTATTTTCCTTTGTATGTGTCATCCATGGATTTCCCTTTGTATGTATCATCCATGGATTTCTTTGGGATTCTTGGATCTGTGGTTTGTTTTCTTTCATTAATTTGAGAAAATTCTTCTCTAGAACTAATAAGTGAGTTTAGCAAAGTTAAGACACAATGTTGAAAAGAAAGACTAAAGTTGGAGGAATCATACTTCCTGGTTTTAAGATATATACAAACCTACAGTAATAAAGCATTGTATTAGAGGAAGAATAGACATATAGATCAATTGAACATAACGGAGTGTCCAGATACTAAATCAGAATCTGCATTTTAAAAAGATTCCCAGGTAATTCCTATTTACATTTCTATTCGGAGGAGCACTAGGATAGAACAAGAAGAATCAATGGTGTTAATAATGATAGAAATGATCTTATATTAGCTCACATCTCTTAAAATAACCCCACCATTCTCTACCTCCTTGTCCCAAACTTAGGTATTATTATAGATTATTCTCTTTCCTTCACCGCTGCCTCCAATATCACATCACTGGCAAGTCCTGTTGCTTCATACCACCCAAATAAGTCTCAATTCATCCATGTTCCTCTCCCATGGCCACTTTATTGTAAGCTGCCATTTTCTCTTCTCTGAACTACCATGGCCTCTTAATGTCCTTACTTCCTCTCTTCTCCCATAGACAATTTATGAAATTTTCAGAGTGATCTTAATGGAGTTTATGCTCTAGGAAGGAAGACAGAAAGTAAACACGTAAGTAAATACATTAAAATCATTATTAATTATGATAAATGAGATGAAGGAAATCAACACAATGATGTTATAAGCAGAGATGAAGCCATGAGTCTCCTGTAGATGGTAAGTATCTTAATCTGCTCAGGCCATCATAACAAAGCACCATAGAGTCATGGCTTAAACAGCAGATGTCTATTTTCTGCAGGATAGAAGTCCAAGATCAAGGTGCTATCAGGGTAGGTGTCTAGTGAGGCCTCTTTTCTTGGTTTGTAGATGGCCACCTTCTTGCTGTGCTCACACATGGCCTTTAGTCTGTGCTTGTGTGGGAAGGGAGGGAGGGAGGGGAAGAGATTTCTCTGATGTCTTCTCCTCCTCCTCCTCTTCTTCCTCTTCCTCCTCCTCTTTCTCCTTCTTCCCCTTCCCCTTCTTTTTCCTCCTCCTCCTCCTTTTTCCTTCCTTCCTTCTTTCCCTCCTTCCTTCCTTCCTTCTTTTCTTTCCTTTTCTCTTTTCTCTCTCTCTTTCTTTCTTTCTTTCTTTCTTTCCTTCCTTCCTTCCTTCCTTCTTTTCTTTCCTTTTCTCTTTTCTCTCTTTTCTTGTCTTATTTGTCTTTCTTTCTTTCTTTCTTTTTCTTTCTTTCTCTTTCTCTTTCTCTTGCTTCTTCTTTTCTTACTCTGTCTCCCAGGATGCAGTAGTGTGAACACACTTCACTGCAATCTCACCTTTGTAGACTCAAGGAATCCTCCTACTTTATTCTCCTGAGTAGCCGGGACTATAGGCATGCTTCACCATGTATGCCTAATTTCTTGATTTTTTGATAGAGATGAGGTCTTACCATATTCATCCCAGGCTGTTCTCAAACTCCTGGGTTCAAGCAATCCTTGCACCTTGGCCTCCCAAAGTGCTAGGATTACAGGCATCAGCCACCACACCTGGCCTCTTCATCTTCTTATAAGAAACACCACTCCTATTGGATTGGGGCCCCACCCTTATGACCTCATTCAACTTTAATTATCTTCCTGAAGACCCTACTTCCAAATGCCGTCACATTAAGAGTTAGAACCTCAACATAAGAGTTGGGAGTGGGTGGTGGGGAGATACAAGTCAGTGTCTAACAAGAAGGTTGGGAAAGCCCCTCTGTCGAGATGGCATCTGAGGTTTGAGGTGGAAATCTTCATGTAAAGAACTAGAAAAAGAGAAACACAGGCAGAGGGAACCCATGGACCAGAGGCAACTTTAAGTACTGGAGTTTTGGGTTATCAAGAAAAGAAAAAGAAAAAAACAAACAATAAAAAAATTGTAAGTCAGTCCAGCTATTTTTAACTTGATCAGAGGTGAGACTTTAATGTCAGACCTGTCCTCTTCAGATTTCTACTCAAACACTGCTCCACTAGCATTTGAAAGTGGCATTCAGACAAGGTCAGAAAGAATACAAAGAGACTAATTACTAACAGGTTGGGATTGCAGCTTTACTTCCAATCCAAAGCTAACACTTCTCACTGAAACCAGTTTGTTTAAAAGCTGCCTGTGCAAGGATGAATTCTTGGGAAGTCTCATCAAGTATTTAGAGGATATGTGTCTGCTCCATTGATGGTGATTTGAAAGCATTATCCAATTATAATGAAGAAAACATTTCTCAGAATGTTCTAAAGGTCTCATTGGCTGATGTACAAGGAGATTCTTACTCTCAGCCTTTCTTTCTAAGTCAACTGAAAAATATTTGACATCACGTGTCGGCAAAATCCTCTTAGGGGTTGCCAATTGCTTTCTGCGGCAGCTTTCCGCTGTTTACCCAAGCAACAAGACCGGCAGATTATTGTTTGAGACATGCTCCAAGGCAGGAGTGGGGAATGTGAAACACTGAAATCCTTCCACTTGTATTCAACCACACCCCGTTTTCATTACCTTCAAGTAGGGAGGTGAACAGAGAACTACTAAATAGAACAATAGGCATGATTTGTGCTTGATTCACTCTTTCCCACCTCAGACAGTGTAATTATCACATGCATCAGAAAGCCCTAGACAAGCACCTTCCCAGTTCAGATGCAAGAAACCGTCCTTTTCATGACAGGCCTATAGGGACTGAAGTCTTAGCCTAATCCGTTTAGTACTTTTGTGTAAACATCCTTTATAGCAATCATCTGACTGATAATATTTTTAAAAATTATATTAAATCTTTTTATTGTGCATAGTTTGAGAAAAATTTAAAAAATGCATATGTTCTATTACCAATGGATGGGTTATATTCTTGTCTGATGGATTGTATATGTCACACTCCTTTGGTACACTGTATCGTTGGTTGGTTTCCTCAAGTAATGGCCAAGGAAAACTAAAATTTAACTGTCTTTACATTGTATTCAATGTTGATTGTACTTCTATAAATGAAAAATAGGGCCAGGCACAGTGGCTCACGCTTGTAATCCCAACACTTTGGGAAGCCGAGGCGGGTGGATCACCTGAGGTCAGGAGTTCGAGAAGAGACTGACCAACATGGTGAAACCCTGTTTCTACTGAAAATACAAAAGTAGCGAGGCATGGTGGTGCATGCCTGTAATCCCAGCTACTCAGAGGCTGAGACAGAAGAATCACTTGAACCTGGGAGGTGGAGGTTGCAGTGAGCCAAGATCATGCCATTGCACTGCACCCTGGGCAACAAGAGTGAAACTCAAAAGAAGAGAGAGAGAGAGAGAGAGAGAGAGAGGGAGAAGAAAGAAAGAAAGAAAGAAAGAAAGAAAGAAAGAAAGAAAGAAAGAAAGAAAGAAAGAAAGAAAGAAAGAAAGAAAGAAAAGAAAGAAAGAAGAAAGATAGAAAGAAAGAAAGAAAGAAAAGAAAGAAAGAAAGAAAGAGAGAAAGAAAGAAAGAAAGAAAGAAAGAAAGAAAGAAAGAAAGAAAGAAAGAAAGAAAGAAAGAAAGAAAGAAAGAAAGAAAGAAAGAAAGAAAAGAAAGAAAGAAGAAAAGAAAAAGAGAAGAAAGAGAAGAAAGAAAGAGAGAGAAAGAAAAGAAAGGAAAGAAAGAAAGAAAGAAAGAAAGAAAGAAAGAAAGAAAGAAAGAAAGAAAGAAAGAAAGAAAGGAAGAAAGGAAGAAAGAAAGAAAATAAAGAAACTAGATGTGTTGCTCATCTAGTGTTCCGTTATTTAATTTGTACTTGTGGTTTAATTTGCCTTTAACTGGCAAAATTGAAAGAAGCTTTTTAAAAAATCTCTGAAAATCTATTTGATTATAGTTTTTACAATTATAGCAGAGAGATAATCTTATATTTTCCTTCATATGATATGTAAAAACGCCTACTTACACATGAATGTAAACTTTTAAAATATGAATATGTATGTTAAAATAATATATATGTTTATTTCCACTCAGCTTCTTTTTAATGAACTGTATTTTTCTATTAAAATCCTTAAGAATCACTTAAGTAATAGTGAGGCAAGTTATCTTAAAACTACCACTGTGGAATAGTAGATTTTAAATGATTATTTAGTTGAAATATCTACTTGCTGTAAATGTTTTCTACAAACCTGTATATTCTTCTTGGCTTTCTCCAAGGACTCATTTTGGGATCTTTTTCTGCTTTTGGTTTGTACTAATAATCTTTTTTCTTACAAATAATTCCAAGTTTACTTTAATACAGATGGTATTTGTCTATAGCCAAAAATCCTTTCCAAAATGCACCCTCGCTCAATAAACTAGTTTAAAAAGCATCTTCAATAAAAATAAACAATCAAAACAGAGATTAACAAGAATCAAAACCCCTAAGATCATCATAACTGGCTGTTTTCACTTCACTAATTCTAGTTTTCTTTTTCTCTATTCTGCAATACAAATGCTATAAGAAACAGAAAATTGATTGCATGACTATATACATGATTTAATGGGACATGGTAACTTGAACGGCTGCCACCTATATTGTATTAAAAACAAGATTTTGCACATGTCTCTAAACTATGCCAGACAAAAATGATGACTGAGTTTAATACAGTTTAGATTACCAAGTATGGGATAGCTTATGCTGAAACCCTAGTCAGTAGGTTGAATAGAGAAGAAAAATTATTTTTCTGAATTCAGAATTTGTCGTTAGATTTTATATTGGCATAAAGTTATTTTTTAAATGCTATCATTGATGCTTGCTATTTGGCAAGGACTGAACTAGATATCAGTGATATAATAGTGAACAAAAAATACATAGACTCTACAACCATTAATTAAAATAAACATTGGAAAATACTTTAATTTATATTCATTTTTTATCAATTACATGGTCACTGAATTACCTTTATATAGAGGATTGTTATTAGAATTTAAGAAAATAAAGAGCAAATTTTATTTCAGAAATAATGTGCTGAAATAACCATGTTAGGTTGTTCTGAACATGTACTGCCACCCAATGGAGATGTGCCCAAATGACACCAGTCATTTGGAGGTTTGGAGACTGCACATTCTTTGGGGGGAGTATTCTTGTGGCAAATCATTCAGCATAGCAGAGTTTTCTCCAGATTAAGCTGGATTGCCCTAGGTGAGGGGGAGGAGAAGGGAAGCTTCAGCTAAAAGTATTTCTTTCTCTAATATCAGCAAAAAAGAAAGGCTCATTCAATATCTGATCTGAGATGATTATAGTGAAAAAGTAAAATTGCCTGTGAATAGCTTGTATGATATCAAATAATGCTACCATCTAATAGACTATCAACATGCTAACGATAATTTTTCCACATTACACAGAAACTGCAGTGTGAGGAATTGAGGTTGGGAAACACCACTGAAGTAGACCACAGGTTTTCTGGCTGCAGGTCTCTAAATTTCAGCCCGAATCCTATGGAGAGTAGTTTGTAAGGCTCTGGACTGCTCCAAAGGAGAAATAGACTAGAGAGTTCCTTGGGGTTCCTTCCTCCCTAATTATTGCACCGTCAGTGTCATCGTTCAAACCTCTGACAAAAATATTTTATACAGAATAATGTAATTCACCTCCAAAGTTCTTAAAATCACTGATATGTTTGATGCAAGTGAGGCTGGCTATAGCCAAAAAGACGTTGAAATGGCCCAGACTTTTTCACATTTTTCTTGACCCAGACCCTGAGGTGGCCAGCATATTGTCCCATGGCAAGTTCTGAAATAAGAAGGTGCCCCAAAGTCAAAGACTTTCTTTGTTTAGGAAATCTAGCATTCAGGAAGAGTTAATTTCCAGCTTAATGAAAATGTGTTACGAAGGCTCTTTATGTTCCAAAGGCCACTTCTGCTTTTCACATAGGCAACATTTACAGAGGGTTTGGGACATTGTATGGCACCCTAGCACATAGGAACCAGTGGAACTTTAGCTGTTAAGAAGGCCTAATTTTAGTAATATCCTCCTGAAATGCTGAAAATTTGTCTAAGGCAGCAATCGCCTTACTGAATTGATCATTTGATAATCCTAACACTCAGACCTTTAAAGGAAATAATTACCTAGTAATACATCATATAACAATTCAAGTTATATTATGAAATGTGGCAAAAGAGATTAAACTGGTTTAATGAAAAACAACATGGTAAAATTTTTGTATATATTTTTCTAAACAAGTGATTTAAAGCCATGCTTTGTGTAGGCTTTGCAGAGTATTTCCATGTATTGAGTGTCAGAAATGATAAACATCATTTAGTCACTCAACAAACACCTACTCCATATTTACCCTCTTCTCTGTGTTGATGCCTTGCATGTACTGTGTATATAAAGATAAATAAAAAGAGGATCTCTGCCCAGTGAAGGGGAAACACTGCTATGGCTTGGCCAGTATGCTCTGACTTGGGGTGTAGGACAGAAGGCAGTTCAAAATATGAAATCCATCTTACTGGATGGAGGAGTGATGGGTCATTACATCAGTTGATCATCAAGTGAACTAATACACTGTGGCTATAATGAGAAACCAGTCTTTTCCATTGAAAAATAAGTACTAAATTTTTAACAAAAATTGTGCCAGGGACAGCATCTTCTAGCCAGAATAAAATTTACACAATCAAATCAGATTATTTTAATTACAATACTCTACTAAAATGTTATAAATGTTGCACTATGAAAGATACACAGTGATACTCTAATGACAAATTAAACACATGGGAATGCAATTTCTCTGCTGAATCCTCAATAACAAGTTTGTCTCAAAGGAATTTGCTAGAGGGCTACAGAGGAATGAAGACACTAATCAAGATAAGGACTCTTCTGTCTCTCTTGCAATTTACTGGGATTGAGAATCACTGAAGAAGCGCATGTAAATCTCAACTCTCCTTTTGACTTGCCTGAATCACAAAAGGATCTATCCCATTTCCTATGTGTTTTATTCTTGGCCAAATTCTCCAAGTGCAGAAGTCACTTCTGTCTCTCTTAATTCTTACAAGCTCCTTAGGGTACCAGTTAGCAAATTCACTTTTACACTAATAGCTCTCAAATGACCTGGGAGTTGAAAACCTTCCAAAATTGCCCAACTAACTCCCAAGCACTAATTTATGAGTAGGAAGTCACTGGTTTTGATCTATAGATCAGAAGATGAATGGATTAATAAATATCTTCATAAACTGTTCATATTTTGGATCTTTATTTTCAGGGCTAAGGTTAACTTCAATTTGCCTCCTTTTATTCCATTATCCCTAACTTTATCATCCATCATGAATAACATCAACCGTACATCCACGGTTTGCAGAACGCTAAGTCTTCCTTCTAGTTTTCTAATCCCTTTTAAGGGAGACATATTGTTTTCTTTTGACATAATTTATATCTGTTCCTCTCCACTCCAGTAGACTGAGAAAACAAAGTGTTCTGTGGGGGAGAAATATTTAATGTGAAAAGTTTCTATTTTGTGACCTCATCTGGACTTTGTAATTAAGACTGTGTACAATAAAACTTGATTATTTTAGAGGATTAAAAGGAATGATGCTTAGAATTAATTCATTTATGATAAATCAGTGCTTTTGAATGAACAAAAACCACAACTAATTAATGAAGGTATAGCAGTGGTTCAAAAACCATGTCATATTTCATATGGTTCTTAGTAATATAACAAAAACAGACATTTTGAGCATCTGAGATTTCTTCAGAGCCATCCTCCTTCTCCGCTTCCCACAGGCCTGCTCACATAAATCATCTTGCTCTTTATTTCAATCTTGAGGCTTTTCCTGTATCTTTAAGACCATGCAATGTTTCTTGTTTATCTATTCCTTCCTATGGTCATTGCCCAATGACACCAGGTCCAGCCAACTTTCATCCGCAAGGATCTAGATTTGCCCACAGCTATGTCTCCCAACTGTCCCTGGTTTCTGTTCTCAGTTCTGTTCTCTGTGTCCTCAGCTGCAACTTGTTCCTGGAACTGTTCCCAGTTTTAGGAACTAGCCAGGAGAAGCTGACCCGCAAGACAGAGACTTCCTTAACTTTCGCCAACTCTCTCTGGACCTGTGGGGCTGTCCTGGTAGGCAGCAAGGGCTTGTCAGTCCCCAGCAGTGTTCTTTCATGCTCATATGGGCGTTAGCCTTTTTATTCTTCACAATTACCCCATGAAGTAGGTAATCCTTTTATATTAAAGGAAACTGAGGCTTCCAGAAGTGAAATCACACGTCCACAGCAGCACAGCTAGTGAGAGTCAGAGCCAGGATTTGTACTTATATATACCTGACTCCAGCAATCATGCTGCTAATCACTATAGGCCACTGCATCCTAGCCACCCTAACATTGAAACAGTAGCTGTGACATTCAGGATTCCCAGCTAAGACAAGTGAAATGCAATCCAAATGACTATTCCATTATATTTTATTTATTTGAAATTTAAAACTTCCTGAGTTTAACATATGTAAGTACAGTTGAGTGCCAGGTGCTGGTTCAAGTACTTTACACATATTTTCTCATTTAAGTCTCACAATCACCATATAAAAAAGGCAGGCACTGTTATTCTTTGCATTGAAAAAACTTGAAAATAGAGGTACAGCATTGGAGTTAAATAATTCACCCCAATTTAAGAGATCTGAGAAGAGCTGAGAGTTGAACTAGGTATCTCTTATCCACTGTACTTTACCGGTTTTGATAGAATTTCACTGCTTCCCTTATAAGTGCTTTCTATGAATAGGCATTGCACAAGTGTTACTTATGCATTATGTGTAAGTCTTTATATGTTCCCTGAGAGGTAGTACTATTATCCGCTTTTTACAGCTGAAGAAATCAAGCATAAGAAACTTTCAGTAATAGCTGGGTAGAAAGGAGTAGAACTAGGACTTGAACCTAGATCAGACTGATTTCAACGTTGATGTTTATAGAAAAATTCAACAAAATAAATAATAGCCCCCAAGTAACTTTGAAAATGACTACAGAGGAGATTTTTTGACAAAAAATTCCTCCATTTCTCTGGCAAGCTCATTCATTGTATGTTTTGCTTGAGGCCTCTACATTACTTTTGTTCATGAGCAGCATTCTTTGGAAGATACAGTATTTGAATCATAAAAAAATATTTATTGGACTGGATTCTACCAATTGGTCATAGTTAAATAGTTGTGGCATTAGAATTTTATTTTTAACTTCTACTTGAGGGATTAAATTATCCATTTTAATGCTTTGACTCTTAATTGCACATAGATTGACTGTCACAGGCAGACCATTAAAATGTCTGTCACCCACCACCTACTCCATCTTCCTGGAGTCCAGAAAGCTTTCTATTGTGACTAGCTTCCCATCACCTGAGGCTATCTAATAGTTTTGGCTAATGCAATTCTCCTGGCTTTTCTGGAAGTGCCATCAGTTCATTTTCTGGTGTTAATAGAGTGGTCTCGCACGGTCATTGACCTGATATGTCCCCTTGGTCATCTTGTTACAACCTTCTCAGTTTCAAACTCTGCCTTGAAGAATATTTGTAAATATGTAAAGTTCGAATCTCCATACTTGGAAGTGGCAGATCCTGTTTGGGAATGAACAGTACTGTGATTTTTGTTACTTGCTTTTTTTTTTTTTCTTTTCTCCCTTAAGGCCAGATTTTGGACAATTTCCCTGTTTCATATTATAATTCCCAGTTGTATCGGCATTCGTGTTTCCAAGTTGAATCTCATTTCATGATTTTCTGCCATATTTCTAGCTTCTCTTTTCCACGGTGCAATACATCCTCTATCATTACAATTTTTAAACCGCTGCCAATTTAGCACATTTATACTAGCAGGGGACACTATTTACCCCTTACCCTCTAACAGACCATGAATAAAGATATTAAATTAACCTGGTTTTATTCCAATACCATAGAGAACTTATTGGACACTTTCCCCTGTCTGGGGATGGCCATTCATCACTGCATTTGGATGTGGTACTCTGGCGTGTTTTCAGCTCATGTGAGCACTTCCATAAGAATAAATCTTATGGAAGATTCAAGGGAGATTTTTGTTTTGCAGTGTATTAGCTGTGCTATTCACGGTTGGTTCTATTAGATCTACTGAATATTTCCTTCACACTAATTTTGATAATTCCTTCAAAAGAGGGACTAAGTGTGCCTGGCATTATGTACACTGTATTTTGTTTAGAGTTGCATTATCCCAGATGTTCAGAATCAACAGCTGTGGGCATGTTGAAGGAGAAAAGTAAGATATTCCCCAGCACCCCATTATGTGCATAAATGCTGGAAGTTGATGACTGTGAATATATACATACACACATACATATAAATCTGTCTATGTACATTCATAGATATGCTTTGTTGGAACGAGCATATGGTGGTGTGTGATACTGAACTATTCAAGAGAGAAAGCACTAGCCAGATTGTCTAGAGAGATGGCTTCTACTCCAGGCTCTGAGTCTATATAGCTGCTTGACCCACTTTAATAAAATCCATCTTGTGAAGCCTTATATGTGAAATTTCTAGGTGGGCCAAAATTATCTCTAACGTCTAATGCAACATCTAAATGTATGACTGCATATCTTTTCTCTTTTAATTTTCAATTTTTTGTATCAGAATAAGCAACATTTTTTTGAGGTCGACAGGGTAAAGTCATGTGTTACATATAACTCTGTCTTTTTTGCAGCACTAGATAAGGGGATTCAGGCTTCTTTTGTACACACTCAGAAAATGTTCGATTTTGGAACTAAACTGTAGAGTAGGAAGAAGGAAGGAGTTGCCAATACAGAACAGAGGACCTGCATCACGTACCCTGGGCTGGAAAATTCATCCTTAATTGTATCTAGAGTTTCTGAATAAAAAAGAAACAGCAACATTCTTGCCTCTGCAGAGCTCCTGCCTTAGAGACTCACAGAGTCGTGGACATTGAAGGATATCCAAAGGTCATTTAGCTCAGTCTCTCATTTTAGGAAGCCTCAGTTTCTTTAATTTGCAATGCAGGATTCTTTCCTCTGCATGCAATGGTGGAAAGGTCAAGAGTTCATAGCATAGGTGTGGCCCTACCTTCAAATTCCGCTCAGAGGCCAGGAACCTGCCTCACATAGCTAGGTAAGTAAAAGGCACAAAGAGGGGTCTCAGAGACCCTCCACGGCTTGGGGGAGTGGGGAAAAATGACAAGGCCAACCAACTTTTCTCTCTATACCCTCTCCAAAACCACAGTCAGGGATTTTGCCCCCTGCCTTTGTCCTTTGTCCTTCTGTTTTTACTAGTTATTAATTCACAATTTAAAGGTAGACAAATGGCCGTGACCACCCCTCCTGGTACTGCTTGCAGAGTTTAGAGTTCAGTGCAAACAAAGGTGAGGCAACATGAGAAACTGAGAGGACGTGTTCCCCCAAAGCACAAGAGAGTTGCAAAGTTGTTTATTCACAGAAGCACTAAAACCAAAGAAAAGTATGTGTTTTATTTAATCAAAGGCATGTCATTTGAAAGCCAAGTTTCCCAGGGTAAATTATGTCCATTCCTATTACCAATAAAATGTATCTACCCTTTAATTAAGTCATCTGCAGCACATGAAGTAATGAGACACTGAATATTCCAAAAACATTACAAATGTTTTGTAATCACTGGATCCTAAAAACAGCTCCATAAGCAATCAAATGCGCTAAAAAAGAGAAATAATCTTCCATTTTCATAAAAATTTATAACTGCATAGAAAGGTGACTGGGAGAAGAATATTTATCAAAAGAGTTTACCTCAGGGTTGTATAATTTTGGCTGAGTTTTACTTTCTCTTTAAGCTTTCTGGGTATGACTTACATAGTCTAAGTAAAATTTATCATTGTAACTTAAAAAAGAAAAAGCTAGTTTTGTTCAGACATATTAATACAGAGCTACCTTTCAAGTATCCATAGAATCTTTAGGCTGGTGGTTCATGGCAAGTGCCTCCATCTCCCCGTCTATTTCAATCTTTTCTTAAACCTCCATTATCTGGTTCCTCTTCAATCCCACTTTGATGGGACTTTCTTATGGATACTACCAATAATTTTCCTTTTTAAATACCTGATGTTATTTTATGTTCCTCAACTTCTGAATTCCTATAGTTCAGAAACCAGCTGGCCATGTATTCCTTGAATATTTCTTCCTATGATTTTCAATTACACTACCATTTCTCTTTCTCCATCCTATGTGAACATTCCTTCTCTGTGCTATCACTGCATGGTAGCTGTATTTTTTTCCTTTCTCTTCACTCTCTTCTTTGGCGAGCTGATTGGCTTCACTGATTCTAACCACTCCAAATGCCACCACATGGAAATTGAGAGTCTGCTGGGTGCCAGACGTTGTGTTCAGATGTGGATTCATCACAGATAAGATACAGCATCCTCAGGGAACTCATAAAATGAAGAGATATTAAATTATGCAACTCACTAAGTTTAAAGGTAGAATCAAACAGAGAGACACAATGAAAGAGTATCATTCAGCCTAGAAAGCGGGAAAAGACTTCCTCAAAGCAATGTTCAGCGGTTTCAGACACAGTACAGTGTGAGCCTAGGCACAAAGACATGAGACAGCACAAGGTGCACGGGGACCTGTGAGCAGCCTGATGTCCATGGACAAGCCTGCAAAGAAGGAATGCTGTAATGGTTAATACTGAGTGTCAACTTGATTGGATTGAAGGATGCAAAGTATTGATCCCGGGTGTGTCTGTGAGGGTGTTGCCCAAGGAGATTAACATTTGAGTCAGTGGGCTGGGAGAGGCAGACCCACCCTCAGCCTGGATGGGCACCATCTAATTAGCTGCCAGCACAAAAGCAGGCATGGAAAGAGCAAACTGGCTGAGTCTTCTGTCCTCCATCTTTCTCCCATGCTGATGCTTCCTGCCCTTGAACATCAGACTCCAAGTTCTTCAGCTTTTGAACTTTTGGCCTTACATTTGGTTTGCCAGGGTCTCTCGAGCCTTCAGCCACAGACTGAAGGCTGCACTGCTTTTGAGGTTTTGGGACTCAGACTGGCTTCCTGGCTCCTCAGCTTCCAGACAGCCCATTGTGATACTTCATCTTATGATTGCGTGAGTCAATTCTCCTAACAAACTCCCCTTCACATATTCATCTATTCTATTAGTTCTGTCCCTTTAGAGAACCCTAATACAAATGCCCATAAAGGGCAAACAATGGAGGGCCTTGTAGAATGTGCCAGTGCTATGGACTGAATTGTGTCCCATTCATATGTTGAGGCCCTAAGCCACTAAGTGACTGTGTTTGGAGATGAGACCTTAAAGAAAGCAATTAAGGTTAAATAAATGAGGTTGTAAGGGTAGGCCCCTGATCTGATGGGATTTGTATCCTTAGAAGAAGAGATAGTAGAGAGTTTGCTTGCTCCTGTGCGCTCTCTCTGCCATGTGAGGACACAAGGAGGAGGTGGCCATCTGCAAGTCAGGAAGACAGTCCTCATCAGAACGTGACCATATTGGCATCTGATCTTGTATTTCCAGCCTCCAGAACTGTGAGAAGCACCCAGTCTGTGGTATTTTGTTCTGACAGCCTGAGCTGACTAATCAAGCCAGGCAGTCTGGACTTGATCTTGCAGACCAGGAATTCTCCACAGCGAAGTACTGCTGTCACGAGCATTTTGGAAATTTGAGAGAGGGTTGTTGTTGTTGTTTTGGCTGTCACAAAAATTTCCAGATGCTATTGCCATTTACTGGGTAGAGGTCCATGGTGCTAGATGTCTTTCCCTTCATGGGACATCCTCATGCAAAGAAGAAATGTCCCACCTTGGCCAGACATTTATATAGGTGAAAAACCTGTTTATCATTAACTGGGTCCAGAACAAAACTTTATGTACAAAAATACCAAGTTTTTTTTATAATTTATTATACACTGAAGTTTTCAGGTATATCACCATTCTGTGAATTGAAGGAAAAGTTTTTTGCCTTTTTGTTTGTTTGTTTTTGTAAGTTGAACCTTGTTTAATGTACCAAAAAAGACTTCTTTTTTTTTCTTTTTTTTTGAGATCTTGCTGTGTCGCCCAGGCTGGAGTGCAGTGGCACAATCTCAGCTCGCTGCAACCTTCTGCTTCCTGGGTTCAAGCAATTCTCCTGCCTCAGCCTCTTGAGTAGCTGGGATTACAGGCGCGTGCTACCACACCCAGCTAATTTT
Source organism: Mandrillus leucophaeus (assembly GCF_000951045.1). NCBI lineage: Eukaryota > Metazoa > Chordata > Mammalia > Primates > Cercopithecidae > Mandrillus > Mandrillus leucophaeus. The sequence continues at coordinate 127,600 of NW_012099732.1, forward strand.
TGTATTTTTAGTAGAGATAGGGTTTCATCATGTTGGTCAGGCTGGTTTCAAACTCCTGACCTCATGATCTGCCTGCCTCGGCCTCCCAAAGTGCTGGGATTACAGGCATGAGCCACCACATCCAGCCGGAATGACTATTATTTAAAGAAAAAATGTGTGGAATGTTTTCTGTAAGGTTAGCATACAGTTCTTAATATATCTGTTTTTCAGTTTTTTCCGTTATTGTCAAATACACATAACGTAAACATTACCATCTTAATTTTCAAGTATACATTCAGTAACATTCAATACAGTACATTCACAATGTGGAGCAACCATCATTAACATCTGTCACTAGAACTCTTTTCATCTTGCGAAAATGAAACTCCGTACCCATTAAACTCCTCATTCTCCCTTTCTTTCAGCCTTTAGCAACCACCATTCCACTTTGTTTCTACGATTTTGAGTACTCTAAGTATCTCACATAGGTTAAATCATACAAATTTGTCTTTTTGTAATTGGTATATTTATTTTAGTATAATGTCCTCAACGTTCACCTACATTGTAGCATATGTCAGAAATTTCTTTCTTAAGGCTGAATAATATTCTGTTGTATGTATATATCACATTTTGCTTATCTATTCATTCATCAGTGGACACACGGCTTGGTTCACATTTTAGCTATTGTGTATAATGCTGCTGTGAACATGGGCATACACACATTCCTTTAAGACCCTGCTTTCAGTGCTTTTGGTATATACCCAAAAGTGAAATTGCTAGATCATATAGTAATTCTATTTTTAATTTTTTGAGGAATCACTATACTGTTTTCCATAGAGGCTCAACTATTTCACATTTTCACCAACAGTGCACAGAGATTCCTATTTCTCCATATCCTTGCCAACATGTGTACATATGTTATTTTCTTTTTTTTTTTGGAGACAGAGACTTGCTCTGTTTCCCAGGTTGGGGTGCAATGGCATGATCTCTGCTCACTGCAACTTCTGCCTCCCAGGTTCAAGCAATTCTCCTGCCTTAGCCTCCTGAGTAGCTGGGATTACAGGTATGCACCACCATGCCCAGCTAATTTTTGTATTTTTAGTAGAGACGAGGTTTCACCATGTTGACCATGCTGGTCTTGAACTCCTGACCTCAGTGATCTGCCTGCCTCGGCCTCCCAAGGTGTGGGATTACAGGCATGAGCCACTGCGCCTGGTCTCTTTTATTTATTTATTTAGTTTTTCAATGGTGGTCTTCCTAATGAGTATGAGGTGGTATCCTATTGTAATTTTGATTTGCATTTCCCCAATGATTGGTAGGATGTTAAGCATCTTTTCATATGCTTATTGGTCAATTGTATATCTTCCTTGGAGAAATGTCCACTAAAAACCTTTGCCCATTTTTGAATTGAGTGTTCTATTGTTCTTCTTGAGTTTTAGGAGTTCATTATATATTCTGGATATTAGTCTTTCATAAAATATATAATTTGCAAATATTCTCTCCCATTCTATGGTTGTCTTTTTACTCTGTTGATACTGTCTTTTGATGCACAAAGGGTTTTACTTTTCATGAAATTCAATTGGTCTCTTTTTTCTGTTGTTGCCTTTGCCTTTGGTAGTCTTCTCCAAGACATCATTGTCAAATCTATGTCACGAAGATTTTGCCCTATGTTTCCTTCAATGAGTTTTATAGCTTGGGGTATTATATTTAGATCTTTGATTTGTTTTGATTTAATTTTTGTACATGATGTTAAGTAGCTTTACTCTTTAGTGTGTGGACTGACAGTTTTCCTAGCACCATATGTTGAAAAGACTGTCTTTTCCCCATTAAATGGTCTTGTTTTTTTTGTTCAAAATAATTTGATCACATATGCAAGAGTTTATTTCTGGGCTTATTATTTTATTTCATTGGTCTATATATCTGTCTTTATACTAGTACCACCCTGTTTTGATTACTATAGCTTTGTAGTAAGTTTGTGAAATCAGGAAGTGTGAGTCCTCCGGCTTTGTTGTTCTTTTTCAAGACTGTTTTGTCTATTCAGCGTCCAGTGAGATTCCATTTGAATTTTAGGGTGAGTTTTTCTATTTCTGCAAACAAAGTCCTTGGGAGTGTGATAGGCGTTGCACTGAATCTGTATAGTGCTTTGGGTAGTATTGGCATCTTAACAATAAGTCTTCCAATGAGATATGTTTCCATTTATTTATTTGTTTTGCTTTCTCTCTCTCTCCTCTCTCTCTCTTTGTTTTTGAGACAGGGTTTTATTTTGTCACCCGGGCTGGAGTGCAATGGTGCAATCATGGCTCACCACAGCCTCAACTTTCCAGTTCAAGCAATCCTCCTGCTTCAGCCTCTCAAGTAGCTGGGACTGCAGCTGTGGGCCACCACCACACATCTGGCTCATTTTTATTTTTTATGTTTGTCGAGATATGATCTTCCTATGTTGCCCAGCTGGTTTCAAACCCCTAGGCTCAAGTGATCCTCCCACCTTGGCCTCCCAAAGTGCTAGGATAACAAAGGCCACCACACCTGGCCTGTGTCCATTTATTTATGTCTTTATTTCAGCAATATTTTGTAGTTTGCATTTTACAAGTCCTTCACTCCTTGATCAAATTAATTCCTAAGTATTTATGATATTGTAAATGGAAATTTTATAATTCCCTTTTCATGTCATTCATTATTAGTGTATAGAAATCCAACCAACATTTACATCTTGACTTTGCATCCTGCCGCTTTGCTAAATTCATTTATCAACTCCAACAAGACTAGATTTGTGTATGAAATCTTTAGGATCATCTGTGATCAAAAATATTTTTTTAATGTCCAAACATTATTTACAATTTCAGAAAATCATGTTGCCACAATAAAACCACTCTTGGTGTTTGTTTTTCCAATATGTGTGCCTCTATCAGTCAGCATATGTAACTGTCACATGCATAATGACTCAACATGCGGGTGTAAGAATCTCTTTACTTTATTATGTCTTCTATTGCTTTTGTGTCTAGGCATTTACTAAAGGAAATATATTATTTTACTATGGTACTTTTATTATTTTCATAATCCAGCTAGAAAAAAATTCTAGTATTTCATTTTGTTTTGTTTTATTTTAAATATCTGTAGGCAGATTACACTCATGAATTTTATTTCTGAATAATAAAAAGAGCACTATTAATAAATATTTTCTATAAAGATGGGAGTATTGAGAACTACTGCTGTAGAATATAGGAAGCTAGTGAAGAATTTTAAGCCAAAGATTTGTCTAAATAAGTTCAGAGTGTTCTTAACATTTCCTTTCTTCCAAAGAGCTCAGAGGTGGGCAAGACACAAGAGTCCCCCTTTTCACCTTCCTCCCACCCCTGGGTACTGTCACCACAGGAAACCTTTCCAAGATTTCTTTCCATTCTTAATCCAGTGACTCTTTAGGCTTGATGGCTAATGGCATATTTTAAACTTAGGGAGAGATCTCCACCCATGTCAATACTACTTTAGACAACCACATCAAAACTCTGCTCCCTGCTACTGCCAATCTCAGAGGAAAATCTTGGTGACCTGAGGAACCTCTATTGCTTCTCTTGAGGATGTACTTATTTCAGGATAAACGAAGTTCTGGGATCATAGGAGCCAGGAGCGTGTGTAGCCATCTTGGTTTTGTGTTTGGCAAGGATAACAAAGTGATCAGAGTATCTTTCAGCCACACTAAGTAATTTCCCTGATTCCCAAACTTTTGGGTCAATTCATGGAGTGCCATTCAGATTTTTTGTTTGTTTGTTTCATCTAATTTTTTAAAGGTGATAAATGGTTTTGCAGACTTGCCTTGTTTAGTATGAGTACACTGTGTGTTGTGGAAGCTGTGAAGCATCGCCCAGATTGCCCTTCAGGAATGAAGGATTTATTAAGGATTTATTAAGCATGGCTGCTGGGTGTGCTATTAAAAACAGCCTTCAGCTGTCAGTCTCCTTCAGGGTTTGTTTCAACTGAAGACAGCAGCCTAGTCCAGTGCCATACCTCCTTTCTGGGGTTGCCACCATTCATCGCAGGGGAGCTGTAACGGCCTGCCTAGCTTCTTCTCCCCAACTTAGGACGTATCTAAAGGATTATTCCCTATTCAGAATAAACAAGAGGATCACCCGAGGCTTCTATTGAAATGTATTGCAAATCGACTTCTTTGACTGATCTTGCTCCTTCCCTTTCCTTCCTGTTCTTGATCTCAAGACCACTACCTAATAACATCCTATATGCTAATCTTGGTATCAGAGTCTGCTCCACAGAAACAACAAATCTTAGTAGTTGATGCCAGGAGTACTCTGAGAAAGCAGATGCTGGGATGTAATTTTGGAGCTGGACCCACTATTATTCTGTTGACAATGGGATACATCCTAAAAGAGCTATAGGATTTAGCCAGTGCATGGTGGCACGAACCAGGACAGTATACATTGGTTGGAATTTTTTTTGGTATTGATCAAGGGAAGAGTAGAATAAGGTTGGAAAAGGGAGAGGTTATCAATTTGGAATTACATTCTTGGGATACACTGTTTAATACCCTGGGAATGGTACACACTGGTTACTAGAATGACCCCTAAAAGCATGGGAAAAGTGATGGCTCACTCTAAGTGACAAAATTATCATTGCTGATATTGAAATAAGATATTGAAAGGCTCAGAGAAATGGGCATGTTGGAGTAAATATACTATAAGGCAGAAAGCCCACAAGAAGTCTATGTTCCACAGGAAGGAGTGGAGAATGCACTACTAATTTAAGCAAAAGATGAAAATGGAACAAGCACTCAGAAGCCCAGTTGGTGATGTCTCTCCGTAGGTCAGAAGGACGGTAGGAGATACCATCAGAGAACCAGGCTCAACATAAAGTGAATGACAAGACTCTGGGACAACATAGAGCAAGTGGCACCATTTACCAACAGAATCCAAATGGATGCATGATTGTAATGAGTAGCAAGAAGAGAAGAGGAGAGGTACTAAACAGCAGGCAGTTATGGCTACAGTTTAAAAAGCATGGTGTTCCCAATGACAAAAGAAATCAAGGATGGGTAATCAAGAAATTGGACAGTTATTTGATTTTCAGATGTGAAGCTGTTCTTAGACCCAGAATACACAGACTGAAGAAAAGGCCAAATTTCTAGGAGGAAGGATTTGCAACAGCATAATAAATGTAGGCAACAATAATTCTATAGTCCTTCCCCCCAAACTCAGTCATTTACTAAAGTAAAGGTACTCGGGGAAAGGAAAATTCAGAGATACTTTGAGAACTTTTGGATGCAAGGTCTGAGTTGACACTGATATCTGGTAACCTGAAGTGCCTTTATGGGCCCTGGCTAGAGGAGGGGAAGGTAGGCCACAAGTAATAAAGGGAGATATGGCTTCCAGTGGGCTTACTGGATCCACGGACTATCCTTTGGCCATTTCCCTGGTCTCAAATGCATAACTAAAATAAACAAATTGGGCTGGGTGTGGTGGATCATGCCCTTAATACCAGCACTTTGGGAGGCCAAGGCAGGTGGATCTCCTGAGTTCAGGAGTTCAAGACCAGCCTGGCTAACATGGTGAAACCCCATTTCTACTAAAAATACAAAAATTAGCTGGGCGTGGTGGCATGTGCCTGTAATCCCAGCTACTTGGGAGGCTGAGGTGGGAGAATCACTTTAACCTGGGAGGTGGCGGTTGCAGTGAGATGAGATCGTGCCACTGTACTCCAGGCTGAGTGACACAGCAGACTCCACCTCAAAATAAATAAATAAATAAATAAATATTTTAAAATGAACAAATTGGCAGTTGGCAGAAGCCGTACTGGTTCCCTGGCCCATGGAGTAAGAGTGATCGTAGTGAGAAAGGCCAAGTAGAAGCCTCTGAAAGTATCGTCCCTCAAACCAAAAGAGTAAATCGAGAGCAACGTCAAATACGGGGGTTATCACAGAAATCAGTTGTCTCAGTCTGCTTTTTGTTGCTATAGCAGAATCTCATGTTGGGTGATCTATAAGGAAAAGTTTATTTAGTTCATGGTTCTGGAGGCTATGAGGTCCAAGATCAGGGCACCAGCACCTGGTGAGGGGCTTCTAGCTATATCATAACATGGCAGAGGGTGTCATATGGTAACAGGTCAAGAGTGTGCATGTCAGCTTAGGTCTCTCTTCTTCTTATAAAGCCACCAGTCTCATCATGAGGGCCCACCCAGATGACCTTATCTAATTCTAATTACTTTCCAAAGACCAACCTCCATTCAACACATTCTTTTGGGGATTAAGTTTCCAACGCATAAAATCTAGGAAACACACTCAAACCACAGCACCAATGCTACCCCTAAAAGCTTAAAAGATGCAATGGTCATGGTTCCTATCGTAAGCCTGCTTAATTCAAGAATCTGATCCCCCCCAAATAAGATATATCCTGGAGGATAACAGTAGACTACTATGAAACCTGCAAAACAGTAACCCCCATTGAAATTATTGTGCCAGTTATAGTATCTTTACCAGAGCAGATTAACACAAACCCAGGAACAGGTTAAGTTGCCATTGATTTGGTGAATGCATTGTTTTTCATCCCTATCATAAAATAAGTTCAGAATAAATTTGAATTCATTTGGATAAAGCCACAGTTTATATCTTTTGTCTTGTCTCAGGACTAGATAAACACTTCTGCATGGTCCAGAGACCTGGGTTTACTGGATGTCCTGCAGAACATCACGTCAATGATATAATGCTAATTGTACCAAATGAGCACAAAGTGGAAGTACATCAGAGATGTTCATAAGATACATGCACTCTGGAGGGAAGGAGATAAAACATATAAAAATTCAGAGACATGCCACTATTTTAGATATCTAATAGTCTGGGGCATGCTGGAACATCCTCTTCAAAACCACAAAATTAATAGACACATAATTGCCTATTTCACCCTCCACCCCCAAAAAGGAATGTCTGGTACACCTCTTTGCATTTTAAAGGTAGAAAACAACTCTTAATAACACAGCTTCAACTAACACATTGAATGAGACCACAGACTGCTAGATTTAAGAGGGGGTCTAGAACAGGAAAAGGCTCTTCATCAGTTCCAAGTTGCAAAGTAAGCAGATCTACTACTCTGATCATATGATCTCTAAGACATTATGTTATTAGAATTATAGCTGGTGGGAAAATACACTGGATTTTATGGCAATCTTGAAAGAGGGAATCATCATGTAGATCTGTTGGATTCTGGAGCAAAGTCGTGCCATCTTCAGTGTGAAATTATATACCTTTCACAGACAGCTTCAGGTGTGCAAGGGGGCCCTGGTAGAGACAAAGCACCAGACCATATCATAAGAACTACTTTCATGAGTATTGTCAAACCCATCAACCCTAAAGTCAAGTAGGCACAACACCAATCTTAATATTGTGGTGTCTCCACAATATTAGTATGAGTGGTGCCTCCAAGATAAAGGAAAAGTAGGACCAATAAGAGAAATGCAAGCATCGTGAGCAAGTAGCCCAGATCCCCATGTCATCTACTGCTGTTGCACCTGTGCCTACCTCCATTTATACCTATGAGGGAATCCCTTATGATCAGGAAATGAAGGAAAATAACAAGCTTAAACTTGGTCAGGTTAGGAATGTGAGTATAAGTCAAATACAGGTGGTGACTACACTACAGCCTCAAGAGAGAAATTTTTATAATGGACAGAGCTTCTAGCAGCAGACCTGGTCATCTAATTTAAGTGGAAAGATAAGTAGCCTGAGGTTAGAATATATGCTTTACACATGGCCATACTTGCAATGCCAGATGGTTTGGTTCAGTCTTCGGGAGCCTGGAAATAAGAAAGTTTTAAGCTTGAGACAAGCAGACATATGGAAGTGGATATAAAGTATCTCATGTTAGTGTCTAGCAGGAAGTATCTCTTACTGAAGAGGCGCTAAGCTATCAGGTAATCAAAATGACTTGACAGTAGGTATCAGCCAGATTCTGTCATGAGCCACCCTAAGGCTGTCATAACGGACACATGAATGGAGTAGCCATGTTGGTAATGATGAAAGCTATGTAAGAGCCCAATGGCATGAGGTCTCAAGGCTGAACTACTGCTTTTGTTAGCAACAGAGACCATGCTGGATCTCCAATGGATTGTGAGATATTTGGGTCTGGAGCCTAGAGAAGAAAGGTAGATGTATTGTATAGACTTGGTATTTACTGATATAGAGTTAGTATGCTTTTGGCATATGAGCAAGGGAAGAAAAGATGACCATGCCTAAGGAATAATAATAACTAAAGAGAAGGCAAAGAAGGAGTAGTTCTAAAGGGAGGCTAATAAGATGCAGTTAGATAGAAAAAAAAAAAAAAACAACTGAAGAGTCAGGGGTAGGATAGCTTCACAAGAGAGAGTACAAAAATGCAGTAAGATGGGGATTTGAAAATATTCATTCATTTTAGCACCAAAGAGCAAATTAAAAATTTTATCTAGAGCAATTTCAAAGACTACTAAAGCATGGGGGAGTTAAATATGATTGAGAATTAAAGAAGGCAATATAAAGAGCATAAATTGAATTTTAAAGCATCATACTTGTCTGGGAAAAGAACAGATAAGGTGGTGCATAAAGAAGAAAGTAATGAAGGTTTGAAATAGCTGCTATGCAAAAATGAGAAAGAAAGTCAACCATGTGCACAAAGATCATCAAGAAGTGCTGAATGCTGAAGCCAAGTAAAGATTAAAGTCCCCAAATTTGCATTGGCACTACTAGTCAATTTGATTTATGTGCATTTTCTTTGGCAGAGATTGACTTCCAGGGGGACAGGGATGATAGTACACACCATTGGCCTGGCCTAAAAACTGGTATAAAAGTAAAGGTTTTCAGAGTAGGTGTAGAGTTAAAAATGGGGCAAGAATGTTCAGGGTCCTGGCAAGTCAGATTATAGTGTGATTCATTATGGTGGAAAGGAAGGAAGGAAAATAATGAGGAGGTGACTGTCTGGGAAGAAAAGTGAGGTTCCAGATGCCTAAGACCAAGGGCTTTGGGAGTTAGAGTGTAAGAGAGATGGAGGGATGAGAGGTTATAGACAGATGTTGATATGCCAGAATTTACACTTTCATAGGTCATTCGGTTCCAGCTGAGGGCAATGCCTGCCTTGATGCAATAGTATATAGTAGAGTAGAGCCTTTTATGGATCACCAGTCTGGGTACTCAGTGCTGAAGTGCAGCAAATTTGAAAACTGTTACAACCAAGAAAGACAAGAGATACTGAATAAGTCTCAACATAGATACTGATGACACCCAGAGTGATGAGAGTATCTGAGCTTTTTAAGCATCCTGACAGCTAAGGTATAATAGGAAATCCATCTGGTATTTAGCCCCTACCTTATTAAAGAAGGAATCATACATATGTGAAGAGAAGTTGAATTCTAGAAGGAATACATTTACTGAATAACTTTAAGTCTGACTCAGATGAAGGGGTTGGCATTGCTCCAGGGCAGCACATGAGCTCTGTAACAGACCAAAACAGTACCACTATCTCTCGCTGCCCCAAGACACCAGGAATGTGCTGATCTCCTTTTCTAACTAGTCAAAGTGCAAAATTGCCATTTTTCCTTAAGTCTCCCAAAGACAGCAGTAGCAGTGTGTCAATGGTATGTTAATCAGTGTGACTCAGATGTCACTGGAAGGTCCCGTGCTGCTTGAGCCTTCCACATTCCATAGTCTGTGGAATTCAAAGCCTTTTAAAGTGTGTCTAATTCCCAAGTGGTTTTGGTTTCCTCAGCCTCCCTTACCTCTGAGATTTCCTACTCATCACCATTCTCCTACACCGTTTCAACCCCAGAGCAAAATTTAGTCCTTCTTGCAGTTTTTACTATTAAGACGACCACAAAATAATTCCTCAAACCATTCTTTCTAAAGACTCAAAACTTATAACTTACATCATGTTATAGATGGAAAATCAAGACATAGCAAGTAGAATGTCTTTCCAAGAGAACCAAGCAATAGCCTTAATAAAGCTTTATTTCATCAACCTTAGAGCTTCATGCTTCTAAACTCTAAAACTGTATCATGGTCATAACGATATCCAAACTTGTCAATATTTCCTTAATCACTTGGTAATTATATTAGTCTATTTTCACACTGCTGATAAAGACATACCTGAGACTGGGTAATTTACAAAGAAAAGGAGGTTTATTGGACTCACAGTTCCACGTGACTGGCTGGGAAGGCCTCACAATCACGGTGGAAGGCAAAAGGCACGGCTTAACATGGTGGCAGACAAGAGAGAATGAGAGTCAAGCAAAAAGGGCAACCCCTTATAAAACCATCAGATCCCATGAGACCTATTCACTATCATGAGAACAGTGTGGTGGAAACTGCCCCCATGATTCAATTATCTCCCACCAGGTCCCCCCAACATGGGAATTATGGGAGCTACAATTCAAGATGAGATTTGGGTGGGGACACAGCCAAACCACATCAGTAATGCAAGCAAGTACTTCCTTCTCTGTATGCAGGAATTTTGTAAAACTGAAGTAATTTTGTTGAAAAACCAATAGATACAAAAATTTCTACTTCCATACATATAGAATTTTGTTACTAAGAGGACAGTTTGCAAGCCAGACACTTTCAGTCTTCTCTTGTCTGACCTGGGCAAATGGGAGAAGGGTGGACTGATGGTGCTAAATGTTGGCCTGATAAAAATTACTATGGGGCCAAAAGGACTTCACTACATAAAATAATTGTAAGTATTATCTTAAGAGAATTAAGCAGGGGGCAAATGAAAAGCTGTCACAACCTGCTTCTTCCAGTTCTACAGTAGGAATTTTAGGACTTTATGTTGCAGCAATGCTCCAATAGAGTTTGCCTGGTGGCACACCGAGCTTCGAGAACAGTGGGTGTCTCCTCCTATCAAGCAGAATGGATATGCATATAAAGGATGCTATGATGAAGAGTAAATCTGTTAGCCAAGTGCACGTTATTTCCAACTCCTGTCCTAACCAGATTCCCCCTAAACTAATCTGTGGTGCTTTTATTAATTTACGTAGGTGGATATTATTTGGCATATTATGAAACAGTTTGTTGTACTTTTTAAACAGTCAATAACACGACATCTGATTCTTTTTAACAAAAAGTTTCTTCCCTTGAATATTTTCATTACTTTTGCCTGTGGATTATAACCAGTTGTTATTTCCATTGAAAAACCCAGCCTTTCTAGTTTCTGTTTCCACATAACTGGAGCCCAGTAGACTTAATTACATTTAAAAATGACTGAAGTTAAGTAGCTGAACTTTGCCTTAACTTAAAGCTGCAAGTTTAATTGTTCCTTGATATGCATTAGCTACTAGTCAGTCACTCAGTTGGCTCTATATCATACTGTAGGAGAGTTTTGGTGTTCACATTTAAAAATAATAATTATAATTGGACTAGGCCCAGAAGGGTACCCAACGGATTCTCAAATCATTGATTTTTGGATTAGGCTTTTACTTTGGCAACATGTGTACAAATAAGCAGAATGACTGAAATTAATTTATTGCATTCAAGAGACATCTGTAATTCTGCAGTTACTTGGTGAGAAAGAATTAAACAATTTCATCTTTGACCATTTCCCTTTTCATTCCAGCTAAACAAACCTCGGCTTGCTAAATTACTCAGATCCTCTCTTCCAGCTGATAGGAAAACAAAGGGCTTCATGAGTGAGGCTTTATATTTATAAATTTTAATTCATATAAAAACACAAGGATCACATTAAAGTGTCATGAAAGGACAAATTAAATACAAAAGTTTAAAGACAAATTAAAGACTAATGCTTCCCACTTCAAGAAGATCATGGGTGTCTGTGCCAAAGTATTGCAGCACATGTCATGTGAGAGATCAGGAACTGAGCTCATCTCCCTACAGTTCTGAAATATGAAGGCTAGACTACAAGCCACTTCTGAACAACTCATGAATCCCGGGGAGCTAAATTCAATAGGACTTTATTTTGGATTTTTTTTCTCCTTTATTTTCATTTCTTTTTTTTAGAGGAATACTGTGACTACAGAAATGAGAAAGATGCAACCCATTAAATTGACCTAGTACCCTCTGTCTCATTAGAACACTTTCAGCAAATCTGCAGGGTTGGTTGGTGGATGTATGCATCAGCTTCCTCAAAGTAACCAAAGGCCAGAGGGACTCAGAAAAAAATAAGGATAAATGACGGTCCTGCTCCAACAATTGACCAACTGAATGTTGGTAAGGGGTACTTACCATAGACTCAGAAAGCGGAGACTTGCTAAGGGCAATAAATGTTTTATTCCCAAGTGACTAACTGAGAAAATGTTCTCAGGTCCCAGTTATGTGCTATTGGAATGCCTAAAGGAAGATAGGAAGGGAGGAGAAAAGAAGAAGATAAACCCAGTTGGTAGAAGAGTGGAGGAGGAGGGGAAGGGGGCCATTTAATAATGATGGTGGTGTTGATAGAAATAGCACACAGCTTCAGAAGTCTCAGAGAATGCAGACACTATGGGTCTGATGGGAGTTTTCATCCTCACGTTTTACTGTCATTCGTTTACTCTGGTTGGGGTTGGTGGTGTGAAGATGGAAAGACATTTAAAATTCATTCTTTTCCTTCTACAAAATAAACTTTTTCTACCTGGTATTGCCTTTAGAGTTTTGTGGAAGTAAATTCAATGGAATAGGTTCTATTTATTTAGTACCTTCTATTTACTTGTCCTTGCAACCCCCACAAGGGGTCTTACCATCTGGATAAGGAAACTAAATCTCCAAGAACTAAAACTAAACCTCCAAGAAGTTAGTAAGTTAAGAGATTTGCTCAAGTCAGACATGTAATAGAAAAACTGGGCTTGAACTTGGGTCTGGCTTAAAGTCTGCCTACCTTACACTGCACCCTCTGATGTAAAAACTTCCTCTAACCACAAAATTTAAAACCGTGAATATTTAACTCCTCAAAGAAATCATGCTTCGTTAAGTAAAATTCAACATTTAATTATATGAAAATGCCATTTTCTTCCTGATGTGCTTTAAAACTACATGGTTTCTATTCCCTAGAGTGCTGTGTTCTAGATGCATTTAAGACTTGGCTGACAGCAAAATGATGTAAAAGACAGACATAGGGATGGAAAACAAATACTGTGATGTCTATTGGACATTGTTTTGGATAATATCATAATACTGTATTTGTACTTATATTTTACCTTCTGTTTAGCTTACATAGTTAAAAATATGAAGTAACATTGACTTATGGAGGAAAAAAATTATAGCCCATTTAGTTCTAGAAAGGATTCCAAGTGACTTGAATCATAGTTAGCTAAGCATTTCTATACTCCTTCATCTCTCCTAACTAGATTATCTAATCCTCACGGCCAGAGGCTATCCCAACCATCTTTATTTCTCCGGCAGCACCCAGCAGTTCTTGATGTAGTAGTCAACCAACATTTGTTGAATTCATTTCTACTGAGATGACCTGACAGATGGAGTATCCAAAAAGAAGGGCCTCTACAGAAAAGAACTATATGGATTATCTCTCAAAAGAAATAGAATATTTCAGAATCAAGGCTATATGGAATGATTCTTTAATACTCTTGTGGATTCATGGATGACCCTTTTACATCTTTAAATATCAATAAGACATGTTGAATTTAAATATTCTATATTTTAAATTCCATATTTTATAAATATTTTCTTGGGCCAGAAATGGTCATCATTGTATTCTTACACTATAGTCAGTATTATTATTTCTGCCTTCTTAAGAGGGAGCAAAACAGACCGGTGCACTGAGGAGCAGGCGCATGGGCTGTTTTAATCTCTGGGTTCTTATTTAACCTAACAGTAATTTAGTGGGTGCTATTCGTTGTCTTTAGTTTGTGTTATTTTTACTCCTTTGTTGGCAGCTCGTGTTTATACTTTGAGAAAATAAAAAGGTTACTTCACATACTGGGGTTTTACCTTATTCTCGTATTATTTTTCACTTGCACAGCATAAGTGCAATCAAAAAGATGGCATTTAAAATGCAATACTAAATTACATATACTTAAAGCTATATTCTCTGTGACAGTGTAAGGCACATAGATAATCAAAAAATAATGATGAATTAAGAGACTATCTTTAGAACTATTATTTGAAGCTGTAGTTCTGCAACTCACTTACTGTGTGACTTTGGACATGTTATATCACCCCTCCAGGTTTCGTTTTGCATCTGAAAAATGAAGAGATTAAAGTAAATGATATATAAGGACCACTGAAACTTTTGCATTCTATAATCAACTGAATAGTATAGATTAGTTCACTACCTCTGTTTTTTCACTATGAGAATCAAGTTATTTGTATTTCTATGGAGTAGATGAATTTAAAATACAGCTTTACCTTTTCTGTTTTTCTTAACTGGAGTCCAAGTGCAGGGTAAATTATGTTAAGATGTTTTGTGTAGTATCGTGAATGTTCTTCCTTCTTCAACCACTTAGGATAGGTCTGGGGAGGGTTCAAGCGATTCTTCTGCCTCAGCCTCCTGAGTAGCTGGGATTACAGGTGGCTGCCACCACGCCCGGCTAATTTTTGTATTTTTATTACAGACGGGTTTCACTATATTGGCCAGGCTAGTTTCGAATTCCTGACCTCAGGCAATCTGCCTGCCTTGGCCTCCCAAAATTTTTCGGATTACAGGCGTGAGCCACCACGCCTGGCCCATATTATTTTCTTAATGGGGTAAAGTGTTTCAGAAAAATCACTACTCCCAATCACTATAAATTTTTTATTTTGCTTTCCTAAAACTGTCCGAAAAGGAGAAGAAATACCCAGCATGAATACAACTTTAGGTGAAAGCATGTACCAATCCAAACACAAGTTAACTTAGAAGAAATTCACAGTGAATGGCTAGGCAGGGTCTGCTAAATAGGTTTCTGCTTTTCAGAAGGTTGTTGGGTGGAGAAGCTACCTAGCTACAAATTATACGAGAAGAGGTTGTGAGCCTGCAAATTATTTATCAAAGACTATTGGTGATATCTTTTCATTATACAGAACAAATTTCCAGCAAGAGAATTATCAGGGTTGATGTCTGGCATCAAGCAAATTAAGATCTAAGCAAAAGAAGAGAAAACTTGTAAGTCCCAACAATAAAATGCTCACCATTTCCCCCTTCTTTATAAGATGAATAATTTAGACATGATTTCTTTTACTTTTTTCTTTACTGAGCTTAATTTTTCTGACTCTTGTACTATGTAATCAATAATATAAGATGGATTTGAATTGCAAAAGCCATACAGAAATTTATTTTAATAGCTCAGACAACTCAGAGGATCAGAAAAGTATATCTTGAGTTTATAGAGATTCTAGGATAAACTTAGCTTATGCTGTTAGAAATGAATAGCTAACCCTTTATATACACTACTAATGTACACTAACATTTTCATTGAGTTACAAAAATTTTTCTTGGTAGGCACTTGAATACGTACTTGCTCTAGAATGCTTGCTGTTGCTTCCCTCAGTTAGCAATAAAATAGTTGCTAATCATTAGTAGATGATGCTAATTAACCCTGTAAAATACGTTTTAAATTTACTTGAGTAAATAAATACTGAAAATAATTTTCAATGTGTCTTGCCTGCATTTATACTCACCTTCTCATCTTGAGTCAAAGTGTAAGTACTTAAGTTTAGAATTAGTGTTTGAGTATATGTTTTGTATTAACATTTAGATTTTTAAATAAAAATCTGCAAATAATTGAAACTCAAACGTCTAATAAGTACATAAAGGAATGTCTGTTGTATCTTGTTAAAAAATAGTTCTGCGATAGTCCTATAATCTGCCCCAATATTATGTACTGCTGGACAAAGAGAATGCAAATATTATCTAAGATGTTACCTTTCCTGGACACCCTGACTTTGCAGATTTTTATTCTCACATGTTACATACAATTCTGGCAGTTTATCCTGGGAAAAAGATTA
>NW_012099732.1:145174-146446 GCF_000951045.1 Mandrillus leucophaeus
CTGTTGTTTCCTGATTCTTTAATGATTGCCATTCTAACTGGTGTGAGATGGTATCTCATTGTGGTTTTGATTTGCAAGAGAAATAATTATTTTTAAAAACACTTTCTCCAGGCAATCTGTAGTTTTAGATTTTAGTAGGAATAATAGGTGCCTGGGAGTCTCCCAGGCCTCATCGGGGTCAGAGGTTAGGAGAATTTTATACCTGAGTAAATTTGGCAGGAGGTCTGCTCCAGAGATTCTGCTTGTCTGTGCAGAAAATGGCCCAGGTTTGGTTGGTGCTTGTAATACTGTCGTTAAATTGAATTTGACTTGTAAGTACTGGTTTCATCTAAGGAATGGCTTTTTCTATTTGTAGTGGTCTTATTGGAGGTACAAACAAGAAAATCACGATTGAAGGTTATGTTGCATGTATACGCTTTGTATAAATGCTTTATTTCACTTAGAAAAAGTTCAAATGTTCCAGAGACCACAGTTTTTGACTATTATAGACAGATAAATGATGCTTTGGAACTTCAATAGATAATAAAGACGTGTTTAGTTTTTCAGGAATAATTGAAAAATGTCCCTCTCATTTACATAAGATGTGGTTATCTTAGAGGGCACACTTTGTTTGCTTTCTCCTCACTTTGAGCCAACATGCACATCATTCTGATTTCCTGGAGTTTTTTCTCTCCTTCTGCCAAATTATATCCTATCCTCCTTTCAAAACTATGTGTAGAACACACATCCTTCGGGGGCCCTTCTGCACTGAACCCACCAGCCTCCAGCCACTCTCACAACATTCCTGTTGGGTTTTACTTTTATTTTTTAAGGTTCAATCATTACTTCATTGATTCATTTGACATATCTGCTAACCATATGCTAGGCATAGCTCTAGACACTTGAGATATATTAAGGAACAAAACAAAACAAATATTTTTTTCTCAAAGAGCTTATATTTTAGTAAAGAGAATGTGATGGTTAATTTTATGTGCCACTTTGGGTAGGCCATGGTACACAGATATTTAGTCAAATGCCAGTCTAGATGTTTCTGTGAAGGTATTTTTTGGTGGGATGAACATTTAAATCAATAGACTTAGAGTAAAGCAGATGACCTGTCATAATGACAGTGGGCACCTCCAATCAGTTGAAGGCCTTCAGAGAAAAAGACTGAGGCCCCCATGAAAGACGGAATTTTTTCTCCAGACTGCCTTCAGACTTAAGCTGCAACATCAGTTCTTCCTGTGTCTCTGGACTGCCAGTCTGCTTTGCAGAATTTAAACTTGCCAGTCC
>NW_012099732.1:147951-157467 GCF_000951045.1 Mandrillus leucophaeus
CACGATCTCAGCTCACCACAACCTCCGCCTCCCAGGTTCAAGCGATTCTTCTGTCTCAGCCTCCCGAATAGCTGGGATTACATGCATGCGCCACCATGACTCACTAACTTTGTATTTTTAGTAGAGACGGGGTTTCTCCATGTTGGTCAGGCTGGTCTTGAACTTCAAACCTCAGGTGATCCACCTGCCTTGGCCTCCCAAAGTGCTGGGATTACTTGAGGTGTATTCTATTAGTTGAAGCAAGTCATGGGATTTATGCAGGTTGAAGGGTTAGAGGAATAGATTCCATGTCCTGATAGGAGAAGCTATAAAAATCACATTACAAAGGAGTGTAATATAGCAAGGAGAATAACTGAGGCAGTTTATTGGTAAACTATCTCCATCAAGGCCATTTTTGATGCCCTGCTGAGAGACGGTGGTTGCAGACTGGGGTGGAAGGTGGAGGGGGGATGACTCGGTCAGAGCCTTTACCCATTTTCAAGGTTGAGGCAACAGAATTTCTTGATGGATAGGTATGGCATGAAAAGGAGAAAAGGAGAGGAGGCAGGGATGGGTCTGAGGTTTTCAGCCTGAGCCCCTAGAATGATGGAGTTGCCGTACCCAGATTAAGGAGAGATTGTATGTGGAACAGATTTCTGAGAGAAGATCAGGAATTGAATTTTGATCATGTTACTTGACATGTCTGCTAGATACATGAGTAGAAATGTGATATAGGCAGTTTGATATCGAGGGTAAAATTTGAGGGACAGTTTCAGGCTGGAGTCATCAGATTATAGCTGGTATTTAAAATGATGGGACCAAACAATATCACTTCAGGCATGACTAAAGATAAAGGAAAGGACCATGAATTGAGACCTGGAAAGAATACACTCATACTAAAGTTAACGCTAATGCTTCAGTGTGCCGGAAGTTCAAGAAGAAGAAGAAGAACCAGGAACGGAGACTGAGAAGGGGCAGCCTTCTCAGTCCACTCTACAGGGTAAAAGTAGACCTAAAGAGTGCAGTGTCTTTAGAGGTCAAGAGAAGAAAGTGAATTGAAGTGCAGGAAATGATTCACTTTGCCACATACTGCTGACAGGCCACATGAGATCATTGCCAGCCAGATCATTTGAGATTTTTGTGAAAACAAACTTTGAGACTTTTTTGTTATTTTGTCTATCAAGAAAACATTTCCATCTTGGTTGTCACAAGAGTAATAGTAGTAGTAGTACAGTAGTATACTAGTAACAGTATATTAGTAACAGTAATAATAGTAGTAACAACAGTTGTGTTGTAATAGTAGTAGCAGCAATGTAATAATAGCAGTAGCAGCAGCAGCAACAATAGCAGAAGCATGCTTAGGCACTGCTCCATGTGCTTTGTATGGATTATCTCTGTGCTTTGTTTGGATTATCTCGTTGAACACTCCCAGTAATCCTCTTTTAAATTAATGAGGAAACCGAGGCACAGAAATGTTAACTAATTTTCCCAGAGCCAATAAGTGATGGATCCATAATTAAAATTCAGACATTCTGATTCCAGGGCCATCCACCTCATTACTCTACCACATTAAGGATGTAGGAACAATGGCCTCCTTTGTGCCATGGTTGCAGCAGATTACATTTTAGGCATCAGATTCTATCATAATTTACTATGAAAGCCAGGCTTCTGATCCTGTAACCATTCTAACATACCTTTTTCTTGTTTATTTACTTAATTATCTACATCTCCATCTAAAACCAATTGGAAGCAGCCTTTACTAATTCTATGACATAAACGGATCAAGAGTAAGTGATGGGATAGAATAGACTCTTTGCTTCCATCCGTCCTTCTAACACCTGGCATACTCGTGGGACAGAAATGGTAACTTTTATTTCTTTAAAATTTGCAAACCAGACTCAAAATGTGATATTGAAATTTTAACAAACTCTTTCATAATTATCCACGTTTTTAATAGAATTAATGGCGAGTTTCCTAGGTCACTTAAGCATAAACAGGGTCTCAGTTTTTGCACTGCATATAATAAAATGTTGTCTTTGAATGAAAACATATTGTAATTGTAGATAGCAAAAAGAATGATTAAAATTTGTTCCCATTCAAATTTGGCCTAAGAGTTACTCATGTTTATTTTATGTTTCTCTAAGATACAGATGCAATTCCTAGTCATTCTAATAATGGAAATGCTTCAACAAAGTACAAAAACATGCCTTAAGCCATAGATTATTTTAGTCATAGTGGCCATTTAAATCCATTTTGAAGTGATAAATGGGAAATTATAGTGGAATATAGAGGTGGAAATGTCTGTAGCCAGAGAGGTAAGCATCTGTAACATTGGTTCTGTGTTGCCCACCTACAGCAAAGTGCGGTGGGCATAGTGTGATTTCAACCTACTCAAGGACAGAAGACAAAAATTAACGCAAATTCATATTCCTACCTTCAAATTCTTCAAATACTATGAATACTTTCAAATTCTGTCCCACCTGGGATATATTTTCAATTGAGATATATATATATGTGTGTGTGTGTGTGTGTGTGTGTGTGTGTGTGTACCTTTACTTGACTACTGAATCCCTACAAAAATCTTCACTGGTCTCCATTGTCTAGAACACTTCCTGGGCTTTCCTGCTTTAGCAACTTATCTAATGTTCTTTCCTCCACTCAAAATTCCTTTTTTTTTTTTTTTTTTTTTTGTATTCTTCCACCAACAGTGACCTCCCTTCTCTGTCTCTAGTCTTTCTGTATAGTCTTCCAAGCCCAGCTTACATTTCATCTCCCCCATGAAAACTTTTCATGATCTGTCTGGAGGTTTCACAGGTGAATTCCTATGGAACTTGGCTCTGTATAGCTAAAGATCACACTAAACCCCAGAATATAATTACTGATGAATGTGTCATCTCAACTTTAAATTGTAGTCAACTGAAATTAGATTGATACATTATATTTTCCCCTTAGGGAGGGATTGGAGTTTGGTATTCAATCAATTTTTTTCCCTGAATGAGTGGATAAATGAACAAAGGACACAGATAATAAGTGTCTAAAGTATAAAGTAGGTTAGGAGTAAGAGAACTGAGAAGTGGTAAAACAGACAGGACTCCATATATAGAGTCAACAGACAGAGTATTTTATTACTGTAAAGAGGTCATGAAAAGTTTCATCTAGGTACAGGACAACAAAGTGAGGTTTTGGTCAATGCAAGAAATGGAATAACTCTGTGGTCTCAAGTCACATTTTGACTGTAGTGTGTGGTGAGATTTTGTGCATTAGTTTTTTTTACATTTCATGGGAACTGGGCACATAATTCTACATATCCTAAAAGTAGAACTGGGCCCATAAAATATTCTAATTAAAAACTGTATTCTTTGTGGGTTTATTCACATGTTTTCTGCATATTATAATCTAATATCCTTGCTTAGAAAAACACATTTTATTGTTTTTGAGTCATATCCCCATCTTGAGTTTATTAAACTTGAATGAAAATAAATTACTCTAAAAACAAGGCTATATTTTCAACATTGGTACTTGAAAAGGCTTTGAAAGTAAACTATATAGTTTGGTGGTGTCCCCACCCAAATCTCATCTTGAATTGTAGTTCCCACAATCCCCACATGTCATGGGAGGGACCTGGTGGGAGGTAATTAAATAATGGAGGCAGTTACCCCCATGTTATTCTTGTGATAGCGAGTGAGTTCTTACAAAAGGTGATGGTTTTATGAAGGGCTTCCCCTCACCCTTCACTCTGTGCTTCTCCTTGCTACTGCCATGTGAAGTAGAATGTGTTTGCTTCCCCTTCCACCATGATTGTAAGTTTCCTGAGGCCTCCCCAATGATGTAGACATGTGAGTCAATTAAACTTCTTTCCTTCATAAATTACCCAGTCTTGGGTATTTCTTCATAGCAGTGTGAGAACAAACTAGTACACTAAATAAAGTTAAAGTTCAAAACATTAAGCAAATTTAAGTCTTACAAATGGTAAGGCTTTGCCCATGTCAAATATAGACATTTATTACAGCAGCATGGTTTTCATTTTTGTCTTTTGGTCTTTTCCATTTGGAGAGGTTTGATTAATGTTATGTTAAATGCCTAACATTAGGTAATAAATTAAGTTACTCATGCTGTGCCTAGCCCATTCCCACCTACTTCTAGCAGCAAAAGGTAGCTGAGGATAAACAACTCCATGAGGGGAAATTCACTATATATATGTTCAAACAGATATATCCATGTTCTCAAAGAGGGAGAGGGGGAGAAAAAAAGCTTTCAAAGAAAATATTTCAAATATTTGTCTTTTTCTTCCTATTTTATACATATGTATTACGAAGAAAAAAATGCTCAGCAAATTAAGAAAGCCCACTAGTAATCCGTAAGGACTGCTGCCACTACTGCTGTCACTACTAGGTCTTGATGACAGGCAACATTCTGAAGAAATATATCTAAATCATGGACTTTTTTTTTTTAAGTTAAGAAATCCAGAAAAGTCATAGGTCCTGATTACAGATTATGGCACAATTTCAATGACAGTTTTTAAACATAATGTCCTCTTAGTTGTAAACCCACATATGGGTCCTTTATTGGCCAAGTTCAGAGCCAATTTCTTCATGCAAGCCTGGAACCCTATCTATTCCTTTCTGATCTTTCAACAGTTTTCAAGGAGTCGGCCTTCTTTCTTTCCAGAAAGCAATCATCCATTCTTTCAACTTCATGTCACTAACATTACTCATCATAGTGGAGGAACAGACGAGGGCAATCATATTTTTTTTTAATTTTGGAAACAGCCCAAGTTGTAAAAGTCTTTCAAATTTGTTTGTGTAGTTCCCTAGTCTATGACTGTTAATTTTCTCAGATGTTATTGAAAGTTTCCTTTGTTTGTTTATTTATTCATTGGCTCTTTCATTCAACAAGTGTTTATCAAGTACCTACTATGTGCCAGGCACTGTTTTGGACTCTGGGAACATATCAGTGGACAAAATCTTAAGAAAGTGAGCATTCTAGAGGGGAGAAATGATTATAAACAAACAAACCAAAAACAAAATCCAATCTACCAAGTAATGATAAGTGATATGAGAAAAATAAGCTGAGTTAGTGGAAAAGAAAGCTGGGTGGGAGGGTTGCTGCTTTGTATTGGATGGTCAGTGAATACTGCTCTGATATTAGTTGTTGAGCAGGACCTGAAAGAAGTGAGAGGTGCGTTATGCAGATATCTGTGAAAAGATCCGTTTAGACAGAGGAAACAGGAATTTAAAAAGTCCTGAGTGTGCTTGATGTGTTCAGGGAATGACTAGATCACTGTGGCTGGAGCAGAACGTGCAATATATTCGAGGATGGAGAAAACGACATCGGATAAAACAGAGCTGGGGCTGGACCTGGGCTTTAGTGTCCACTTTAAGGGCTTAGGTATTTATTCCAAGTGAGATGGGAAGCTATGGAAGAACTTTAAGCAGTGAAGTGACATGACCAGGTTTAAGTTTTAAAAGGATCACTTTGACTTTTACATTAAAGAACAAACTGTAAGTTTAAGTTCATAAACAGGGAGAACAGTTTTAAATCCATTGCAATAGTGCAAATGCTAGATGAGTTCTTGTTTCAGAAATGTGTACATTCAGGCTGGGTCTGGTGGCTCACACCTGTAATCCCAGCACTTTGGGAGGCTGAGGCAGGCAGAACACTTGAGGTCAGGAGTTCAAGACCAGCCTGGTCAACATGGTGAAACCCTGTCTCTATCAAAAATATAAAAAATTAGCTGCATGTGGTGGCACATGCCTGTAATCGCAGCTACTTGAGAGGCTGAGGCAGGAGAATTGCTTGAATCCAGGAGGTGGAGGTTGCAGTGAGCCGAGATAGCATCACTGCGTTCCAGCCTGGGCAGCAGAGCGAGACTCTGTCAAAAAAAAAAAAAAAAAAAAAGAAAGAAGGAAGGAAGGAAGGAGGGAAAGAAAGAAAGAAAGAAAGAAGGAAAGAAAGAGAAAGAAAGAAAGAAAGAAAGAGAGAGAAAGAAAGAAGGAAAGAAGGAAAGAAAGAAAGAAAGAAAGAGAGGGAGACATTCAGTCCAGTCTGGGTTCGATATTTAACCATGATGCTTACCTCATAGCCAGCTTTTGGGTTTGGCATTTTCTCAGAATCATTCATAACCTTCCCTGATCTCATTTCTGTACATGGACCAATCTCTTCCTAATCCACCTATACCCAAGATAGTCCCTATGAACCATCCTAGGGGAGAAACATTCAACCTTTTGGCTCTCAAAAATTTTTCTTCTGGGCTTCAAATGTTTTGTAGGTAACTTGCATTTGTAACTTTTTCTTTCTTCACCCTTTTAAAACTTTTTTGGTTTTACCTGTAGCACATTCAATCATATGCTACCAAAGTCAGTTCTGGCTTTAGCTGGAACTCAGTCTCCTTACCTGTTGCCTGAAATGAGTCTTTCTGTACCTGGTATGTGTCCTGTGATGGGCGACATCCTCCTAGTGGCACTAGTGACTCATTTTTTAGAATTCTCTGAATTTTCTTGCTTTCTCTACCCCTTATATCTCCGTAAAAGCTAATATTTCCAGTCTGAGAGATGTCTCTGGTCCCGAACTCCTTTTACAAAGAATAATGATTGACAGGCCTTGAGCCTTAGTTCTATTTTTCAGTTCCGACCACCTTCTCCCATTACTTATGCCAGAGGTTTCTGGCTACATACCAGCCATATTAGCTCACAGTGTGTTCTGTTTAGCCCATACCGTGCTTTTAAAATTGTTTGAATAGTTGCTGACACTTAAAAATGATGAGGTTTATATAAAAACTGATTTTTTTTCACATCTCTTGAAAAATGGGAAGACTTGGCTAAACCAGGTGTGTATGATTATATGACAACAGTCAACCAGAGCTGAGTAGTCATTTGCCAAGGTGTTCTGCAGTTCCCCACAGCCTCAGCCAGCCTGGTGCATGCTCCTTTAAGTTCCCTGCCTGCTGGTCCTTCTAGACATTTAAGTGTGACAATTATGCTTTCCGCTCCCATTCTCCCACATCTCACTATCCTTTCCAGATTATTCTAGGGCCCTCCAATGCCCCTGAAGTATTATTCAGGACAATGAAAGAAATCTTTTAGAATTTTATTTTAAAATAAAAATAACAGCTCCCAACATATGGAAAACAATAAGAGACATAGCTTTCACATAGAAAAGAGTGACCAACTTCTCATAAATTTTCAAAATAATAATAAAAATAGATGCTGGTTAGTTGTCCAATTTAGTGCAACCTAGGAAACCACTGAACATAAACTCTGACCTTCCTCTTAGCCTAGCCCTCCCCGACCCCAGTCTCCTCTAGCAAAGCCTTCTGAAATAGGATTTATGAGATGATCAAGAATGCAATGAAACTGTGCACAAAGATACTGACATTAGATTTGCCATGACCACTCATGACAAAGTTTCTATTGGCTTTTGGCCCATTTTCAGATGTCTGTATGATGAGAGATAAATTCTCCAATATCCCATTAGAGTTACTAAGCAGCCTCAATTCAGAGGAGTATACATATGTAAAGGTTTTATTTCTTCCAGTCACTGCCTTTGGCCATACCTAATTCATTCTCCATTTCTTGTCACTTAATACCATCTGGGATAGATTCCATAAATTTTCAGTCATGCTGAGCCATTAAAACTCTGTTATTTTAAAGCATCAACCTCAAATTTGATTTAAATCTCTTCCCTCCTTTGAATCTTTCTTGTGTGGTTTTTCAGAGGGCTCTGCAGACCCTTTTGCTCCACAGTTTCTTAACCAGAAGATCCAGCTTGAACTCCACCTCTTCCTCCTACCATCATGGAATATGCCCCCACCACATAGCTTCTTGTTACTGCCCTCCCTCAATCCCTGCACTTACTCAAGCAATCACCTTGTGGGTAGGGCAAGATGCCTACAACCTGGCTATCTTCTGACCCAAAGTCAACTCACTCATGTTTGCCATAAACAGTGGTAGGGCAGATCAGACCCCTCTCCTTCCTAGTGTTCCTCTTTAGGTGCTTCTTCCCCCAACCCAGATTTACATAGAGACAAATCAGCCAGTTCACGACCTAAGCAGATGTTTAACCAGGACATTCATCCATTCCACTGAGGTTGCAAATCTTGTAGTCCCCCAGCCTCTGAGCTTTTCTGTCTTGCCTTGGTGAGGATAAGGGAGGTGAATCATCTCTCATTCCAAATCCTACAGATCCTCCAGTTTCTCCATTGAGGCTTGCGCTTTCCTCTGCCCATTCCTTTTTTATAAAGACGAAATTGGGGAATAGTCACATGTGGCAGGCTCAGCTTTGCAGACTCTATGGAAGCTTTGAGGAAGGTCTCATGATTGGCTGCTCTCTTCAGAAAAAATGGGGACTTTACAATTTCACACACATGTTGCTCTGTGTTCGGAGCCTTGATGCCAAGTCTGGAGAAACTGTATTCAACATCTTGTTACACTCTTCTCTTTGGGCTGGCTGAATCAGCTGGGGTCTACCAATGAGTGGCAGAAAACTTGACCCAAAATGGCCCCAGCAATGAGGAAGTATGTTGTCACTTAACTAAAAAGCCCAAATGGAAAGATCTGGCTTCAGGCCGTATTGGTTTCTGGCTCAAAGGGCATCTCCTGGTCCCTAGCTCCACTTCATTTCCTCTGGATGAAGAAATAGTAGATGGAAGAGTTGTGGGGTTCTTGTGGAGGCCCCCAAGTTTCACACCATTACAAGCCAGCTTTCCCAGTTGTGCAAACAAAAGTCCTGGAAAACGACTTGGGTTGTGTGCCTGTCCCTGACTGTCTCACAGTGCTCAGTGATAGCTGATGCCACTCTGAGGGCCAGCTGAAGTTTGTAAATAACTTCACTTCATTCCTCCTAACCGCTTATGGTATCCATCAAAGAAGGCCATGGGTTTTCCAGATCCAAATGTGTCCAAACATAAACTGAGGGCATTAGATACATGCTAAGACCTGAGTTGAAGGTATAGGCTTGGTGACATAATGTAGCTATTTATGGGTTTCAGACAGGAATAAAGATTAGTCGTTAAAAATGTAGGCTCTTAGAGTAAGACAGGCCCAGATTCAAATGATTGCTTCACCAGAGCAAGAAACCTTGGATAAGTACTTAACTTCTCTAGAGACTCAGTTTCCCCAACTAGAAAATGGGAGTATTGAGAATACCCAAATCATTGGTTGTTAAAAGGATGAAATAAAATATCTGGCACAATTATTATATTTCTTAATATATAACCATGTTATATAATAAATATAATATAATATAATATAATATATTAATATATGTATTAGTCTGTTCTCGTGCTGCTATGAAGAAATACCTGAGATTGGGTAATTTATAAGGAAAAGAGGTTTAATTGACTCACAGTTCCAGGTGGCTGGGGAGGCCTCAGTAAACTTACAGTCATGGCAGAAGGGGAAGCAACACACTCTTCTTCACAAGGAAGCAGGAGGGAGAAGTGCCAAGCAAAGAGGGAAAAGCATCTTATGAAACTGTCAGGTCTCGGGAGAACTCACTCAATATCACAAGAACAGTGTGGGGGTAACCTCCCCCATGATT
>NW_012099732.1:157767-158743 GCF_000951045.1 Mandrillus leucophaeus
TATATATTAATATATAATGTCTGGCACAAGGAGATGCTCAATAAGTATTATTTTTATTGGTAAGTACTTTCTCTTCTTGGCACACAGAGCAATGCTGTGGAAAACCATGCTAAATTATGAAGGATTTTCCTTGTAGTTTCTAGAAGTGGCCAATTTGATAGTTATTCCAGACAGTAAGCAAATTTTCCTGCCATTTCTCCTATTTTTCTTTGTAAATAGCAAGTGGAGAACCTAGCATGAGAGATGGAGGGTGAAGGAGACTTAAGTATATGAATTGTCTTAAGCACTGATGTGTCTGTGTATATGTATATATATACACACACACACATATGTATCTGCATGTATGTATCTATATATATAGATATGTGTATGTGTATATGTGTACATGCATATATATGTATAGATATGTGTGTGTGAGACTAAGATATTTATGCTGGGATTATGCTAGCAGAGATTCACTGATCATTTCCCAAAAGCAACACACGATACTTTGCAGGCTATGCCAAATTTGAGACGCATATGAATTTAGCAACACTGCAAGACATTACCGAGGCCTTCTACTCTTAGATATGTTTCCGCAAAAAGAGGAAAATCAAGGCATTTTTGTGGGGTCATTTAAAGCGAAGCAATCTTACTCAAATTTCATATTTAAGTAAATTGTAAAAATACTGATGACTTAAATTCACTTTTCTAAAATGCATTTTTAACATTTATTTATTTATTTACTTATTTATTATTTACTTATTTTTTTGAGATGGAGTCTTGCTCTGTCACCCAGGCTGGAGTGCAA
Organism: Mandrillus leucophaeus; assembly: GCF_000951045.1. Lineage (NCBI taxonomy): Eukaryota > Metazoa > Chordata > Mammalia > Primates > Cercopithecidae > Mandrillus > Mandrillus leucophaeus. The sequence goes on from NW_012099732.1 coordinate 158,558, forward strand.
TGGCATGACTTCAGCTCACCTCCACCTCCTGGGTTCAAACGATTCTTCTGCCTCAGCCTCCCAAGTAGCTGGGATTACAGGTATGCGCCACCATGCCTTGCTAATTTTTATATATTTAGTAGAGGAGGGGATTTCACCATGTTGGCCAGGCTGGTCTCAAATGCCTGATCTCAGATGATCCACTTG
>NW_012099732.1:160743-173388 GCF_000951045.1 Mandrillus leucophaeus
GACCACAATAGTGATATGAGACCCTTTAATCATTAGTTTTAAACAATTATAAATAATCAAGGAATATATAGCTTATCTCCAGCAGAGAATTGTCATGTATAATTAAGGGTGAGATGCTGATTCATATAGAGAAATGTGTAACATAGAAGGCACAGGGGCACATATTCAAGGGAGACATGGAAGCATCCTGAGATGAAGGACAAGTGTGGGATTTGGGGTGAAACAACCCAATTCAAACCCTGGTTCTGTTTGTTGTTAGATGAATGGCCCTAGGTAAGTATCTGAGACTCCCATATCTGTCAAATAAGAATGATTGTATTTACCTCACAGGGTTGTTGCAAGAATTAAATGGCATAAAAAACAACGAGAAGCACAGAGCATAATACTTAATCCAAGAAGGCTCTCAAAAACTGCTAGCTTTACTTTTTTGTTTGTTTGTCTTTTTCTTCCCTCAACCTTTATTTTTGTGTGTGTGACAGTCTCATTCTGTTGCCCAGGCTGGAGTGCAGTGTTATGCTCACTGTAGCCTCAAACTCCTAGACTCAAGCCATCCTCGTGACTCAGCCTCCTGAGTAGCTAGGACTATAGGCATGCACTACCAAGCCTGGCTACTGTTTAAAATTTTTGGTAGAGATGGGAGTCTCACTGTGTTGCCCAGGTTGCGCTAACTTTTCTTATGGCCAGAAAGGGTCCTTGATGTTTAAGGATTTAATAGCCAGGGGCTGGGAGTAGGGGGACAAACTAAACAAATATTTCTTATATGAAATTAAACTGTGCTCACTAATTATCCCTGATAACCTTACCTGATGAATCAGGGGACGAAATCTCCATCTTCCCTAACATTTTACAATATTTTTCCAATAATATTTGATTACTGATTGGAGCACATTTTTATCTCTCAGCATTTAGATTCACACAGTGTGAGTGCTCTTAGCTACCTTGGACTCATATATTTGTGTGAGCAGATCTTTGTAAGTTTGACCTCACTAGCCTTTGCATTAAGGACATCTCTGAAAACTGAAAGCAAAAACTTTTAGGAAACAACAGCTTCTCGTCTCTACAGTGAGGAATCCCTGGAAACCTTGGTAGTTGAGCCCTGACTATTCAATAATTCAGTTAACTACAGAATCGGTTAGGTATATAAACTTGGTGATCACAGTTTTGCTAGGAATTCACTTCTGGAGACTTAGTAGCATTCAAAGGATGCATAACTTAAGACATACTATTGAAGGATAGTATTTGTAATTTATTAGCTAAAGTAGTGTCACCATGTGGCAAGTGCAAAAATAGCACGTATTCAGACAGTACATTTTAAAAGTAGCAATTTCTTACTAATTTTTAATTAATTGATTTTGATAATTTGGTTGATTTTAATGAATTTATTTTCATTTTAGTTACCATTGTTCAAAATGTTAGACAAAATTAAGCTTTTACTGTTTTTTATTTGGATGACTTCTAGTACATGTAATTCAAATGTACATAAAAGGCAATAACCCTGTAATTTAATGTTTGTGTTAGGAACTTAATGTTAAAATGGATTCCTGGAGCTAAGTGAAATGTGATGAAGGCTGGACTTGGATAATGTTAAATAAGTATTAGATTGCCTTGCTTTGTTTTGCACTCTACTTACAAATTTGATTGATTCCCTGGGTGAAAATAAATAGATAAGGTGCTAGGAGAATTGACTAGCATTAAAAATGTAAAGGTGGGGTTTTATGGGCCATATGGCAGACTGACCACATGCTTATTTAAATAAAATTGAAGAAACTTCAACAGGACATATACACAATGAGAGAGAAGACACACACACACACACATACACACACACACACACACACACACACACACAGACAGAAAGAGAGAAAGAGAATGAGATTTCAGTGGATACCTAGAGGAGGAAAAGCAGCTGGAGGAATGGGATGGAGGGAGCTGGAACACAGTCTAGAGTGTTTAAACAAAGGGCTACAACTGAGGAGACTCTGGTTATGCCTCTGAAATCTGGAATGTGAGATAAAGCACAAAGGTGTGTGGGTGTGAGAATGCAGAGCAAAATATAGGAGTCAACTGAAGATATATACCTAGAAAAGTTGACCCTAAATTCTCAGCCACTAACCTGTCAGTATGCATACAACTCCAGGCATCCAGACCCTTCGATCCTAAGAAACAAACTGGAATGATCTCTTTGGCTTTTATTTCATATAATGCTTTAGAAAAAAGCCTATCTGGTCACGATGGAGTAACATGGACCAGATTTACCCTTCTGGTTTAAACAGCTAAAAAACTGGACACAATATATGAAACAGTTTGCAGGACACTGACCATCAGAGATTGAAGAACAGTGACTCCTGAGAGATGGAAAACCAATGAGATAGACAATACAATTGGCATAGCTCACTGCTTGGTGAGAATTTCCAGAATGCAACACAAGAGAGAAACCAGGCAGAAACCAGTGGTTTCCTTGAGTTGAGGAGAAGGAGATGAGAATCTGGGGAAGCCAAGTAAGCTAGACCACCAGAGAGGAGGTTTGTGAACAGAAGGGGAGCTCTGGAGACCCGCTGAGGGCTCCTTTAAGCGTTCAGCTGAGTCCTGATCAGTACATGTGTGAGGAAACCACTCAAGGCCAGAGAAAGAACCAAGGCAGAGAATCTGGAAAAAAATCCATGGAACTCACAGGTCCAGGATTAGTGCTTGTCCCCAGCAGCTGACTGGGAATCCTCATAATTCACAAGATGTTGGGTAGAGTACTCAGAAGAGTTCTGACACAGTAGTGGGTAAAATTAACCGTAGACTAACACTGGTTTGATCCTGCTAAACAAAATATACAAGTAAATCCCAAAAGAGTTAGTTTAGGATTGTTATGTCTTTTGCTTGAATGGGGCCTTTTGTTATTATGTATTAGTAATATCATGCTTTCTCTCTAATACTACATCTTACCTTAAAATCTATTTTGTTCGCTGTGAATATAGTCATATTAGCTTTTTTTGGTTAGCGTTTCACCATGTATCTCCATTAATTTACTTTCAATCTACCTGCTGTTTTCCCAAGCTTGATTTCCCTGTGCAAGTGTTTAGAAAAAGTCCTCAAAGAAAAAAGCTAGAATGAATATGAGATTTGCCATGTGTGTTTTCCTTCTCTCAGGGTCTTTAACCCTTGCTATCAGGTGCCTGCTGATGATAGTGGTAGAAGGCATATAATGCCTAGGCAGATGGGGCGCGTCCCAGTGAAACCTGACCTTCAAGCCAGAAACTGTCCCGGGGAAATCCTCCAACTGGATTCAAAACCCACCTTCCCATTTGGCGCACTTTCCTCTGATTGTTCCCCATTCTACACCTATTTTACACACACCTACCCTTTCCTAATTACTTTTCTACCCTCTCATGCCCATATTTGAATGGTGTCTTCCCTCTGACCTTTCTTTGGATACTCACAAACCAATCAGCAGACAGTCCCTATTCTGAGCCCATAAAAAGCCCCAAGCTCCGCCGTATTGGGAAAATTTCCCATCTTGAGGTAGGAGAACCAACCCCGCATCCCCTCTTTTTGCTGAGAGCTTTCCTTTTGCTTCGTAAATTCGACTCCACTCACTCTTTGATGTCTGTGTGCCTAATTCTTCTGGGTCATGAGACAGGAACCTGGACCTAGATGAGCAAAGGAGCCAAAAATCCTGCATCAAAGACAGTTTTTAATACATCTTGTCACTTCTTACAGTTTTTGTGAAAAGGTAAGCGTGAATCCAGCTACTCCATCATGACCAGAACTGGCATTGTCCCATCTACTATCTAGCTTCCAACATTTTGCTATTGTTTTCTCTCCTGTCCTCCTCATCCTTGTGGGTTTATGCCTTTTAACATGGTTTTTCACAGGGAGAAAAGGTAAACAGGTGCTCAATCTGCCGTGTTTAATCAGAAATCCTCATCTCTGCTCTGCTGGAGTTTTGCCTGAAATTGCACCTCTGTATACTTGTCTGCTTTCTCCCCTTTCCCTACTTACCTTTCCCACTTCCTTGCCAGTATTTCTGGGGAGCATTTCCTTAATAAATGACTTTGTTTTCTCATTTCAGGTGGTACTTCTGGGGAGCCAGGCCTAAGGTAATTCAACATACTGTAATATTCACCTCTTAAGTTAAAATGCATTTATAGTCTATAACCATAATTTCTATGTTTATTTAAACTTGGTTGTGTTTGGTTTGCCATTGGTCTTTTTTACAATGGCTTTCACTTTAATTCCTGTTTGATCAGATTTTATTATATGGAAGATTTCATAAGATAGTCCTATGTATACTGTATTTCCCAAATTATTTCATATTTGCCTGCTGTCTTTATAGCTTAATGAAAAGAGGTCTGAATGTCAGACATTTTAGGCTCAGTTTCTTTCCCTCAGCATTTTGCAGACAATGTTCTGCGCCTTTTGATACTGTGAAGAAATCACAAAGTAGCTCAATTTTCATCCAGGTGTAACTTTTTACATTCTTCCCACATACCCAAAGAAATTTTATTCTTAAAATTCAATAAAGACCCGGAAAGATTTCATCAGGTTTCCAAATTTTATGGGAATACACTGTCCTTTGAATCTGTGATGTAAATTCCTCCTTTATTTATGAAAGTTGTCTTCTATTATAACCTAAAATGTATGTCATACTCCATTTGTTTATTCTTACTCAGGGACACAGATTAACTTTATATTCTGTGGGTTTTGTATCTATTCTCCCTTTATCATGTTATCTGTATTTGCTTAACCTATTTTCTTTTTTTCCGTGTTCATTGAAATTGACTCCAGTGTTTCCTCCAGAACTGCAGTTGAATCAATAGCTGCTAGCCATGTGTGACTATTTGAATTTAAATTCATTAAATAAGTTATAAAGTTTAAAATTCAATTCCTTGACTCCACTAACACACTTTAAGTGTTCAGTAGGCACTTGTGACCGCTGCATGGAACAGTGCAGTTACAGAACATCACAATCACTGCAGAAAGTTCTTCTGGACAGTGCTGTTCTCAAGCAATAATGAGTCTCTACAACTTGCGGCGTTTTTTTCCTCTTTCTGATTTATTTATTGCTTGCTTCTGTAATCGTATCATATTAGTCCTTAACACTTTCTTATAACCTGTTATTTCTATGTTATGATTTTATCTTATCCTCAAAGTCTTCTTATACAAATTAGTGTCCTTGTAAACTCTTGGGGTGTGACGTACAGTAGGGAATTTTCCCTTTGGGAGGAAGTTTGCTTTGTACTAGAACATATCCTTTTATCTGTTATTTGCACACAGTCTTTTTCACATTAGTTTTATTTATTTTGGGCTGAAATACATATTTTCCCTCCTTACACTGGTTTATGTTTTTCCCGTTTGTTTCTCTTTTTACTGAAACTTATTTGTCCAAACCTGGTTATCCTGCTGGTAATGTGGCTGAATTCTCCCTTACTTCTTTTCTCTTTTCCTTACTTTATGAACTATACTGCAAGGGCCAGCAAATATGGCCTGTGGGACAAATTGGCCCATCTCCTCTTTTTGCAAATAATTTCACTGAAGCAGGGCTACACTCACTCCTTTGCTCTTTGCCTCTGGCTGCTTTCATGTGCAATAGCAGAGCTGAGTAGTTGTGACAGAGATCACACAGCTTGGGAAGTCTAAATATTTACAGTCTGGCCTTTTACCAAAAATTGTGCTGACCCCTGAAGTGCAGCGAAGAAAGAATTATCTGTAGCCCAAGGGCATGGGGTAGGGTGAGAACAGAGTTGGAAGACATCCTCCATTAGCCAAACTGGGCTGTTTCTCATTTGCAGTTTTGTTAAAGGTCTTCGGCCTGGGTTTACTTAGTGTCTTCGTTGGGGCTGCCATTGTAAAGTACTATAGATCGGTTGGCTTCTAAACAACAGAAAGTTATTTCTCACAGCTCTGGAGACTGGAAGTCTGAGATAAGGGTGCCAGTATGGTTGGGTTCTAGTGAGGGTTCTTCCAAGTTGCCGATGGACAGCTTTTTGCAGTATCCTCACATGGAAGACAGTGTAAGCAGGCTCTCTGGGGTCACATTTATAAGGGCATTAATCCCATTCATAAGGGGGCTAAAATCCCCTGATGATCCAATTACCTTCAAATACCACCAGGTTGGGGGTTAGGATTTTAACCTGTGTATTTTGGGGGGACACAGACATGCAGTTCACAACACATCACATCGCCAGGTATACTCTCTTTCAGTCCAGGGATAAACCTGAGATTCAGATAATCCTCAATCCTTAGTTCAGCTTGGACCTCTGAATTCTGCTACTTTTAAGGAGATGTAGCTCAGTTTATACTCTTGCCCTATACTCAGGCGTCAATCATTTCTACAATCAGAGCTGAAAGGCTAATAAAAGGTGGGTCTGGCTTCCTCACTGAGCACTGTTAAGATTAGAAGAATGCTACCCGGGCCGTCCACCAAGGACTCTGGGCTCAGGCCCTTTCTTACCTTCACTGCCTCAGTTCTTATTTCTATTTTGATGAAGACTTCCGCTTCACCAACTTCCCTTTGGTGAGATGTTGCAGACTTTTTTCCTCAGCTCTCCTTCTTAACACATCTGAAAAGGCAGTGTTGGGAGCTTTCTAGAGCCCACAATATGCTCCTTAAAAGCGGTGGCTCATGCCTGTAATCCCAGCACTTTGGAAGGCTGAGGTGGGCAGAACACCTGAGGTCAGGAGTTCAAGACCAGTCTGGCCAACATGGTGAAACCCCGTCTCTACTAAAATTACAAAAACATTAGCCGGGTGTGGTGGCACACGCCTGTAATCCCAGCTACTTGGGAGGCTGAGGCAGGAGAATCACTTGAGCCCAGGAGGCAGCTGTGTCAGTGAGCTGAGATCGCACCATTGCATTCCAGCTTGGGTGACAGTGAGACTCCATCTCAAAAATAAATAAATAAAGCTTTGTTTTTTATGGTTCAACAACATCTGTGTGGTATATTTTTCTGTTTCTAAAATCTATTTTTGTGCATATCTTAGATTTTTGCAGAAATGAAATTTCAAGATCTGGCTTTCCTCTGGCATCTGAAACTGGGGGATTTGATATATACATTTCAGAAAATGATCAGTGAAGAACATATTTGAAAAAAAGCTCCTGTAGCCATGTTCTTTCATTTTAAGGTGAATGATTTGCAGTTGGAATAACCAACCACAAGGAGGTGTGCTTCTTTTCACCTAAATTTCGTTAAATAAACTAACAAGTACAATACATATGGTTTATTCTGGCTTTTGTTTTTATTTAAAATGACCAATGAATAAAATTATACAACATGGATGTAGCATTTTAAAGTTACCTCCTTCAATTATAAAATTGACTTAACAATATTTTGTACACCTACAAGGTGCAAGGCACACTGCTGGGCTGTTTGTTAACAGCATACTATACTCTATGTCTTCACAAGTCATTTGCACAGAAAGGTGTTTGAAATTCTGTGTGATTTGTTAAAATCAGTAATTCCAGATGGGTTTACTTCAAACAAGTGATACAATGATAGAGGCAGGAGGCAGAGAAATTTTAGGCAGAAAAGGGAGGGTCCCTGACAAAACCCCACCCTCAAGCCAAAAAGCCTGAAACCACAGCCCAAAGTGAGAACTTCTCTCCCTTTTGTCTGCTCAAATGTTGCTTTTTCCTAAACTACTCATGGCCCACCCTGCCCGCCATCCTGTGCTATGAAGGCCACAGACTCAGCCAGCAGAGAGGAGAAGCAACTGGACGTGAGGGACTATGGCTGAATGTCAGAGAGAAGTGGATTGATTTCAGAGGGACATTTTGACGGTGTAACTTTGGAGAAAAATCCAGCCAGAGATGACAGGACTTCAGGGGAAGATTACCTACCCAGCCCATCCCCTTTTCTGCTCTCCTTCCTGCTGAAAGCCACTTTCACTGGAAATAAAATATCCCACATTTACCATCCTTCAATTCTTTTGTGTAACCTCATTTTTCCTGGATGCAGGACAAGAGCTCAGGAGCCATGAGTGCAGATACAAAAGGCTGTGACACTGGCCCTTTACTCTTGCTGGTGGAGGGCAGCTGCCTCATGCGAAAAGGACAAAGGGCCCACTGAGCTGTTTACATTTAAGCCACCTACGGATGGCAGAGCTAAAAGGGCACTGTAACACATCCTCTGAGGCTTTGGGAGTCACAGGCAGCCCCTCAGTCACTGCTGCAGGGCCCTGCACAGAGTTTGCTCCTGCTGGAGCCCAAAAGTGCTCACCCTGACTCCTGCATCCTCTCACCTGCATGCTCCCTCCCATGAGGGGTGGAACACAGTGTGTCCAAGTGAGTGGAGTTTGATCCCACCAGCGCTGAAGCAGCTGGGTTGTTCCAGTGCTGGTGCACTCCAGTCCTCACCCTTGTTCACTTGTGTGCTCCCTCCCGTGAGGAGTTGTGGGCAGCAGGCTGAATAAACAAGGAACCTCTGTCGTGGGTCCCATGAAGGGGTCAGGGCAATATCCTGCTTCAATAGTCCTTCAAAAAGTAACTACCGCATCATCTATTTTTTGATAAGGAATTTAAATATTAAAATATGTTAATGACATCAGTTCAATGTCTACGGATCTCACACCACATAGTCCAAACTTCCTCAGATAGAAATATTTTCACTGCTCAAAAATTCTGCCACACTGGGAAATAAAGGAGTAGACATGGGCTGAGATTTGAAAATCTATTACCTGTATTTTTTTTTTTTTGTCATAGAATATGATTATAAACCTCAACTTTATTATTGACTTAAACAAGGTCACTGAAGCATTTCACGAAGAGTTCCTGATAATGGTCTACCAGATATCTAGGACTAGATACTATTTAGTAGCTGAAAATGACGGCAGAAAATATATGGGCAGCAATAGAAAAAGAATGTGACTAAACATTTTTGGCAATTTGATATAAAATATTTAGATTTTTAAAAAAATCTGTGTAAATGGATGAATAGTTTGGATTTTAGGGAAAAAATAGGCTCAGTTCAATTAGAGACTGAACTGTAACAAAATAAATCAGAATCAATGGTGGCAAGTTTTATATACTATTTTAATAGCATAGAAAACAAAACCAAAAAAAAACTATTACCTATTGGTGAAACAACTGATGGACCATCTAATAACTTTTAAATCCCTGACGCTGCTTCCTTACAAATTTTAAGTTTGGCCTCAAGGTTTCTCAACACACAGTGAACTGTAACCTAACTGGATGTGTAAACAGGCTGTAACCTACTCTTATACCAATCACAGTGTTGCAGACAATCAAAGGCAGCCAACTGTTAAAACCCTCTTCAAGTAAGGTAAACACCAAGCTGTAACCAATCCAGCTGTTTGTGTACCTCATTTTCTTTTCCTATAATTTATTTGCCTTTTTTGTCCATAATTCTTTGATCATGTGGCAGCACTGGAGTCTCTTTGAACCTGTTATGGTTGGGAGAGGGACTCAATTCACAAATTGTTTTTTGCTTATTTTAATTTGTCTAACATTTTTCTTTTGACACAATGAACTCTGATTCTGCCAGGTGTTTCTGGGAAAAATTGTTTTCCAGAAAACACAATGAATGTTTTTGATAATTTGCTACTACAAGTACGTCTGGAGTTGGTTCCTTCCGGTGGGTTCTTGGTCTCGCTGACTTCAAGAATGAAGCCTCGGACCTTCACGGTGAGTGTTACAGCTCTTCAAGGTAGCATGGACCCAAAGAGTGAGCAGCAGCAAGATTTACTGTGAAGAGTGAAAGAACAAAGCTTATGGAAGGGGACCCCAGTGAGTTGCTGCGGCTGGCTGGGGTGGCCAGCTTTTATTCCCTTATTTGTCCCCACCCACATCCTGCTGATGGGTCCATTTTACAGGGTGCTGATTGGTCCATTTTACAGAGTGCTGATTGGTGTGTTTACAATCCTTTAGCTAGACACAGAGCACTGATTGGTTTGTTTTTACAGAGTGCTGATTGGTGCATTTACAATCCTTTAGCTAGACAGAAAAGTTCTCCAAGTCCCCACTCAACCCAGGAAGTCCAGCTGGCTTCGCCTCTCACAAGCAAAGTTACGCTTCTGATCTTCTAATACAGCCTTCTGTGAAGGTCTGAGATGCTCCTACATTTCTAGTCTCATGGAATCTCATCTTTTTTAATCTGAAAACAAAATGGAAATGTTTTTGCCTCAACTTGTTTTTTTTCTTAACCAAATAGGATTCCTTATCGTAAAAATAACTGGGAAAATGGTGGCTCCAATTATGTTTTCACAAAAAATTGTAGCTTAAGTGAAATGCAAATGTTCATAAAGTCGTTTTCTTATTACTAAAATAATTTATATACCATTGTGATGATTCACTGATTTAATTAATGAATTCATAGGAAAAATAAAATCAAAGCTTATGGAATAAGCCTTGAATTTTTCGGTATCAGTTTTGATTGCATATCCACAAATTATAGATGAGGCTGGATTTTGTAAAAAAAAAAAAAAAAAAAAAAAGAACTGTGTCGTATCTACAGTGTAATGAATAAACAACGTGAACAGAAACTTCATAGAGAAGTATAGGTGCCCAATGAAAATATGAAAAGATTCACCTCATTAGGAATTAGAAAATAAAAAAATGAAAGCAAGGCAATATTATTGACATACATTTACTTGAAATTATCAACAAAATAACTGGTGAAACTGACAGGATTACAAATTATCAGATTATTGTTTATTTGTAAGAGATAATTGCTCCTAAAATATTTTCTGAAATAAAGAAGATTATGAAAAATAGTAAGAAACCTGAATTGATATTTTGTAACTATGTGTTCCCACTTTGGACAGTTTCCATTTTTTAAAATATTCTGAGGTCATTTACATTTTATTTTATAATCATAATCCCATAATTGATGTCTTAGTTTTGTTTGAATGGATTAAAATTTCAATGACAGTTTTCATTTTTCCCATTAATACCTTTATTGTTGAGTTATTTACTTTGATTACTCTTGATTGAGTGGACGTGTTGCCCAAGGATTTTTAAAAAGCGTTCTTGGGTATTATATTTTTTGAGTTTTTGCTGATTTAGGAGAATCATGACCCACTACTTCGCTGTATGTAATATTATGGGGTCACGCTTTTGTTCTCAGCCTTTCTTACGTACTGCACATTGCCACCTGCTGGCATCAGATGCCACTGAGGAGTCTTAAGGCCACTATCATCATTCCCTGATTTTTATGCCTGGGTGTGAATATAATTCTTTATCCTTGATGTTTAGCAACTTTACCAGGATATAAGTTGGTATTAACTGCTCCTTGTCAATTTTTTCTACCAAGGACTCTCCAGCCTCACTTCTCATCACCTCCTTCTTTGCTGGAGGCACACCTGTCTTGCCAACTACTTGCGCTTCCGTGAACTCATTATGCTTCCTCATATCCCTGTGGCTTGTCAGAGGCAAGTGAAATTTCCTCATGCTCTACTCCCACTCTTGTCATTTACTGCCACTATTCTAGCAGATTTATCTCCAGCATCTTCTCAGTGAGACTTACTAGAGCACACTCCCAAGGTGACACAACTACTTTCCCCTTCCACCTTTGAAATGATACATATCCTTAGTATTACAGGGAATTATCACTCATATTTAAAACTCTCCTACCCAGGACTGTAAGCTCCAAGGAAAGGGACGTGTAACTTACATCCACTTAATGATGCAAGCAATTTAAAGCCAAGAGTTCTTGTTGGCAAGAATTGGGAAAGTTAGATGGACAGTATACAGACAATTACCCAGCGGCCAGTAAACAGGAAAAGTGATAACAGTTCGAATGTTCTGACCAGGCGGATATTCCAAGTCTTTAAGAAACACTAATCATATACCTATGAAAGAAAAATATCTTGGGCCTCACTAATCATATACCTGTGAAAGAAAAATATCTTGGGCCCCTTCAAACTGGGAATTGCCCAGGGCAAATCTGCCTCCTGTTCTATTCAAGTCATCTCTTTTGCTCACCGAGATAGATGCATATTCTGATTGCCTCCTTTAGAAAGACTATCAGAAACTCAAAAGAATACTACCATCTGTGTATTACCTACCTGTGACCTGGAAGTCCCCAGTTGGGGGGGGCGGGGCTTGCTTTTAGTTGTCTCTGCCTTTCTGGAAGGAACTAATGTACTTTTTACATATTGACTGATGTCTCCTGTCTCCCTAAAATGTATAAAACTAAGCTGCGCCCCGACCACCCTGGGCACATATCCTCAGGACTTCCTTAGGCTGTGTCAAGGGCATGTCCTCAAAGTTGGCAAAATAAACCTTCTAAATTAACTGAGACCTGTCTCAAATTTTCGAGGTTCACATACCGTAGGTAAGTGTCGGAAGCCTACAGGTGAGCGAGTGGAAAAACATGAAGGCCCCTGCAAGGTTATTAGCTAAGCCTCCATAACGCAGGCGGCAAGTGTCCACGGGAGTCTGGCCTCTGCTCGCCTACACCACGACCTCCTTCCTGGGGAGGACATACATGGTCAACCCTTTCTCCATTTCCATACTGATTGCTCGCTCTCACCGCCAAGACCCATCTGAGAAGCAACATTAACCCACGCGTAGAACAGTCCGCCAGAGTGAAACAGCTAGAGCCGGGCGCGGGGCGGAGCTAGTTGTGCGCATGCTCCGTGAAGGAGTAGGCGGGGGCCGAGCGCCCTCCGGTTGCGCCTGCGCTCCGGCTAGGACCC
>NW_012099732.1:178048-185237 GCF_000951045.1 Mandrillus leucophaeus
GTGAGCTCCAAGGAAAGGGACGTGTAACTTACATCCACTTAATGATGCAAGCAATTTAAAGCCAAGAGTTCTTGTTGGCAAGAATTGGGAAAGTTGGATGGACAGTATACAGACAATTACCGAGCGGCCAGTAAACAGGAAAAGTGATAACAGTTCGAATGTTCTGACCAGGCGGATATTCCAAGTCTTTAAGAAACACTAATCATATATCTATGAAAGAAAAATACCTTGGGCCCCACTAATCATATACCTGTGAAAGAAAAATATCTTGGGCCCCTTCAAACTGGGAATTGCCCAGGGCAAATCTGCCTCCAATTCTATTCAAGTCACCTCGTTTGCTCACCGAGATAGATGCATATTCTGATTGCCTCCTTTGGAAAGACTATCAGAAACTCAAAAGAATACTACCATCTGTGTATTACCTACCTGTGACCTGGAAGTCCCCAGTTGGCGGGGGGGCTTGCTTTTAGTTGTCTCTGCCTTTCTGGAAGGAACTAATGTACTTTTCACATATTGACTGATGTCTCCTGTCTCCCAAATGTACAAAACTAAGCTGCGCCCCGACCACCTTGGGCACATATCCTCAGGACTTCCTTAGGCTGTGTCAAGGGCATGTCCTCAAAGTTGGCAAAATAAACTTTCTAAATTAACTGAGACCTGTCTCAAATTTTCGAGGTTCACATACCGTAGGTAAGTGTCAGAAGCCTACAGGTGAGCGAGTGGAAAAGCATGAAGGCCCCTGCAAGGTTATTAGCTAAACCTCCATAACGCAGGTGGCAAGTGTCCACGGGAGTCTGGCCTCTGCTCGCCTACACCACGACCTCCTTCCTGGGGAGGACATACATGGTCAGCCCTTTCTCCATTTCCATACTGATTGCTTGCTCTCACCGCCAAGACCCATCTGAGAAGCAACATTAACCCACGCGTATAACAGTCCACCAGAGTGAAACAGCTAGAGCCAGGCGCGGGGCGGAGCTAGTTCTGCGCATGCTCCGTGAAGGAGTAGGCGGGGGCCGAGCGCCCTCCGGTTGCGCCTGCGCTCCGGCTAGGACCCGCGCCTGCGCCTCTGCGGCTGTAATTTGGTCTTGCTGTCCCAGGCGGGATGGTGCCACTGTGCCAGGTAAGGGTGGCGGGTGTGCGTGAGGGCCTGGGTGCGGAGCCCTCCTCGACGTGTCTCTCCCGCCCTTTCCCTCCACAGACCCAGCCCTGGTCAGTCGGACCTCCCCACTAGCCCCCAACTAACACCCACCCTGGCCGGGATCTTCGGTTTGGGGGCGACCCCGCCCTAGGGCCCTCCGGACTTTGTTGCTGCTGCTGCCGCAGCAGAAGTCGGGTCCACTCCGAGAACTCCTGTCCGCTCACGGCAACAAGGACGGGTTCATTCTGAAGGCGCCTCGACCTTTTGTGGCCACCTCTTTCCGAGATTATTCGTTTTGATGACGCTAAAATTTTAATCTGAAAAGAAATGCACTTCATTTCTGCTTCATCTGTAGATTTCCACATCCTTGATTATTTGCAAACCTGTAATTATTTCGTAAAGAGTAGTTTGCACGGAGTGACAGGTGCCTATTTTACTTCGTCGGATCCCTTACGTACCAGGCTGCTGGCACAACTTTGTTCTAGCAAATATCCGTCTGTCCTGGGTTTCAAAGCTACTTGCTTCTGTAAATGTCAGATTTACTATGTTGCATAACTTAATCCTTAGCGTCTGGGGACAGTGTTATGCAGACCGGAATCTAAGGTCATTTGACAACCGCGAGAAACAGGTTTTTCGCTTATTTGTTCATTTATTTTATTTGTGTAACTCATCTCTTGACTCAGACATTTGTTTTTTGCTTACATGTTTATAAAAGGTGCTATACTTTTATGTCAATTAAAGACAGCCTTAACATGTTTTCATAGAAGATAAATACTTCGGATTTTAATGATGCCACACTTAAGTTTATAAAACTAAAAGGCATCCAGAAATTAGTCTGAATTATTTTTAAAACAACAAGTTTTCAGAATTTGAACTTGTAGATATAATGAAATTTTTTACGGGTTATTTAGTTTTCTTTATAAAATTTATCTTTGATTAAAGCAATACATTTGGAAAATGAGAAAACTGCTCAACATTGACAGTCAGAAAACGAGTATGAGTTGTTATTAAAAGCATTTTTTTTCTTTCAGGTTGTAGTATTGTATTTTGCAAAAAGTGCTGAAATAACAGGAGTTCATTCAGAGACCATTTCTGTGCCGCAAGAAATAAAAGCGTTGCAGTTGTGGAAGGAGATAGAAACTCGACATCCTGGGTAGTGAAACATTTGTAGAATGCATATGAGTAACACTTAAATGTTTTCAAAATGCATAAATGATAAAAGTAAAAATAAGGTTAATTTTGATTTCCGTGCTTAATGTCAAAAAGAATCATTAGTTTTATTTTTTTGGAACTACTGAAAAACTCTAAATATGCACTGTATTTTAAGAAAGGTTAAAGATATTTTACCCCAAAACACAGTGAACCCCAGAGGGATATGATTATATTCTTTTTAATGATTTACAAAACACTGCACATGTCACTTCTGCAATTTTATAACATTAAATGAATTTGTTACAAATTCCATTAAAAATGTGTGCTTTAAACATTTTGTTCTCCCTCTCTTTAGAGAGCTCAACATAGATATTTCTAAGATTAAAAGAAAAATGAGTTACAACAAATGCTAGATGCTGCTGAATTTGAGTTTTTGTAATATTTAATTTTTTTTTCTGGTTCTTGAAAAGCTATAATTTTACTTCTGTCATTCCCACTTCAAGTTCTTTTTGAAACAAAATATAAAAGTGACTTATTTGAGGGTGATTCAGGAATATTAATTGTGTGACTTAAGCTTGTATATTTGTTTAAGCCTAATTCTGTGTAAAAGATACTCCACAATATATGTTTAAAAGCAAACTACTTCATGATTTCATATCTTTTAAGTTGCCCTTACAGTGGCCTGATAATCAATGAAACAATGAAACACAGTGGAATCTCCTGTTCTGCTTTACCTGGAGGGAGACAGCTGGTCTTGTATACATTTTCACTGAGCCTGAAAAGAAAGCTTACCGTTGTTCAGGTATAAAGGAGCAGCTAGTAAAGCTGTGTTGCAGGTGGCTCTATGACCTATGCCATCTTTTCATCTTTCTAAGCAACTTAATCCATATTTGAGTAGGATAATGTGTACAGGCGTAGTTTGTGGGCAGCTATACTTAGGCTTGTACACATGGATAGAAGGACCCTGGAAAGGCCATGTACTGATAGAAGGACACTGGAAAGGCCATGTACTGATAGAAGGACACTGGAAAGGCCATGTACTGATACAAGGATCCTGGAAAGGCCATGTACTGATAGAAGGACACTGGAAAGGCCATGTACGGAAACTTTTCTTTTGACCTGGTTTGAGTGTTGCCTCCACTCTGATGGGTTTTTTGTGCATTTTTTTGTTGTTTAATTCCCCAAGGCATACAACATCCAATAAAGAGTTGACAGCAGCAGTTTAACGTATCTTTGTGGTGTATAAGTATGTTCTTTAGTGGATATGTCCTTTCTCCATATACTGTGTGTAAATTTAATTGGTAATTTTACAGGTGATGCTTTATATAATTATATCTAGGTAATATCTCTAATTGCAGCTGAAGAGATTTGAGGTCTATCATAGCATTGATACTTTGAGTCATACTTTTTCCCCTTTAGATTGGCTGATATTAGAAATCAGATAATATTTGCTGTTCGTCAAGAATATGTCGAGCTTGGAGATCAGCTCCTCCTGCTTCAACCGGGAGACGAAATTGCCGTTATCCCCCCCATTAGTGGAGGATAGTGCTTTTGAGCCGTCTAGGTATGTGAGATTTGTTTTTCTTAATCAGTTGTGTGGGGAAGGATCATACAGATGATAAAGTGTATGTGGTTTGCTGTTAATGTGTATTCTTTGTAAGTCTCTCTGTACCAAATCTTTATTGATGCAGCAACTCTTCACTGGTGCCAATAAATTTATGAATATCTACCACCATCTCTGCATCAAGTCTATTGTAAGCTGTTTAATTACAATAGACATATCAGTTTGATATGTTTCATTTAACATGGTTTATTGAGATCTTACGTGTCAGGCACAGTGACATATTAATATCCATATTTTGCAGGTGGAAAAATAAATTCAGAGGACTTAAAAACCTTGCCTTTGATCACATAGCTAATCACATAGCTAATAAGTGAAAGAGCCAACTTAAAAAGAATTTATTTAACTTTTAAGTTCAGGAATACATGTGCAGGTTTGTTATATAGGTAAACATGTATCGTGGCGGTTTCTTGTGCAGATTATTTTGTCACCCAGGTATTAAGTCTAGTGCCCATCAGTTATTTTTTCGATCCTCTCCCTCCTCCCCCCCTCCACCCTCAAGTAGGCTCCGGTGTCTATGGTTCCCTTCTTTGTGTCCATGTGTACTCAATATTTATCTCCCACTTATAAGTGAGAACATTCGGTATTTGGTTTTCTGTTCCTGCATTAGTTGGCTAAGGATAATGGCCTCCTGCTCCATCCATGTCCCTGCAAAAAACTTGATCTCGTTCTTCCTTATGGCTGCATAGTATTCCATGGTGTATATGTACCACATTTTTTTTACCCAGTCTACCATTGATGGGCATTTAGGTTGATTCCATGTCTTTGCTATTGTGAATAGTGCTGCAGTGAACATACGTGTGCATGTGTCTTTATGACAGAACGATTATATTTCTCTGGGCATATATTCAGTAATGGGATTGCTAGGTTGAATATATTTCAGTCTCTAGGCCACACTGTCTTCCACAATGATTGAACTAATTTACACTCCCTGCAGCAGTGTATAAGCATTCCTTTTTCTTCACATCCTTGCCAGCATCTGTTATTTTAATAATAGCTCTTCTGACTAGTGTGAAATGGTATCTCGTTGTGGTTTTGATTTGCATTTCTCTAATGATCAGTGATGTTGAGCTTTCTTTTCATATGATTGTCTTCTTTTGAAAAGTTCCTGTTCATGTCCTTTGCCCACTTTTTAATGGGGTTGTTTTTTCTCATAAATTTAAAAAAATTCCTTAGAGATGCTGATGTTAGACCTTTGTCAGACACATAGTTTGCAAAATTTTCTCCCATTCTGTACGTTGTCTGTTCACTCTGTTGACAGCTTCCTTTGCTGTGCAGAAGCTCTTTAGTTTAATTAGATCCCATTTGTCAATTTTTGCTTTTGCTGCAATTGCTTTCAAAATCTTTGCTTGTTCTTATGTCCAGAATGGTGTTGCCTAGGTTGTCTTCTGGGGTTTTTCTAGTTTTCAGTTTTACACTTAAGTCTTTAATCCATTTTGAGTTAATTTTTGTATATGGTGTAGGGAAAGGGTCCAGTTTCAGTCTTCCGCACATGGCTAGCCAGTTATTCCAGCACCATTTATTGAATAGGGAATCCTTTCCCCATTGCTTGTTTTTGTAGATTTGTCGAAGATCAGATAGTTGTAGCTGTGGAGCTTTATTTCTGGGTTCTGGGTTCTGTTTCATTTGTCTATATGTCCTATTTTGTACCAGTCCCATGCTGTTTTGGTTACTGTAGCCCTGTAGTATAGTTTGAAGTTGGGTAGCGTAATGCCTCCAGCTTTGTTCTTTTTGCTGAGGATTCAAGAGCTTTTCAAGAGACAACATTTGAACTCATATTATTGGACTGTCTCTGTACTTTTTTCCAACCACACTTACTAATACTAGATGATAGCTCTCCTGGCCACGGAGAAATGTAGAAAAATTACACAGCTAGTAATGCCTGAAAAGAAAGCTTACCATAGTCCAGGACTAAAGGAAAATAGGTTTATTGTTATGGCTTTGTTGCAGGTGGCTCTTCGACCCATGCTACCTTGTCACCTTTCTAAACAACTTAGTCCATATTCAAGTCGGATAATGTTCAAGAACATTGTTCAGTATAGTCTGGAGAGATCAGGCTTCTTATAAGTACAGACAGAATAAGGCTTAATTTATTGTCAACTGAAGAACAAATTCAGTAGAAATTAACAGTCATCCCTGAATAAAACTCTTGGTCAGTTAGGAATGAAAGAAGACTTTCTTAATTTGGTAGGATTTTTATTCAAAATCAGGAGTAAGTATCATACTTAATGGCAAAAACTTGGTTCTATTAAAGAAAGGAACAAGTCAAGGATGGCTTTTTATCTTTTTTACCCATTTTTTGCTCACCCTCCTGGAGGGCAATGCCACAAGAAGTGAAGAATCAATCTGTAAAGCAGATTGCCCCTCATGTCGACACCAGGCTTCTCTCTCAGGCCTACTATCTGGACACGGTAGAAGAATCTATTGTCAGATATGTATCTCAATGCTATTTAGAAACTGTGGTCACCATATCACCACCATGATTTCAGGAGGTGGAATTTGGATTTTTTGGAATTTGGAATTTATTCAGAAAACTATAAGTTGCCATTAAAGGGATATTGTGGTAATTACAGCTGTTCTTTGAAAAGGTTACGAAGATTACTCAAAAGCAGTGTGTGTTACTTTAATGTGTTTGGCAAGACTGGTATTATGCATTTTTAAAACCTGCCAGCTAGCTTTCGGTAGTCTTGTAAAATCAGAAGTTGTGGGAACTCAGTATGGTTTGAAGCTCATAGACCATATTTGTATTACCTATATTTTCTTGCAAGGAAAAGAGGTGGAAGACACTTAGGTGGCTTGTGCAGCAGATGAAAAATCCTGGAATCCAGTGATATATAAAGAATAGTGCTGTTTCCGTGGTGGAAAGGAGATAGGAAAAAGAACATTGGCTTAACTAAGACTCTTTGGTTGGAATTTCAGCACCTTGAGTGAGTTCCTTAACTTCTCTGAGCCGTCTTTCTCTCATCTTTCAGTTCAGATGAAATCTTACAGGATTAATAATTATATTCCTCATTGCCTGCAAGATTCTACCTATCTGTTCAGCCTCAGCCTGTCCTGTTCTCTCCATTCGTTCTAGGTTCTGGAGCACATCACACCCTTTCTTGTCCCAGAGCCTTGGCATTGGCCACTCCCTCTCTCTGCCTGGGGGCCTGTGCCCTGGTTTCTTTACAAGACTTCCTCCTTATCTTTCAGGTCGCAAGTTTTCATACAGCCTCTTGAGAGAAATCTCCCCCAGACCCCAGGTTCTGTCCCTGAAGCCTGTTTATTTCCATGAGTTA
>NW_012099732.1:186372-194005 GCF_000951045.1 Mandrillus leucophaeus
GTGTGAGCCACTGGTCCCTTGAATCCACTTATGAGGGCTGCAGACTAGCTGAAGCTAAGAAACCATAAAATCCATATGCTGGACACTCTAACTTATACCCACCCTATAGTTCAACGGTGTACAGCCAATCCGTGATCAACATTATCTCTGTACGCCTGTGAGAATTCTTGGTGAAACTTTGTATCATTGTATCAGCCCACTTCTTGTTCCCTTTGCTTTTAAAAACCTGCTTGCAACAAAGGCTGAGGAAATGCTCCCCAAGGGAACTCCCTGAGGTATCTTAGAAGTATCCTAGCCCACTATCCTTGTCTTGGCTCATGTAAACGCTTTATATTTTGTGCCACAACCTCTTCTTTTTACATCGACATAATGTAGAAAAAAAAATAAATTGAAAGAGCCTATAAGTTGTTGAGTGTTTTACCCCTAGGACTTTTGTTAAGGTTTACTAACGTGTTATTTCTAGGAAAGATATAGAAGAAGTTGAAGAGAAATCTAAAGACGTTATAAACTTTACTGCCGAGAAACTTTCAGTAGATGAAGTCTCACAGTTGGTGATTTCTCCGCTCTGTGGTGCAGTATCTCTATTTGTAGGTGAGTGTTAATTTTCATTGCATCTATCACTGCACAAGACAATAGAAATTGCCATGTGCTTTCCATGTTCAGTGTTAACAGAAGAGTTTGAAATACTGAACTTTAAACCAAGATTACCCATGATGGTGGGTAGACTTTTTTTGTAGTTCTTGTTTTGTTTTAGTAACCTTCAAATTAACCTATATTAAATTACAAGGCATTTTGAAAAGTAGGATGAAAGTCATTGTTAGGAGAGAGAATTCTAGATTTTCCAAAATTGAAGGTAAAAATGTACTTGATAGTCCTGGGAACATAAATATTTTCCTTTTAAGTATCTGTTAG
The DNA here is from genome assembly GCF_000951045.1 of Mandrillus leucophaeus. Taxonomy (NCBI): domain Eukaryota; kingdom Metazoa; phylum Chordata; class Mammalia; order Primates; family Cercopithecidae; genus Mandrillus; species Mandrillus leucophaeus. The sequence continues at coordinate 187,285 of NW_012099732.1, forward strand.
TCAGAAGAGGAATATTGCCTGCTTTGCCAGGTGAGTGTTTTTAATAAGCTTGATTAATCAGTGCTGTTTTATTTCCTTATCATCTTTGTGATTATCTGTTTTATTTTCCTAATCAAATTTGGTTTTTAGAAGATTTCAAAGTAGTTTTAGAAGAATTGGTATGCTGCTTGTTTACTATTAAAAATAATCCTTTTTTATTAACATACTATTTCTTTTGTAGGGAAAAACCTTATTTTAATTGTTTTCTTTTTCTTTCTATTTTTTTATTTTTAAAGGGACTACGAGAAATAACTTTGAAGGGAAGAAAGTCATTAGCTTAGAATATGAAGCGTATCTACCCATGGCGAAAAACGAAGTCAAAAAGATTTGTAGTGACATTAGGCAGAAATGGCCAGTCAAACACATAGCAGTGTTCCATAGACTTGGGTATGATTTCCTTTATCAATTTAAAAGTTAAGTATAGTTGTTTTCCATCTTTGTACTAACTCTGATTCTTGAATCTTTCTTAGGAATTCTGTATTACTATGACAGGAACATTCATGTATTATTTTTGGAGGACAATAGGGATGGCTGTTAGTACCTCTAGTGACTGCCTGGTGGGTTTTGATATTGGGAGAGCTCTTGTTGCCTCTGTTGCTATAACAAAGTGCACCTATGCCAAGACTTTCAGGCCCTTGGCCTACGGGCCTGTGCTAATGTGTGCTAAAGGCCTTGAGGCCTTTTGAGAGTTGTTTTGTGGTCTGGAGTCTGTTTATATGACAATCTGTGACAGATTCTTTTTGATATAAATGCCTCTGAAAGTCATTAAAGTGGTTTACCTTTTTGTTCCCCTAAAGAATTCTTGGCTTTAAAAAGAAGCCAGTAATTGAGACTTTATCTGTCATACTCTATTAGTTACTAGTTTGTTATTAATAACCAGTAGTTTTATTAATGGTTAATATTATCACTCCTATTATTTGATATTTATTATTTTAAATTTTGTATTATACTCATTAGGACATAACTTTGTATCTCTAGGCATTACCTGGCACTGTGCCTTGTTTGTTTGAGTCAGGCGTTTGCTGTATCAGTGAAAGGATTTCCCTTGGTGCCCGTCAGAAGTGTTTAGTGGATAGAGTCTAACAAATTAGCTGTAGCATCAGCTTCATCTGCTGCCTCTACGGAATGCTACTGCGATGAACTACTCTTTTCTAACTGGATGTTTACGTAAAATAGAACTACCATATAATTCTAAGACTGCATACCTGGATTTTTTTTTTTTTTTTTCCTCATCTATCCAGCAGATTTTTTAACACATAGATTCAGAGGTGATAGTGATTTTTTCTCTTCATCTTGTTAAAGCTTGGTTCCAGTGTCAGAAGCAAGCATAATCATTGCTGTGTCCTCAGCCCACAGAGCTGCATCTCTTGAAGCTGTGAGCTATGCCATTGATACTTTAAAAGCCAAGGTGCCCATATGGAAAAAGGTAAGTTAAGAAAATAATACATTTTACCATGTGGGCCTGATTTCTCTCAGGAATTTTTAGATAAAACCCCCCATATTCATGGACTTTTTACTAACTGTAGTATCTTGTTTTCTTTATCTGTGAAATATCTTCTTTCCAAGATTTGTTAAGCATGAAAAATATGTGCCCCAAAGAATGCATGGCACAAAGTAAGCCTCAACAAGTTGTTAACAGTGAGAATTCCTAGTCTGGACTGTTGGAGAGGTTAATATATGAAGTTATTTCTCTTGGATTGTAATTCCCTTGAATTAGAGGATCTTTCTGTTGGAGAGTGAGAATAATGCATTAGCTATTTAGGTGGTGGCTAAAATAGAAATTCCTTAAGGTGAAAGAGGCTTTTCCTAAAGGTCCTTTTTAGGAAAAAAAAAAAAAAAATTGGTGAGATATTGCTCCCTGTGAGAAAATGCACAGTGAGTGGGTTTAAAAACAGAAATAGGAACTTCTGGCATGTTTTCTGTCAATAAGGGCAAGTAATTCTCTGGTTAAATAGAGCATTCTGACGGGATGAAAAGGCCCAACTCCCTCGTTTCTCCTCTGGTGTAGTAACATTTAACAGTGGGATTGTTCTGTGGTTGCACATTCAATGTCTAGAATTGTCTAGAATTGCCTTCAGCATTGTGGCTGACAGCAGAGCGGAAGAGTTAATGAACAGCTCAGTAGATCAAAAGACCAGAGCAGAGAGCCAAGGCGTTTAAAGGGCACTTCTCCCCACCTTCTCAGGGGACCTGCCTCAGTCAGTGGTAGAAATAAGCAAGTTAGACTCATAACCTGGGCCTGAGAAATTTGGTGACCATGTTTTCAGAATAAAATTGAAGCCCATTGTTGTAAGAGAATACATAGGGATTAGAGGATAAAATATGTGAAAAGAAACTTAGTGAAGCTCAGATGTATTGTTCCCTTGCTATCAACAAGGCTGACACAATTTTGACAGAACAGGAGGCAGACCCCCAGAGAGGGAGAGGTAGGAAGAGCATTCTAAGATCTGCTGCAAGCCTGAGAGGCAGGGGTAGCTTTCTTTACCAGGGAGGAAAGGGTGCACAGTCAGTGGACAGAAAGTAGATGGGAGCAACCCCAGAAATACAGGTAATGAGCAGGAGTTGGGGCATATTCTTGTTTTCATGCTTTGAGGACTAGCTGGGCTTCGTATTTTGCTTTTGTTTGTCGATAGAGAGTCGGACGAAGTGCAGGAGTTCAGAGAACCGTTGAATTTGAATTCCTCTCCCCACAGAAATGGAATGTGACTAGAGAGTGAGAAGAAAAAGTGATATGTTTTTCTTACCCCTTCTTTCTACAAACTATGTAACTTCTAGTCTGGTTCTAGTCTTGGCCTGTGCTTTGAGATCATCTGTGATATAGGGAAGGGTGGCAGGTAGGTAGAGTGCATATGTCACAGAACAACTCGTACCAGAGTGCAGCTCAAACTAGTTTAAGACCTTGTGAGAGGTGATGACATCATTTAACAGCTAATGAAGATATTTGCCTTTGGAAAAGCATATTTAGAAATGTTGAAGTAGTAGGTGTGTTTGGAAAGAAAAAAAATGTTTGAAACTAAAGACTTTCTATGTATCTTCCCCTATGTAACCTTCTATCTTCCCCTATGTAACCTTGCCCATGATGTCTCTCATCATGACCCCAAATAGAATTAATTGTTTATTTCCTGCTGTGGTTGTACCCTGTTTTGCTATAGCTTCTTGTCTCTTATTTTTGCAGTTGTGTTGAGAGTCCTTAAATGTAGAGAACATGTCTATTCATTTTTCTGCTCTCAGTGCCTTATACAAATGTCTAATGGATTGTTGAAAGAGGAGCCATTGAAATAGATGTGATATTCGTTTGCCTGATTTATTCAAATGTATTTTATATTCATATATTAGAATGGTCTATTTTTAATACCTGTTATGATTTTGTGTTTTAGGAAATTTATGAAGAGTCATCATCTTGGAAAGGAAACAAAGAGTGCTTTTGGGTATCCAACAATTAATCACTTAGTTTTTAGAGCCTGCAATCTTAACTTTGTTAAACTATGATCATTGATCACATTTTGATTTTTTTCTCTCCACATTAGGATAGTTTCTGAAGCACAGTCTCTTATGTTATACTAGTGGGACAAAAGGAAGAAAAAGGAAGCAAGATAAATGGATATGTAGGATGAAGGGTTACTTAAAATGGAACTAAAGATAGAAGGAGGACTGTAGGAAAGAAATGGAATAATTTAAAAACGAGGAAAGATGTCTGTGGTAGACATGTCCTTCCATGACTAATTTCTAATTGTAACTCAAACTCACATTGAGGTATGGGCCCTCCTCAGTGACTTTAACTGACTCAGAAAGATACTCCCCCACCAGCCCCACCTCACCACCGCCGTCCGGGTTCAGGGAGAGCGTTATTATCAAGGATGCATGACAGGAATGTTGGCAGAACTGGAAAGTATTAAAAAATCATTATCAGACAGTCTTGATATATATTTTCAGAAATATATTAAAAATAATAAACTAAAACCGATTTCAAAAGTTTAAAAATAGTATTTTCTTTTTTTAAAAATTGCCTAAAATAGTTCTTACTATGGAGCTTTCTGGGATTTTAGAATCTATAATCTTACCAGAAAACTTTGTTTTTATTAGTTGTTAATTTTGTATCGATATACAAATCAGGACAAAATTGTCATAAATACCTGTTATGATTTTGTGTTTTAGGAAATTTACGTGGTTTGTGTTAAAATGTTTAGGTAAACAATGCCCTAATTTTTAGTTGGTTAAGTTTTATAGTATTTTGATAGACTTGTATATATAAGTCCCATATATTTCTTAAATTTTTTTTCCAGCTTTATTGAGGTATACTTGACAAAAATGGTATATATTTAAAGTATACAATATGATGTTTTGATACACATATACATTGTGAGGTGATTACCACAATCCAGCTAATTAACATATTCCTCACCTCACGTAGTCCCTTCTTTTGTGTGGTGAGAATATTTAAGATCTACTCTCAGCAAATTTCAAGTAAACATATAGCTCATAAAATAATAAAATACTTGCACAATTTGGGCAGTTGTCATCATCACAAAATTTGCATTATGCATATTAAGAACAAAAGGTATACTTTCAGACACTTAGATTGAAGGATTTTTTTCTTATGTTTGGGCAAATAAGAAACCTAGTAATCCTATTTGTCATATCTAGTGAAAACATCTTTTACCTAAGGAATCCATTTATTCAACAAATATTCATTGAATGACTATTTTGTGCCAGGCACCCACCCAGTGATCTTTTTCTACCAACCTAAAATACCTCGGGGAACACTCTGCATCTTATCTGTGGCTGGGACCCACAGGACAGCCACACTGACTTTAGGAATCACCTGGTTACATCAGTTGATGCTTATTTCTGGAGAGATTGGTCCAGAAGGATACTGGAAGGGCAGACAAACCCTTCGCCTACTTCCTCTGCCGGGTTTGGGTTGCCTGTTTCCTCTGCCGGGTTCGGTTCAGCCTTACCCTCTCAGTTCAGTGCCACTCTGTGCTTGCCATCGAGCTTCAGCCTGTCCCCATTGGAGAGCAGGGGTGGGTGGTGGCTGTTGATTATATCTGAAAGCACATTATCATGGGGTTACTGGGTCACTGTAGATATTTCTAGGATTTTGTACATAGGTTGTTAAATGGATGTTTATTTTGTCATATGCAGTGTTGATAGGTATATGTGGATTTCAAGATTTTCTTACTTAAATATTTCTGTAGAAGTTCCTTATGTTTTTAAAGAACATAGAACATTCTTTATATTTTAAAAGAATCATGCCTTCAGTAAGTAGGCTTTATTCTAAGTTTGGAACTGAGACTGTTATGCTTTTAAAGTCTACAATAGAGAGGTTAAGGAGTTAACCTGGGGCATGCCAGAACTGGGATGGAATGGCCTTGAAAGATTTTAGTGCATTGCACTTGACTTAGATAGGATCTTTCCTGACCCTTGCTTACTTAGGAATGGCAGAGTTAATTGGTGATTCAGGTATTAAGGGGCTACTATCACTCTGATATGTAGCTTTTCCATCTCTGTAACTTGTCTTCAAGTAACTGGAAGAGTAATATATATTAAAAAAATAGCCTTTAATCAGATTGCCTGCAGTGTTTCATGGTCACTTTAAAGCCATGACTTTGCATGATTGCTAGGTAAATTCACTCAAGAAATAGGAAATACAAATTCTTTATGTTTCAAGTGTTTTTGAACAAGTGGTAAAATGAAATTGATTTTTATCATGTTTAAATGAAAGTAACAGCAGATATTCAATGAGTGACTTATTTTGTGGATATTTTTGTCCTTTGGATATGATGTATAGAGCCACAATATATTTTCATCTTTTTTGAGAAATTAGTGATTTAGACATCTTACATAGTTACTGAGCACCTGGTACAGTAAAGAGCTCTCTTAAGAATGATTTGTGTGATGTAGTTAGGTGGACCATCCAGCAGAGGGCGGTAGAGCCAGGGCCATAGTAAAAGTTACAGTAAAGTTGCGTTTAGCAACTTGAGTCTTAGATTTAATTTTGCATAGAATCAAAAGTTCAGTTTAGTAGCCATTTTCTTTAAAGTCAGGCTGTAGTGGTTCCTAAATGAAAATTAGGCCCTGATTTTGTGTAAGATGATGTCCAATCTTTGACACTTTAAAAATATTAAAAGATGATGATGAGGAAGGAGTTTTTAAAAATGCAATTTGTAGTTTTTAACAAGTAATGTAGAATAAATAAAAGTACTTTTTAAAAAGTAAGTGTACAATTATTTTCCAGTTAATTCTATGGGACAAAATGATTGCTTTAATACAGGTCTTTTGACAGCATTTCCTAACCTGCTCTGTGAAAAAGAAATAAAATGTAGTGCTCTTTTTCTGTAACATTTTATTTTTTTAAGAGATGGCAGAGGGGGAGTCTCATTATGTTGCTGGCCTTGAACTCCTGGGTTCAAAGGATCCTCCCTGCCTCAGCCTCCCAAGTAGCTGCAATTCCCACACTCAGCTCTCCAAGATTGTATTTGAATGTGAGAGATACAGCAGATGCACTTATTGACGGTTGTGCTGCAGTGAACTGCCCTCCTGAGACGGCTCAACACAACTGCGATGGGCAGGGAGGCCTGTGAGACAGCACTGCAGACATGAATGGAGATGCTGGTGCATCACTATTTATGGCAGCACACACTCACTTTCCACCCCATCTTTGCATTACTCTGCCATCTGT
>NW_012099732.1:194055-196667 GCF_000951045.1 Mandrillus leucophaeus
CATAGAATCAAAAGTTCAGTTTAGTAGCCATTTTCTTTAAAGTCAGGCTGTAGTGGTTCCTAAATGAAAATTAGGCCCTGATTTTGTGTAAGATGATGTCCAATCTTTGACACTTTAAAAATATTAAAAGATGATGATGAGGAAGGAGTTTTTAAAAATGCAATTTGTAGTTTTTAACAAGTAATGTAGAATAAATAAAAGTACTTTTTAAAAAGTAAGTGTACAATTATTTTCCAGTTAATTCTATGGGACAAAATGATTGCTTTAATACAGGTCTTTTGACAGCATTTCCTAACCTGCTCTGTGAAAAAGAAATAAAATGTAGTGCTCTTTTTCTGTAACATTTTATTTTTTTAAGAGATGGCAGAGGGGGAGTCTCATTATGTTGCTGGCCTTGAACTCCTGGGTTCAAAGGATCCTCCCTGCCTCAGCCTCCCAAGTAGCTGCAATTCCCACACTCAGCTCTCCAAGATTGTATTTGAATGTGAGAGATACAGCAGATGCACTTATTGACGGTTGTGCTGCAGTGAACTGCCCTCCTGAGACGGCTCAACACAACTGCGATGGGCAGGGAGGCCTGTGAGACAGCACTGCAGACATGAATGGAGATGCTGGTGCATCACTATTTATGGCAGCACACACTCACTTTCCACCCCATCTTTGCATTACTCTGCCATCTGTACAGCGATGGCAGTCTGTGAGCCCAACGTGTACTTATTTTATAACTTCAGCACATTTATTTCAGCATGCTCTTTAAAAATATTTAAACCCTCCTGCTTAAACTACTATTTTTTTAAAAAAAACAGCTATGCAGATGACTCTGCTTTTGCATGTTGCAGCAGTTTGGCTGATTTTTTTTTCCCTCTCTATTCAAAGCACACATTTTATTTCAAGAGGTAAGTTGTGCTTTAGAGCTTTAGAGCCGTGCTTCTCAACTTCAATGCAATATGAATCACTTGGGGATGCTGTAGAACTTCCAATTTGACTTGAATAGTTTTGAGTGGCCCCTGAGATCTGTGTTTTTAACAGGCTTCAGGTGATGCAGCACCGTCTGTCCATGGGCCACACTTTGAGGAACAATGCTTTCTGCAGTCTCAAAACTTTGAAGGCAGTTTAAGAGTCCTACAAAACATCCTGTGGTCACTGCTAGAAACATAGACTGGACAACTATGGCAAATTATAGCCTCAGTCTTCTTAAATTGAGTCTTGGATGTGAGCAAAGTGAATGTATAAGATAAAAATAGTAAAATATATAACTTGTAAAAGCCCAAAGAAAATAACTTTATTTTCCAGACAATTGTAACAATATTCAGTAATGTGGTATGAAAAGAGTGGCTTACAATTAATGAAACTTTTCTGTTTGTTATACTTGTATATGAGAAAAGCTATTAACTAGTTTATGTTGACAACAATTTAATTTTTGTTTCTCGTAAATCAAATGAATTCTGCAACTTTTCATACAAACATGCATTTATTTTTATAGTTTTTGTGGAAAGTAAAGAGGCAAAACACATTTAATCAAAAACATCAAACACATTTGAACAAAGACTTATCTATTATGTATAAAAGAAAATATCCAAGACAATTTCTTTAAAATATACACAATTCAAACATAGTTATGCAATATATACATTCATATTTTGACAATCTGCCAAAATAAACAGGTACATATGAAACTATATTTACATAATGGCTACAGTTTCAGTCTTTAGAGTTCAAAGAAATAGTTAATATTTTCACTTATTTCACACTTTTCCCCCATGTTTCTCATTCACCTCTAGATTTTAAATTAACTTTTCAAATTGGTTAAAATGAGTATGCATACACAAAAGGGCATAGTCCTACAAAGTTTTTTATATAATTGTTTTATGTGTGGAAATTGAAATATGAAAGATGGATCAGGGATCTCAGTTTAAGGGATCCTGCCTTCTGTATGATGATGTCTTAATTTTTGAGATTTTCATATATTGGGTTATAGCTATGTATCAGGACAGGTAAATACATTATAAAATTATACACTTTATAACAATTTTTAGTATAATCACTTGTGTGACTATAATAAATTGGCTTTATTTTCTTTACTCTTCACATTTTGAAGATAATTTTTGATAACTATTTTACAAAAATAACATTGCTAGCTAGAAAAATTTCTGTCCAGTTAGGAGTTCTTATTTTGCTGCTGAAATGAGTGATGCACAATTTTAAATCTCTGTAGTTTCTTCATAAGTTATTTTACTATCTTACTATTTTATAAGCCTTGTGTGGCAGTCAAGTTTTTACCACATTCTATAGACCTTGTCTGTATACCATTTATGAAATGGAAATTTGAATTTGACATCTTTTATGCCCTCTACTGACTTTTAAAGCAAAAATATTGTTGAATAGGAACACATAGCTTTTATTTAAAAAATGTTTTTCCCCTGAATTTCTTGTATGAATACTCACCTTTGCTTAAAAGTGCTTGAGAAATACTGCCCCCCAGCATTGACAATGTCTGGAGACATTTTTTGATTGTCCTGACTGCAGGGGGAGGATGCTCTGGCATCAAGTAGCTAGAGGCCAGGGATGCTGCTAAACATCATACCTTATAGGACAGGGCTGCTGTCCTACAA
>NW_012099732.1:197557-214864 GCF_000951045.1 Mandrillus leucophaeus
GAATTCTCACAGCTGTTAAAAGAATTGGACTCTGGCATACCTCACTAGAGAATACCATGCTATTTTTTCTATAAAACCCTGGCATTTTATGCCTTTTCTTGTTTGTTTTGTGTTGTCAATTACAAAGTAATTCTGTAAACAGTACAGATAGCCCTGGACTGCCAACATAGGGGCTGGGCCAGGGCAGTCAAGGTCGTCCATATGCACATGGGCAGATAACCTGTTTTCCTCTGACATTTTTTTCCAAGTCAAATTCTTGGAAGATTGTCTATTTGTATGATAGAAATCCAGACCATAGACTTTTAAAACTAAAAGCATCACTGCTGAACTCCAGCTCAGTCTTCCCATTTTATAATGAGGACTCTGAAGTTTATAGAGGTCAAGGACTTGTCCAAAGCTTTAGATATGTAGTGTCTGTGCCCTTTTCCTCTAAGTTTCTCCTAGAGAATGTGGGGGCTCAGGAACAGAGAAAATTAGGTGCGAAAAGTAGAAATGGGTGGTGTTTCTCAAAGTGTGGTCCATCTGCATCCTAGTGACTGGGGTGCCTGTTAAAATGCATATTGCTGGGCCTTATCCCAATCTGACCAAATCATCTCAGGATCTACCTTTTGAACAAACTTGCCTAGGTCAAATTCTTTCTTGTGGAAGTTTAAGTTCTTTAGAAACAAGACAGCCACAGAGGGTGCACCTGCCAATTTGGTGGCTTCCAGTGCCTCATCTGTAACTTCTCATGAAATCCTGAGATGTTTTACTTTACATTGTTTACATCCCCTCGCGTTCCAACATTTAGAAATTCACTCGAGCTTATTTTTCTTACTTGTTTAGCACTAAATGAAAATAGCTTCCTGAAGGTAAGGAGGTTATATACAGTGATTCATGCAAGTGTGTAAATTAAACAGGTGACTTTTCCCAATATCTAATGCACAGCAGCTGTCCTGAAGGAGTGGGAACTTTGGATGAGGGGTAAAGGAGGGGATAACTTTGGACCACTGGAGAGAAAGTCAGGCTGTAGAGGCCTTCTATAATAATGGGACCACCAGGAGGTGGGAGAGTGGTTCAGTAAGGGAAGAGGAAGGTTGCCAAAGAAATACTCATCTTTCAGAAATTCACTAGGTTACCGCCAGTCACCCAAACAAGTCCTAAAAGGTAACTGTTGTGCCTCCTAAAAGAGAAAGGAAATGTCCTCCTTTTCCTTCCTCTGGCACAGGATGGGCCTCTAGCAGATGGGATTTTACCTAAATGTTATATTCTGGGTTTTAAACAAAATTTTGTGCCTTGGTCTCTATATCGCCTCCTCTCCTAACTTAAATGGACATATAGGAGGTATACTCTAAGCTTAGTTATTCAAGCATGTTTTGATCATTAGAGCAAGATGGGGTGCGGAAGGGGCAGCCGTGCTCTAAAAGGAACCAACAACAAATTTTACCAAGTTTATAAATAAAATTATCACTTAGAAGTATCATCTGTAGCAACTTTGGATGAGCAGCATAAATTGAAAAACAACCTGTGTTTTTGTTAACATCAATAGTCATTAAAATATACACAAGTGGAAGTCCTTACATATCAGGCACTTCCGCTTTTGTTGTTGCTGTTTAAAGACAAGTATTTTAAAGAAAACAGTTTTCCCCCTTAAAATCTGAGACTATCATATTTTTCTTTAAAAGTTATCATGCTTGGAAGCATTTAATGTTTCTGACAAAATGCACATTAGAATGTAAACTCTGGGCCAGCCAGTTTAAAGATTACTTTTTTCCCCCATCATATAAAATAAGTCTTTTACCCATTATATCCCTACCCGCTCCCCGCACCTCCCCAACCCCCCACAATATCTTCATGCCAAACTGACCTGCAGTTTTCTCTTAAAATACCAGGTTAGTTTACCTATGACATGATTAAAAAAAAAAAAGGGATTTAAAAAGAAATCCATTCACGCAGACAGCAAACTCTGGCTGGGATGCTGCCAGTTCCCACTGCAGGTAGGTCTGCTGGTTCAGCTATTGAGTTCTGTGGTCTCGTCAATCTCATCTGGATTTTTGGTCATCTTTTCATATTTTCTTTTGAAGAAGCCGAGCTGTAAAGGTGATGATACAAAAATGTTACCACTCGTAGCATATTTTGTAAGGTGCCTCCCACCGCCTTGGCTGCGCATGTCCTCTGACACACCTCTGGGAATCCCTGAGGCTCTGAAGGGAGGTGTGCAGACTGATGACCTGGTATCTGTCACCCGCTAGAAGGAAACATCTATCTAGAGAGCTCAGCTGCATTGCGTAAAGCTACATTTGTCAGCGTCTACTTATTTGAAGCTGAACAAAACATGCAGGGCTCTGGATAAAAGGAAAGTTTAAAAGAAGATAAAATCCTTACTGGTTGTTTTTAATGACATGAGTAAGAAATTGTAAACAAACTTGCATTTCTTTTCTCCTTGTGATAGAGAAGGTACCATATAAAACCTGAGGTTGATGTTTTGTAAGCAAATTCAAGGCTGACCTTCAGGAGCCCTGTATTTGAAAATATGAAGCTTTTCTTACCTTCCATAAAATTGCAACCAGAGCTAACAGCAAAAGGATTCCAGCAATTATACTTCCTATTATAACTCCTATTGGTACTTCGGCTTTCTCATCAGGTTTCATTATCATCAGGGGAATCTGGAAATGTCAGTTGACAGTTGAGTTATTTTAATACCACAAAAAAAGTGGGGAGATGGTCTAGTCCAATTCTCTCGTTCTGTAAAGGAAAGGCCAAAACCCCAAAAAGGTGACATGATTTGCTCATGATGGCGTATCTCAAACACTGGCAGAACAATTTTAGAGAAAATCCTCCTGCAAAGTCCATCCAGCTAAAAAATACAACTTTTCTAGTTTCCCCCCTTTAACTACATCACTGTCTTGTGGCTACTTCATGCCTGAGAATCTCAGATGCTTATTTTGCTTATGAAATAGAAACTTCCATTTCTGGCATACATTCAAATCAAGTGAAAGCATCATCAAGTGAAAGCAAACAGCTTTGGCGAGAGGAGTCGAAGAAACTCATTAACCCAACTTGATGGTGATGAAACCACAGCTTTGTATTGGGTCTAAAATACTAGGTTCACTTAAACCTCATTCCAAGTTGATATTGTTGGAAAAGTAGAAATAGTATCTCAAGGGTCAAGTTGACCTTTTCAGTGGGAAAGTTGTCCTTGAGGCTACTTAGGATTCTTTATGTCTGCTTCCTGGCAATCTTTGAGATGCTGTAATGGAATGGCTACCCTGAGTTTTAACAGTAAAACTGTATATTCAGTTTTTAATTAATTAGGGGAAATTTAATTAATTGGGGAAAGAGTCTCAACCATTCATATTTCTTTAGAAAATATTCCTAAAGAGCTATATGTAGAAGCAACAGAAGGGGATAATATGTGTTTACTTGATTTAACCTTAAATTGCAGTGACAAATGAGCTGCTTTTTGTCATATAATTTATGGGCTGCACTAAACTTGCAGCTGACCTTGGCGACTGTATTTCTTTTCATTTGTATCTTCAAGAACTAAAATATAAGGCTTGATAAATTTATGAATAAAGTGATGATAAATTCATGTAGCTCACTGCTTAATGGCAGTCATAAGCTTTCTTCTCTCTTTTCCACAGCTTTCTAACCCAAGGAACCACAGATCCCTATGGACCCATGACTATAGCATTTTGTGGATCAGATTTTTAAGTGGGCTAGGGATTCAAATAAATATAACAGACACTTAGAACATGTGAAGTTATTATTTAGGTTAGATACCTTATTCAAAAATTTATCCAAATTAATGTATAGATTAAAAAAATTTTCATAGACACAACTGAGTAATATTAGGCTGGTGCAAAAGTAATTGCAGTCTTTGATATTAAAAATACTTTTTCTTTACTTTTCTTTTTTTTTGAGACAGAGTCTGGCTCTGTCATCCAGGATGGCGTGCAGTGGCGCAATCTCAGCTCACTGCAACCTCTGCCTCGCAGGTTCAAGTGATTCTCCTACCTCAGCCTCCCGAGTAGCTTTGATTACAGGTGTGCACCACCACACTCAGCTAATTTTTGTCTTTTTAGTAGAGACAGGGTTTTACTATATTGACCAAGCTGGTCTCAAACTCCCAACCTCAGGTGATTCGCCTGCCTCGGCCTCTCAAAGTGTTGGGATTACAGGTTTGAGCCACCGCTCCCAGCCTTTCTTTACTTTTAATGGCAGATACCACAATTACTTTTGCACCTAGTAATTGGCTTCTGTTATTTATTAGTATTGCTCAGATAAAACCAATAAAAGAAGAATCTAATGGGTTTGTTAAAATTGTTCATTTGAATTTCCGATTAATATATTTAATACTGCTTTCTCAAAACAGTGTTCAGTGGAGTTTCACATATTGTCTGAACACTGTTTTTCTAAAGTGAGCTTTTAAAAAAAATCTGTAATACTTCTCCCCGATGCTAAGTTCATAGCATTTTGAATTTGAAGCCCGCATTTCCTTTGGCTCTATTTCTGATTTTCCAGGCCCTAGTCTCTGAAGAGAGGGTGTGGGCTTTCACTGAGGCTCCTAAACCAGAGGCAGAGAAGTAAGCTCTGTTGTGTGGAATCATTTTTCCCTGGACAAGAGTGGGGCCCCAGTGCTGTGAGCTTCACTCTCAGGCATGGAGTGAGGAGGCCCAGAGTTCATGGGGCCATAACTTTTTGACCAAGTCTGTAGGCTGGAGCAGTGGACTGAGGCCAACTGCCAAGCTGGCCTTGGGGCAGACTCTTAAACTGGCTTTCAACTCCTAACACAAGCATTGGGAGGAAAATGCTCAGGGCTCTGCCAGCAGATTAGCTGGGCATGGAAATCCTACTATATCTAAACATGGCACATTCTAACCAGAGATTTAGTGCAAAGGAAAATTATCTCATGCCAGCTTGTGGAACAGAGAGCCTTTGTTTTCTGTGAAAGTACATTTCTCTGTAAAAGCTTTTTTTTTTTTTAAATCAAGGGGAGCATTTATAGTCCTCCAGAACGTAAGATCTAATGAATGGACATGCCACACAGTATCAGTGTGTAGTTGTAAGGAGAACTATTTTTAAAAACCCTCTAATAAATGCATTATTTATTAAGCATGCTTCAGTACCTTTCTTTAAAAATTATTCAAAATACAATTTATGATTTAAATTAGCATAATTCGGTTTTGTGGCCTAAGCTCCAGACCATTTTGTGTAAGCAGGAGGAGAAAGGAAGAACTGGTGCTGCTGCCTTAGTCATGAGAAGAGACACCCTGGAGTCCCAAACAACATAGAGCCCCTTTTGTTGTGCTTCTCACTGGATCACCACTTCTAGGAAAGCCAGCTTTGCTGACATGGGTGGGGAGCATGGAGGAGGGCAAGTATAGCACTGAACTTTTTAAGTAGCACACACCCTCGCCGAAATTTCAACATAATAAACATCAGATCTTTAAAGTTTTAGTAAGATGTTTCTACATACATGTAGGTGAGAAGAGTGACTACTCCGGGCTTTTAGAAATGGAATGCCTATCACAGACCCTGAGGCTCACAAGGAAGGTGTGATATGCTCACCGTCACAGTGTTATCTTCGATCACGTATATCTCAGGGTTGTAGGTGTTGATTTCTGCAGCTGCCGTTAGCTGTACTGTCTGGAACGTTGACTGGAACGTAAAGGAATATGTTTTATCCTAGCAGCAGAAAATGCAGAAAAGCTGGCATGCTTATGATTTATGTGTTTATTTCCTGGTGGAATGTGACAAGAGCAAATAGTTCTGAAGACCTGTCCAGAATCTGGGCATGTTTAAACCAGTGCTGTGTAACAGGACTGCCCGTCAGAAATACCTAGGGTAATTTTAAGATATGTAGATGCCTGCACCTTGCCACCACAAATCTACTTTTTGGGGTGGGATCAAGACATGAGTGGGTTAAAATATCTCCCTGAGGAGATCTGAACTTGAGAACTGGGTTGAAAAACGAGGATTTAAAAATGAATTTAACTTGGAAGATCATAGTGCAGATTTTTTTAAAAATAAAGTTTATAACATGAGAGAAAATTGTAAACTTGGCATCTTTGTATAATTACCTGAACAAGTCACACAACGGAATGGAAAACCGACATTTAAAAGGGAAGAGAATTTTCCTTCTGGGTACATGTGTGTAAAATAATACTGTTTGAAAGTGCATTTGAATTTGACCACCCATGGCCCTGAACTTTTTGGCTTGTTATATCACATCAGTATAACTTCACATTTCCTATCTAAGTGTTTCTATCAAATAACACTTAATTTGGGGCAGGTATGTAGGAAGGATATTTTATGCTGCTGTTACTGGTAACTTCCTAATTCAAAATAACTTTACATTCATTCCTCCATCTAGTTACAGAAAAAGAGCCTAGTTTTCAGCCAGGCACAATGGCTCATATCCATAATCCCAGCACTTTGGGAGGCTGAGGGGGGTAGATTACCTGAGGTCAGGAGTTCAAGACCAGCCTGGTCAATATGGCGAAACCCCGTCTCTACTAAAGAATATAAAAAAATTAGCCGGGTGTGATGGTGGGCGCCTGTAATCCCAGAGACTTGGGAGGCTGAGACAGGAGAATCACTTGAACCCGGGAGGCGGAGGTTGCAGTGAGCTGAGATCGAGCCACTGCACTCCAGCCTGGGCAACAGAGCAAGGCTCCTCTAAAAAGAAAGAAAAAAAAAAAAAAAAAAAGGTCTATTTTTCAATAGAAACATGATTGATGTGTCTATTTCACTATTTTCTCTATATTAGGTCTGATGCTACTGTAAAGTGGAATGCAGTGCTCACATGTTAGAGCTGCTTTCACATGCTGTGGCTACTAGGACTCAGTTTTTCTGGTTACTAGGGCACATTATTGAACATACTCTATGAGGTAATTTGCTAAACAATATCTGGGAGCCAGAAAGACTGTATTTCCAAAAACCGAGCATTTTATTTCCTTTCCACTGGCTCAGTCTCTGGTTACTGTTAATTTTCTCAAGATAGATGACTGGATCAGAAATTAACCATGCTCACCAGTCTCTTAAACATATTATTGGGGGAAACATTAAGAGTATTGATAATGGTTTAAGTTTAAGAAAAAAACTGGTAGTTAAGTAAATACTGGTTTCATAATCCCCAAAGACTAAAGATGAAAGAATTTTTCTTATAGCATTCTCAAAATAGGCCCTTCTCACAGGCACACAATATCCTACTTATTAACACAGGGTTAATAAGTAGAGGTAGGCATGGCACACACATCTGGAGAGTGAAGGAACGCACCTGCTAGCATTCAAGAAGACTTCTCCTTACAAATGGCAGCAACTCTATCATCAATTTGGAGGCCTGATCAATCACTTTGTAATGAAATTACTTGAAATGTTAAGTTGCCTTGCACTACATCAGAGAAAAGGTAGCAACAAAAGGCAGTGCATCAATGGGTTCAAATACAGGAAATGAAATCCATATTTCAGACCGGACCTCCTAAGTGGTCTGAGAAACATCCACTTTGCTGCTTAAATTGCTGGAAGCAAGGTGAGGATAAACATTTGACTTTTCATGAAGGAGGAAGATATGTAGGACTTGACACCAATCCTTGTATGTCACTTGACATACCTTGACATCTCAAGGGTGTTTCCTTAGTTTAACCACCATAGCCACATTAAAGTGGCATAAATACTACACTTTCTAGGAAGTTTGCTCCCAGAAATAAACTACTGCTTCTGAAGATCGTTGGGAAGGTACTTTAAAAAGTCTCACAGTTAAAATGATGTAGTCTTAAACTCGAGAAAATCCAAATGTGTTTTACAGAGCTGGCATGCATGCATTTTGATGTGCAACAGTCAGTGTTCCTTCCAGTTGGCAAAATTTGCTCTGAAAACATTTGTTCCTGAAATCCAAGGAGCCAAGAACCAATGGAGCAAAACTAAGCACCACACGGCAGCAGCTGGGAAGGTGGTACAACTAACAGCACTCTTCACATCTTAAAGGACCTAGAATTGTCCTGAAGGCCTGAAACAAATGTAACTAACAGGAAAACAAAGTAAAAGCAAGCAGGCCAGAAGAAATATTCAACTCCTCACTTCCCCATTCCCCCAATTCTGCATTTTTTCTAACTTTTACTATTCATTTTTCTTCCATGTCTTTATCCAAGAATATTACTTATATTTGACTCCAGGGATGAGTTTGGAGGGTGCTGAGTTCTCCAGTTTTATAAAACTCTATAGCAGGAAGTGGGTTTATTGAAGAGATCATGAAACAGTAAAAAGAAAAAAAAATGAGTAGCGTTTGGCTGTAAGCACCTTGGGAACAGATTTATTTGTTAAAAAGAAAAAAAAAATTTAGTTAGAGCTACAAAGGTCCCCAGGAGGTTTCAGACTAATTTCTGTTTTTCTTCCTCAATTGGAGCTCATGTCAGTAAAAGGAATGCTAGCCACACAAGCAGTCCAATTTAAGGAGGCCGGTCTATCCTTATATTTTTTTCATGCCAGACTGAAATTCTGGCTACCAAAATCCCTGCTGAAAGCAAATATCACTAGAGCAGATTCACAGTTGCCATATGGAAAAACAACAACAACAACAACAATGACATTGTTTTGGCTTTTTCTTCAAACTTTTCATGGGAATTGAGATGACTTAGAAAATCATGTGCCCACTGGGCTCTTCCATCAGGGAAGGTAAAACAGGAGAGCAGGGTGATGACCTGGCTGTAATATAGGAAGACATATCCGTATGCTAGATTCATCTACTGGGTGGTTTGAGATCAATCATACAATTAACTGAGAGCTCAAGGAGTGAGACAGAGCACAGGCATTTTGATTTGGGTGTGGCAGAGGAGACTGGGAAGATGGAGAGTGGGGTAAGTCCTAGAGCGGGACAAAGCAGGCTGCCTCTTGTAGCCCAGGGCCTCAGAGATGACCTTGACACCATTCCCATCGATGTGGTAGGTCGCTTGGAGTCTGAGAAACAGACCCTTTCACAAGTACCCCAGGCGACTCTGAGGCACTGTGACAAATTGGATGAGCATTGGAAAGGGATGGAAGTGTGCTGCCTTCCAGGGTGAAATGCTCTGGGTGATTTGACCACTGCAGACGTTAGCCAGAATACTTATTTTGTCAAAGGGGAAGAACTTGTCAGTGCAGCCTTACATTTCCTTGGTGTTGATAAATCTAAAAAATAAAACTTATACTTACTGATGCAAAAGTCCCGTTCCAAATTCTTGTAGTCACATTAACAAAGTATTCTCCTTTCATGTGAAGGTCTTTCAACCAGCAGGTAACATTACTACAGGAAGCAGTTCTGCAGTTCTTATAGTATGGAGTCAAAGGTAAAAGAGAGAGAAAGTTAGTAGGAGTTAAAAATAAATGCTAAAATGTTAAAGATAGATAAAACCCAGTGCTGGGATGCATCTAGGGAAACAGACAATCTCATGAGCTATTAGTAGTTCTAACCCTCCTGCCCTCCTTCAAAGGATTTTGGGACTATATCTTAAAATGTACAAAGTGCACACCCTTTGCCCCATCCATTTCCTGTCTGTATAGACAGCCTCAGGAGATAATCAGCAAGGTGTGGAACAAAGTACCCCAAGCCTGTTTATTGCACTACTAAGAGTAAAAAGACCTAAAAACCCAGCCCCCCAAAACTGTAACTTGTTTATCAACAATGTACTAGTTAAATAATTATTAAACATACACAAAATATACTACAATTTTGTCATTAAACCTAATGATAGACTCCCTAGATTTTAAAAAAAAGTTGACAGAAAGAGGATCAGTGGTTCCAAGGGCTAGTGGGGCGGGTGGAATGAATAAGCAGAGCACCGATGATGTGGAGGGCAGTGAATATACACTGTATGATACTGTAGTGGGGGATACATGTCATTTTACATTTGTCAAATTCCACAGCATGGATTTTAACACCAAGAGTGAACCCTAATGTAAACTATGGATTTTGGCTGATGATGATACATTAATGTAGTTTCATCGATTGTAACAAGTATACCACTCTGGTGCAGGATTTTGATAGTGGGGGAGGCTGTGTGGGACAGGGGGTATATGAGAAACTTCTGTACTTTCCACTCAATTCTTCCATGAACTTAAAACTGCATTAAAAAATGAAGTGATTAATTAAAAATCTATGAATATTGACCTATGTTCCAGGCCAAAAGGTAGCATGGCCCACTTCCATTACAGCATGCATTTACCTATTTGTAGATAATACACATTAAAAGAAACATAATTTTATTCTTCTGGTTTCCTGTTTTCCCCATCCTTCACAAAATAAAACAATTGCAATCAAAGAAAACCAGGAGAATTCCAATACTGTTCATAGGGGAGAGCTGTGGTTTGTTTAGGAGTTATTGCTTACTAAAGGTTTACTTATTTCAATATTAAATATGTGCCAAGCACCATGCCAGATGCTAGACTCGTCTCTTTCCCAAAGAAGCAGGCATAGCTTGACAGCAGGAAATAACAAAATACTGAAAAACAAAGAAGTGCAACAGCATATTTCACAGCTAAATAAAAAACATCAGTAGTATGTGGAAGGGGGATTTAAGGGGCTTCTCCTCTGTAGCACACACCCAGTTCCTTCACAGCTCTTTGCCTTATTTCCAAAGTGCACAATGCATAAACACAATAGCTTCACATGAGTTTTTCTGATGTCATGAAATCTGGAACTTGTATTTTATAAGAAGTGGCATAAGATAATTCCAGTAACCTAGATTTGAACACGTATTAGGTTGGTGCAAAAGTAATTGTGGGTTTCAAAACCGTATTTACTTTTGCACAACCTAATATTTTCTAAGTCTTGACTCATATAAGCATCAAAGTCAAAATAAGTAAGCTCTATGATATCAGCTGGTAGGAGAAAAGCAGCATCCTGATCACAGGTGAAATAAATGAATAAGGGGAGCTTTCACACGTTAACTTGTCCTCACCAATTCTTTGGTGTGCCTGAAATTTTCACTTTTGAAAGATACAGAAGATGTTTGTCCTATTTTCAGTGGATTGATATCTGCATTACAACTGATGTCACCAGCCTATAAAAGAAGAACACCTGATCAGACTTCAGAAACAAAACAGTTTATAATGTTCCTTTCAACATGTTAGGAAATCCTCCTATCACTTGTAGGGGCCTGGGAAGGGCTGTTAGGATTCTTTCAATGCCGCTGACCTGGCCACACTTCATATAATCATCAGGTAAACATGAAGTATTTAAATGCTCCTGATGTGAACTAATGAGGTGGGCTAGGTTCTTATAGCCCACATATGATGAGGCAAATCTGTAATAGCTAAACACTGTGAATAATTCAGGGTAATTTTCTCTGGAACATTTTAGGATTTTGATTTTCCTGTAGCCCCCTATGCACACTACAGGAATAAAACAACTATTGAATAATACCACTGTTGGACTGAAGATGAGCCAGTGTCAAGGGGTTTGGCTAGAGCTGTGCTTGTCAGCCCAGGATGCGTGCTAGAATCACGGGGTGGATGGAGTGGGGGTGGTTAAAGAAAAACCCTAGTGTAGGAATCTTATCCCTAGAGATCCTGATTTAATTACCTGGGTTAGGTCTGGGCACTCTTATTTAAAAGAGCAAACAGAGAGATTAAAATGAACAGCCAGGGTTGAGTATTACCAGGAGAAAGTCCAGGCTGGCTGCTTGAAGACCAGCTCCTCACTGCAGCTGTGAAGACCTGCTAAGCTTCCCATACAGGTTCAGCCTCTGACTTCCCAGCCTGCACAGGGCCTGTCAAAGTCAGATCTTCACCTGGCCAAAATGGGGTTTTTGGAATAATTTCTGCCACCTGCAATTCCCTAGACTCAAACATTTGTTTTCTTGTAACAATATTCTTCTTCTAATATGAAATTAACTGCTAGTCAGTTGGCACCTGGGCTGCATAGGAGTTACCGTCTGTTTCCCATCCGTAAAATGTCAGACATGATCACCCTAATCTCATGGGTTATTTCCATCTTGAAAGTGCATATTTTTTAGGCAATTTTGTATTCTTTACCTTGTCTGTTTGCACCCCAGTTAGGTACATCAGTGGGTTCTTTTCTTTGGTATATTGAGGGATGTGGATGATTACAGTTGCCATGCTTACTGGAACACTTCCTGTTGTTACCTACATAGAGAATAAAATGCACCAGTACTGCAACAGGATGTACATGATGCCAGGAAATTCACCAGTAACCCCTGTGTTGATGAAGGGCAACTACGAGGTAGTAAGATTGAGTCCAAATGAAAGTGAGCCATCACTTTATAGTCACACTTCAAGTCTCTGTGTCTCACCTCTTAAAACACATTTATGCCTGAGGTTGCATTTTTTTTGAAATTTCAATCATACTTTGGCGATGACTTTGAGCAGTAGGATATAAGTAACTCCCACATGCTTCGTGTTCCAATAATGGAACAGTAGGCATAAATGGCTCAATGGAAAAAAACTCAACATCTACAATGTTAATGGGTAAGTAATTTGTGACTTGCAAGACATGTGGCATAAATGGTTAAAATGCCATCTGTGGAGTTGGGATGCCAGGGTGTGCTGTCCCAGTCTGCTGCTGATTAGCAGTGTGGCTTGGGCAAGGAACTTGACCTCTCTGTGCTTTTCTTATTTGTAAAATAAAGATGATCAGAAATTCAGCAGGAATGTGCTGGCACAGGGCACTTGTACAGCATCTGTTCTAACTGGTGGGGGTTTCTGTTCTAATTGGCCAGGGCTCATACCCTACTGGTTATTTAAATATTTTAAATATTTTAAATAACATCCCTGGAAATAATACCGAGCTCAAAACTGATCTGGGAACTAAATGGGATAACGTATGTAAAGCACTTGATACAACGGCTGGTACTTATTACACACTCTATGAATGTTATTACCACTACTTGAATAGATGCCCCATTAAAGAATGTAGTTGCCAAATACCATCCACATTTTATAAATTCTATTATAGTATCTAGATCATAAAGATTCTTCTAAAGATTTTTTTATCACAAAATTGCAGGGTTGCAACCATGTAACAAACTAGTGAGAAATGAACAAAAATAAAATGGTATTGACTTAGGATAGTGGATAAATTCTTTTTACTTCCCAAAGTTTATTTAATTTTGTTACATTATAAAATAGTTATTCTTTCACAAATTAATTTATCTTCATATATCTGGTAGTAATCTTTAGATTAATAATTGCTTTCTCATAGTAAATAGAATTTGGTTCAAAAATATTTTTAGATACTACCTAGTATTGCTGTACAGATTTGTATACAAAAGGAAAATTCAAACAGAAGTGGTCTCTAAGGATAAATTGACATAATAATCATATTCCAAAGACTTTTCCCCACAGCAATACCTTTATAGTAATACTCTGTTGGTTAATATTGAACATTTGCCTTCAAAATATAGCAATTATCTCTTACCCAAGACACATAACTACGCACAAAGCCCAGTTGTTTACTTATCTATGATCTAGCCTATTGGTTATCAAAATATGGCACCTGGACCAGCAGCATAAGCATCACCTGGGAGCTTGTTAGATATGCACATGTAGAGGCCCACCCCAGACCTACTGAATCTGAAACCCTGGACATAAAGCCCAGTATCTGTGTTTTCACAATTCCTCCAGGTGATTTTAATGCACACTCAAGTTTGAGAACCACAGATGTATTTCAATTTCTTTTTACTTTTTCCTTTTATTTCCAGACTCATTTTTTTTTCTTCTCGCTTTCTCCTGGATTTGCCATCCTTATGACAGGCTTACCAACCTTCAGGGAGAAGATGAATTTTGGGCCAATATCTTCAAAACTGTGCACGATTGAAGGAACATTCCCATCCGAAGAGATTTCATAAAAATTTATGTTGGTAGATCTGTTGGATGATGTTTGTAAAGCCAAATATTTTAGTTTGCTTTTGTTCTTGAAGGTTAATATTTCTTTTATTTAAGTATCTTATAGTTTAGGTTAAAATAAATTTTACTTTTAGTTACAAAGGCACCAAATCAAAAGAAATGCTTGTTATGGGCTTATGGTCCAATGTATGTTTCTAAGACTAACATAAATTCCTTTCAAAACATATTTCTTTGTGGACTTTCTGCTAAGAGTTTGTGCATTATGTGTCTACCAATTGTCAAGTTTCTAAATAAGTACAAAAGTATTACTTTAGAATTGACAGTAGAACTCTTCCCAGGATTACTGTTACATTGACTAGCATGTTAACATAGTAGACAGTCAGTACTTGTTGGTTGAATAAATGGATTTATAAGCCAAGGGTTTTCACCTTGCTGTGGCTCAAATGTAATAACAGGGTATTGAGCACCTTCAGTGTTCATTACTGGATGCCTATATTATTCATTCTTCCTATCCTCCTTTAGCTGCAAACCAATTCAAATGGTTTAGTCTGAATGGGGTTGGTCAAATCTGTTTCCGCCATTAGTGTAGAGACCACCTTTAAGATGGCTGATCCAGAGGTTTTAGTATTCTGGACCTAAACACATTGGACTTTGCTTAAGATTACCAACAAAGTTCTGCAAGCAAAGTGATGATGAGATCAGAGAAACCATCATAGGACCACTCAGACTAGAATGAAACTGGGGACCTCCCCTCTCCTCACTCATTTCTGGGGCTCTGAGGTGGGATTCCAACCAGAGTAGCTTCTTTGGGTTGGGGATTAAGGTATGAGTGGTGAGGGTAGGGGTCTGAGAACACTGTGCATATCCTTTCCATTTATTCCCACTGGACAATTTATGTTAATTATAGAATGTTAATTCTATTTCTTAAAAACTTGGGGTGGGCATTTTCTGAAGTAGAATTTTTTTGGGGTTCTGTACTAAAACCTTGTCTTTCCCTCTTTTATGCCTTAATGAATTTTTTCCAAATCCATAAAAGGAAAATATGTCATAGGGAGACTTGAGTGGATGTATTTGTCAAGGTTATATATGAGAGGAAACAATGATTTGTCAGCCTGACATGGAAAATGGGAAAACTGACTAGGATTTGAAACAGAAAGCTTGGATGTGTGTGCATGAATTATTTCCTATGCCTTCCAGAAGATCTTTGTGTGAGATCCTAAAGGGGGCCAATTTCTAAATTAATATGGTCTCTCTTTGCATTTTAAAGAGATCTGACACTTTTCCATTTGTTACTTAAGTGTTCCTTAGGCTACTTAAGTGTTGATCAATATATTTATAATAGTAGTTATCTATACTCAGGGGGATCCTGCTTCAGAAATAATACTATTATCGCTATTTCTACCCATCTTTTTTTTACAGTATAATTGTACAGTTTATACAGTATCAAAGTTGTTGCTAAGAAATACACTAAGTTATTGGGTAGGATTTTTTTCAAAAGTTTGTAAAGATGTTTGTTAAATTTTTTTGCAGCATTGCTTGTGATGGTTAAACCAAACAAAATAAAAATGCAAAACAACCAAATATCTTGTTAATATTGAATTGGTTATATAAATTATGATCCAGTCAGAACTGGAATAAGTTGGATCTGTATGTCCTCATATGAAAACTTTTCTAAGATTACGTAAAATGCAAGGTACAGAAGAGTGTTTTAGCATTCCTTTTGGGTAATAAAATGTGTGTGTGTGTATATATATGTGTGTGTGTGTGTGTGTGTGTGTGTTATATGCATATATCCTGGTAGATAAGCAACCCTGTATCTGGAAGATATTCGGAAAAGTCTTGTTAGTCCCCTATGGGGAGTGGCACTAGGGAAGGTGGGGAGGGATGATCTCTCACTGTGTATCTTTCTCTAATGTTTGGGTTTTCTTGGTAGTAGGACTAGGAGCCGTTTTAGCTTTTGTCCTTTATAATTCTCTACGTTAATGTTTTTGAGGATATATTTTAAAGAACATTAGAATACATTTGAATTCAAGTTGCCATTACAAAAATACATGCCTAATATGATAATTAGTAAAAGTAAAGTCTCATTTCAATCTTATAGTTATTTCATTCTTAAATATCTGGGAAAATATTGGCCATTGTAGGACAGTAGAATAATAAAACTACTGTATTGACAAAAAATATTTAGAAGAAAGGATCAATATAAGAAGGAAAATATTCAGGTAATGTGGTAACATCAATTTGGGTTGGTTGCATTTGTTTCCAATGCCTTATTTTAGCAAGTGGGGATCCTTTGAAGTCTGCAGTTGCTGATGACTTTTTCAGAGATGTATTATTTGGACTGTATTTTGCTTCTGCTTGTGCTGTTTGCAACTCACTTGATACAGAAGCATTCTTTTCATCTTTGCTCTTTGGCTCAAGCTCTAGACATGATGACATATTTTCCTTTTTGTTTTTGCTCAGAGAGCTATTGAATGATCTACAGATTCCATGCTCTTAGGGGCTGGGGTGATTGTGGTAGAAATTAGACAAACCTGCTGTCACTGGATTTCTTGGGAAAGTGCTGCAGTGTGCTATTCAGGGGTCATTGATCTGTGCTGGGAAGCTGTCCTAGTGCTTCACCAGGTAGAGAACTCTGGCTCCCAGGCCTGTAGGAGGGCATCACCTGGGCCCATTGCACCTGCACAACTGTGCCCCAGTTTGTCTGCCATGAACTCACCTTATTTCTATGTAGGAGTTAAAGTGATATCAATCTATTAGAACCTGTGAAATGTGGATGTTACCCACTTCCCAAGACACCCGTCCCCCTGAACAATTAAAAACAACTGGTATCAACCAGTAACATTTACACCACTGCTCTCAGGTTTGCTTGCTTTGGGCAGGTAAAAACAGGGAACAAAGCATTTCTTTATGGATGACCTCCTTTGGAAAAAGCCTCATTTCCTCCTGGCTGGAAGAAAACCCTAATCTGATATGTTAGGAATTTTTCACTCAGAAACTAGACTTGATCTAGTTTCAATATTTGAATATTCAAACCGTGACTAGATTCAATATTTATTGTGAAACTACTGTGTGTAAAACTTTGTGCTTGGGGCCTCAATGTCCAGGAATGGACATACCGCTTGAGATCTCATATACAATGGGAAGCAGGCAGTGAGAAGAAAGTGCAGACAATTCTCAGGACCTTTGAGAGTTCTGTTTCAACATTTTGAGAATGTTTGCAGCTACTCAGAGGGCCTGCAATGTGAAGTGTGCCTGTGATGTGTGGCTACAGGGATCTTTCTCTGCCTTTCTGGGCTGTTCTCGTTAGTTTAATAAACCTAATGAGTCACTCAAGGTTTTCCTAGGGACCGATATGTCTGTGGACTTCTGTTTTAGTTGACAAGAATTGTAATTCAAATTCTTCAGTTAAGAATGAGCATACAGAGGACTTATTTAGCCATGAGCCAAAAATCTTCTGATCTAGAGTTGGTGTTAGTGATAACA
>NW_012099732.1:215919-235012 GCF_000951045.1 Mandrillus leucophaeus
AAAAAAAGAGAAATATAAAGCTATCCATCATTCCATTGATGACTTCATTATGTTTTACCTTAAGGCTTGGAAACTGAGAGATGCCTGATTCTGAAGGTTTTGAAGATTGAAGTCAAAGTTAATAGTAAAGGTCACCTAAAGACAAAATTAAAATTTCTCAGTCTATGATGCTTCATACTCAGGGGTCAATGTGAAAAAAAAAATGCTTCCCATAAAAGTAAACTCACTCAAATTTGATTCTGAATTTTATATACCTTAAGTTTTCCAATTCATAGAATATCTTTATTTGTCCACCTTGTTTCACTATGCTTCACATTAGAATTAGAGAAGCTTGACTTCCAAGTGACACATGTAAGTTATCCAGGTGCATATACCTGTCTGAATTTAGAAGCTATGAGCTGATGTGAAACTTGTTAACAGGGGTTAATAAATGATCTCCATGACTCTGTGTATAGTGCTTTGACCAATGTTGCTCGACATATTTAGACAAAAAGAACCTTCCATATTGTGTGTACCTTTTGGAATGAATTGCATGGAGAAAATCCCATTTTTATTAATAATTTAAAGAAAACATTCAGATATTGAAAACTTCCCCTAAGTATGCAGCCAGTTATTTTGTGATGCCTATCAAATTATGATAGCAGGATGTTATGTTGGTAAATCAGCATATGTGCTGAGGAGGGCTTGTATGGACTGGAGGATGAAATGCAAGCTGTACCTGTTGTTCTCTCTTTAAAGCAGGGTAGCCTACATCACAGGCAACAGACTTCTGAGATGCAGCCACCTGGCATGTTACTTCTGTCCCATCAACCTGAACAAGACCAAGGAAACAACAATGATGAATTGGCATATAATATTTGGCTGTGTATGCACACACCTGGTGAAAGAGGTACAGTGACATTTTAGCAGTAAGGTTGGTTCATACTGAAATAATTTATTATCCCTCAAGACTTGAAATTTTATATTGCCCAGGTGGCTAATATACTATTTTTACTGCTAGCCCTAAAGATACCTAGGACATCCAACAAACCAAAGAAAAGATTAAATACTGTATTTTTTTCCTCAGAAAAAAGATAGTTTTTAGATTTCAGATGCACAAATAGCTTTAATTCAGTATTTTAAAATGCTGGCTTTAGGAATATGTTTTTCTCAATTTATCTGAAGCATTTTCAAGAGAAGAAAATAAAATCATATATTGGTGTTTGTATTTTAAATAATTTGAAGGGTTTTTTTCGTTGTTGTTGTTTTGTTTTGTTTTGTTTTGTTTTCTTCAGGTTTTTTTCCCCCCTTTAAAAGAAGTAGTTGCCACTTGGCACAGGATGTTTAAACAGCAAGGTCAGATTAGGTTTAGAACTCTAAGCCTATTAAGATCACATTAACTTTAAATTAAATGAAATCACTATTTAATCCTTTAATCAAGTAGTTCATTTGGAAAATCTCAGCTTTTCATTCTCCCCCTTTTTTCTTCATCATTTGGTGGTAGGGGAGGGACCAGGGAGCACTCACGGTCAAGTGTGTTCCTGGTATAACGATCAAGTCAATGTGATTAGCTGGCTTTGCTGATGTGCATCATCTTGGCAGCAGCAGCAACCGTAGTTGCAAAGCTCAGGCTGAGCTTTGGGACTCAGATGTCTCAGAGCAAGTGCACCGCATCTGTGCAGAATGCAGCAGCCTCATCACACTGATGGCTCAAGAAGAGTTATGGGAGTGTCTGGCTACTGCTGCCAAGTCTCAGGATAAGGGAAAAACTGACCCGAGTTGTCAAGCAGAATCTAGATATAGAGCCAGACTATGTTCTCATGCGATTTAACTAGTCGGAAGCCACAAAGTTCAGACTGATCATGCTGAGGGTTAGGGTGCTTCTTTAAACAACTCAGAGGACATAGAGTGATCGATAAGTAGGAAGCATGGTAGAAGTAAGCGCAGGGTCTCATCACATACCGGCAGGGAGAATGATGCAAAAAACAAGTTTTCTGAAAAATCAACAACAATTCCAGTGTTGTATGCACTTTCCCTTTTGTTTTTCAGTGTTACTGAAAATGTTAACCTTTTGTTTTGGTTGCTGACAGTAAAGGGTTGTTCTCTGTTAAAAGCAAAAAGGAGGGAGGAAGCCATTACTGTTAAATAAAAAGGCCAGTATTTTAAAATTTCACTCATTAAAAAACTAAACTCTTTAGACTTACCTAGAATACTGAGAAAATTGCTTTGTAATAAACTATCTTTGCATTAAAATGATACTGACAACAAATAAGTAAGTGCATTTGGATTTTGTTCTTTGTTGCTATTATATCAGAGGGAATGGAACCATTTAAATACAGATAAGTTTATATTTCTTATTAATTTACTCTTATGTGGATAGTAGACATTGAAATTTAGTTTTTAAAGGTCTTGTTAGTTATGAATGTTTCTTTTGTAGAAAAACTCTATAAACATTCACTTGAATAAAGTAATCTAGTGTGTCTTTTATTTCTACATTTTACAATGAGCTTTAAAGTAAAACTTACTGAGCAGCTGGTATTTGTCGGACATCTAGAACTAGATCAGCAATGCAAAGTCCATCCTCACCACAGTCTTTGTGGAAAGGAATCTACAAAAAAGGAAAAAAAGATTCATACATTTGCTCTTGGGTTGAAAAAGCAAATTACAGAAGAATACATACAGTATTATTCTATTTACATAAAGTATAAAACCAAACAATGTTCTAGGAATATATAAATGTTTAACAAAATAGTAAAGAAAAGCATTAATAAACACAAAATTCAAGATAATCATTTGTGCAGGGGGAGCTAGATGAAAGTGTCTATGGTGGGGACAGCGATACACAGAGCTTCATATGTATTGGTAATATTTTTTGAGTGGTGAGCACAAGGCATTTACTTTATTTTTATTTATTTCTTCAACAAATATGTGTTGAACACATACAATGGGCCAGGCCCAGGTCTAGGGACTGGAAATACAGCAGTGAACAAGAAAAACAAAAATCCTTACTGTCATGGAACTTCAGTGTTAGTGAACTTTATGCAAATGTAATTGTATTTCATTTAGAAAATTAAGAATTTACAGGCTGCATCCTAAGTATCCTTCAGACACTATTGTAGTGACTGTGAAACTTTGTTTGCCAGTCTAAATCCAGGAAGTGTAAGCTGCACTTACACTGAAGACCTTGGTAGTCTCCGAATAGGCTTCAAGGGCAGGGCTAGTGCCAGGGTTTTCCAGACTGATGTCCACACGCAAATCCAAAGAGTTGACAACATCAGAGGGCTCCTAAACATACACACACACAAACATACAGGGAGAGACAGAATCAGTTTATTAGGGCACAGCAGCATTAAAACAAGAAAACGATTACAAATGTGTTTACAATTAAGAGCACAGTCAGCTTTCAATTATGTAGAATATCTTTGTTTTGAATAATCAAGACTCTCACTTCTTTTCTTCCAACCTAATTCTGCTTTTAGCCTCTCTTCTACTAAGAAACCAAAGGAGACTTGGGTCTAGTAAGAATTTGAAGCAGGGATTCTTAGTTAATGAAGCTCATCAGTTCTTGTCAAGAAAGCACTATGTCTATACAAGTGAAACCCTAACATTTGAATTTGCCTTTTACTCAGAAGCGATATCTTGGTATTCTTTAGTCCATTCACAGGCAGGACTTACTCTTTAACTCTTGGGGGCCTCCCAGAAGTCCTCCCAGAAGGACTTACTCCTTCTAGGGGCCTGTCTACCATGACAGCTCTGGGCTATGAGGAGATGTTTCCTTCGCTGGCTGTGGGCTTAGCAAGTAGGATGTACTTTAACTGGCATTGATATCAAATAGAGAAAGAGGATATTTTTTTATTTTTTATTTTTTATTTTTTTTACTTTAAAGAAAAACAGCTTGGCTGTCTCCATTTCCTCACTAGGGATTACGAGTATAATCTGATCCACCACTTAGCACAGGATGAGAGAGAAGGGAAAAAAGATTTTTTCCTTTAAAGAATCTATAAAATTGTTACCTTAACAACAAAGAAGTCCATGTCTTCACAAACAAGAAATCTTCAAACTGAAAAATTAACTAAACAACTCAACTGATTTTAATTCATTTAACCGTCAACTTTATGTTTTTCTAGTGTTTACACTTAGCATTTCTTGAAGTAAGATCTCTCTATTTACATGAGAAATACCATCCATT
This sequence comes from Mandrillus leucophaeus, assembly GCF_000951045.1. Taxonomy (NCBI): domain Eukaryota; kingdom Metazoa; phylum Chordata; class Mammalia; order Primates; family Cercopithecidae; genus Mandrillus; species Mandrillus leucophaeus. The sequence goes on from NW_012099732.1 coordinate 220,088, forward strand.
TACATGAGAAATAATTGTGGTGCTCCTTAGACCTGCATATTCCTTGGGCCTTCAAACCTAGATTTCTGATGGTAAGAACCCGGAATATACATTTCCCAAAAGTTTCCCTGGCAGTTCCTTTGCTCCTTAAATTCTGAGAACCATATTCTAAGAAAGTACTTAAATATCCTTTTTAAAAAAGTGGTTTCCTGAGTAAATTATCCTTTCAAATGCCATTATGTGGTTTCCAAGGTGGAAATATTCACATCATTTATAAAATAAATTTCTGGTTGGAAGTTTTCTCCTGAAAAGCATTTTTCTTACTTGGGAAATTTTCAAAATCCATGTTAAATACAGTAATTATAGCATACAATTAGAACAAATAATTGTTATCTCATAATCTACTACGTTGCATCTATGTTAACTGAAATCTAATAGTAGAAACCACAGTTGGACTTATTTTTCAGTAGCTGAACAATAAATAAAATTTTTCCCTGATAGGAAACTATCAAAAAAAAATTTATTGCCAATGGAAAGTTCTCTCTGTTAAACATTTAAGAAAACACTATATCTATGATTTAAGAATTGTATTTTTAGCCCTTTCATTGCAATTCCGAATGAAATCTGATGCTGCTGACTTATATAATAATAGATTGTGACCATAAGTATTAGCATAAAGTAAATATGCTTCTTATTTATGGAATTACATAAGAAAGGCATTCATTAGAAGGGCAAACATTTTCTAACCCATAAGCTTCTATTTTAGACTTTTACCACTCATTTGTCTTTAAGAAGAAATAAAATGAAAAGGGTTGGTCCTGAGGCCTCACCTGTATATAAATGATGTGCTCGGGGCAACTCTGTGCTTGATTTACTACCATATTCTTCTGCAGGCACCTTTCATTGTTTTCTTTAAATAACCCCCTGGAGGTTACTCTGGATGAAAATCCATCTGCATCAAGTGTGATGTTATATACAATGGCTATGATAAAAAATCATAAAGAAATGTTATTTCAAATCAACTTATAGGAAAAAGCGTCTCTGCTTTATTGTGTCTTCTTGGACAAAGTATCCTACATCAAGAAAATATGGAAATAGTCTTCGTATTGGTGGCTTGTGAACCATAGCTAGCACCACATACCATTTGTCATTCTAGCTCTGATGTGACGTAGGTGACTGTGCATACAAAGAAATGTGATTCAGAGAAATGTGGCTGGGAGCAGTGGAAAGAAAACTAGACTTGCCGCCAGGAAACCTACTGTGATGAATCTGGGCAAATTGCTCACTCCCACAAGCACGGGCTTCATTACTCATAACGCGGAGACACAGAATGGAAAGGAACAGTTGCTGAGCACCAGTGATCGGACACATTCTCATATATGCCATACAAGTTTTACAATGAATCTGGAAAGTGAATTTATTATCTTATTTTTCAAATAATGAACTAGAATAAGTGATGTAAAATAATTCACCTAAGTTCACGCAGCTAGTCAGAAGTAAAAGTTGGGAATTTTTGAAATGAGAGCTCATGGTCTTTCTGCTTCTATCCAGTTGTAAGAATTAATTGTTATTGTGAAGATTAACAGAGATACTCTAAGGGAACATGGACAGTGCCTGGCCTATTCTAGATGCTCACATAGGGAAATGCATGCAACACTGCAGCAATAAAGTCTCAATCAGGCAGACTTGGTTTGAATCCTAATTCTGCTGTTTATGAGCTCTGTGACTTGGGGCAATTTACTTACCCTCTTTGAACCTCTGTTTCCTAATACCAACCCATGAAAAAAAATTATGTGATAATAACTGATGTCAGTAGCCAATGTCTAAGCTATCAGAATTATTACCTTCAACTAAAGTCCACTGGCCATATGTCCAAAACTGAGCGAGAACATCTGGTGCCATTCACAGCATCAGCTGCCTTACTGCCTTATTTGGGGTTATTCTATCTTACTTTATTATTTTCAATATTTTAAAGGTTGTATATACTTCCCAAAGTATGAATTCTACATGTTACCTTGAAAAAAATCTATCATATATGTTGTACAATTTTTCTTGCTCCAATGACTTAACAATGCCAACAAAGATAGATAAAATATTAAAGAATTAAATAAACTAAAAATAAGTTGTGAAGATGATGTAAAGGAAAAACAATGACAGGGAGGTGAGTGCAGTTAGGACAAAGTTAGTTCACGTTATAATGCTTTTCCTTTTCTTTTTTCAAGCAGCTTCGTAAAAATGATACATAGCTTCGTAGGCTATGTTATTAATCTTAAACTGGAGTGTGCACCTGATGCAATAAATGATAGAAACCATATGCTTTATAAATTCACTTTCCACAGTTGTGAAGATGGGATTCATGTCTTACATACTATTATTGCCAAGCAATGAAGTGACAAATGAGCTCACAATCATTTCACTTGGCTTATCAGTGTGGACCTGAAGGCATCAGGAAAAAAGATTTACAGTGAAAGACGCCCAATAGTAAGAAAGGCCAGAAACCCTCGGCAGGCTATGGATGGGAAGGAAATTCTCTGAAAGTAGAATTTTTGAGTGTGCATCTCCATAAGGGTTGAAGTATAGTCAAAAAGGGAAGATAACGTGAGACACATCTTTGCTTCAGGGCCAGAAGAGCTGACCAGCCTGCTGTTTCTGCCAACTAATATATTTCCCAAGTTAATCTATTAGGCAGACTAGCCACAATGTTTATACAGCAACGGTTTTTGACTTAACTATCATGTGTGCTCAGTTATATGTGCTACAAGGCAGGTCAAGTGAGATACGCTACTCAAAATTAGGTCAATCTTTGAACACCTGCAGGGAAAACTTCCAAATGGATACAAAAAGTAGGAAAATATGGAAAGCACGTTGAGATTTGAATCTAATTTTGTTTGTGTTCTCATCTTATTTGTATCTTGGTATGAATAATGGCAAATAAACTGCTTCTGTATTTTCAGTTTTAAGGTAATGTATTTGTCACTTAACTGAATTCCTATAGGAGCTACAGGTTCTGAAGTTTAAAGCCAAATTCTGATGGAAGGGGAATGGGGACCCATGAAGCAGCGGTTCATGAAAGAAGGTAGTTTTGAATCAAGTGTTAAATTGCAAGTTATGTATTGAGCATGGTGAGATAACTGGGGCAGGAGAGATGAAGGTGAGATAATGTGCTTAGAAAAGCTTCGAAGAGGAGGCAGGACCTTTGCCAGGCCTTGAAAGACAGCTTGGCCAGCCCAAGAGAAAAGACAATAATTCCTGCTGACACTTGCCCACAATGATTTCCTCACCCTTCCCCATCTGATGAGACATAATTCAGACTTTTATTCATTTCTCTGTATTATTTAGAACATTTAAAACACTGGGAAAAGTTATACATTGCTTTTCATGTTTTCTTTCATTATTTCATTTTTATTAATTGCTCAAGAACAGGAAAAATACTTGATACTTTTACTGAACCTGTCCTATATAGATCATGGCATAACCAACATGATATAGTCATCTGAGTGACAGTTCAGCATAATCTGTGTATGCTCAAGGTTTTAAGTAAGGGAAGTGGAGGTAAGAGAAACTCAAAGGATGGAAACAGGAGGGCCCTTGGTTATGTCATAGAGATTACAACTTTCTGCAGTAGAACCTTCTAGAGATGTGGAAGGAAGATCTAAACTAACCTTCCATGACTAATGAACCATTATCAGGCATCTCCAGTGTATGGAAACTTAAGTGTCTGTAACCAAAGACCCTTATTTCTCTTGGCCTACAAACCAAAATATGTTATATTCAGGACTAAAACTCTGTAAACCAACCAATTTCTATATAGATTATTTCAGATCTACGCACCCACTTGATTGTTTTGCTTAGTAGGTCTGAACTTTGCACTGAAGCAGAGTTTGAGAATTATCTGAGCATTCTTATTGACCAAAGTGATTTTTTCTGGTGTGAATGAAGCTTCTATAGCTATATCAGCAATACTTTGTGACCTAAAAGACATAAAGAGGAACAGATGGATGGATGTTATTACTGAGCACACGTATTATATCCTTTATCAAAGAGGACCCAGTACCAGCATTACTGAATTTTTCTCTCTAAAGCACGTTAGCAGTAGTTTATATTTGAAGGCTCTAAGATGGCAGACAGACATAATTTTTTTTTTTAATTTGTGACTGCATCACTGACATAATCCACATTTAACATATTATTTATTTATTTATTATACTTTAAGTTCTGGGATACATGTAGGTACTCTTGATAACGCTACTCTGAAATGATTTTAACTGATTTGTTCAGTAAATATATTTTCTTGTTTTTTAATGTCTTAAATATTATTCTTGAGTTTTATTTTTTCCACATAAAAGCTTCATTCTGCAATAGAAATAATGCACTTCATTCTTTAAAAGCACAAGTGAGATTTGTAAATAGTATCATTAAACTCAGAAATAAAAAACAATCAATGAATATTATTCTATTGTTCAAATATTTGGACTTTAAAGCACATTTTTTGACAGAGACAAATGAATGGAGATTCTTGATTGAATAATCAACTTCTTTCTGATTCTATTCCCTTGCCAGTCCAATATATTTATTTTTGACCTTGAATCACATGACCTTCATATTGTTCCACCTGAATCTTCAATTCCTATGGAAGTCAATGAGAGGTCAGCTAAACCTAAATAATGGCTTATTGTTTATGACTAATAATTTTAAAATATACCTTTTAGTCACATAGAAGTTACACTTTACTTGTGCTGTCTGAATTTTCAGTATTCTAAATGCACTCTCATGAGGCTTCCCTTCTGTATGCTGAGATAAGGCTATTTATTGGAAGATAACATTCAGAAATAGCCTGGACACCATTTCCAGAAATTTATGTTTTCTATGCACTGTTTTTACTCACCATATGAGGAGAGAAATGTATTTCTAATGGTGAGCAAATATATCTATTTTTCGCACTTGGAAAAACACATTTATTCCTTTGGGCAAACTATGATACATCAATTTCCTATAGTCTTATAGAATGCATATGGCATTTCTATAATATCAGTACAGACATGTTCTGCTTTCTTAGCGGGTAATTTGTAGTTTGTGTCTGGCTCTTCCTGACTCACCAGAGTTGAACCACTTGTCCAAAGGCACCAATGGACACATCAGTGATGGAATCCCCATTTAAATCTCCATAGCCATCCAAGGACCTCCCAAAGTACTGGAGATGGCTCCTAAAGGCTCCATCAGATCCCAAGATTTTCTAAAAGAGCAAGTTTGACACGAAATTATAGTACACAACAGCTGAACCAGAAAATGGCAGCCTCTGCATTTCATTATTATATTTTCTATGTAGTCATTTTCCAGATTGTAAACACAATCTGGAATAAACATTTGTTTATTTGAATAAACATTCTCCACAAATTCTAAAGACTAGTTTTTTAGTCACGTCTTATTATCTGATCTCTGTATCACTCTTACAGCCACATTTTCATCAAGGGGACAGCATACATCTTTAATAAAAATCATAAACCAGTGAAAAGATCAGTGGGCTGGGAGCAAATTAAGGCAAGTTCAAGTACAGGGTTCCGTTCCTAGTTCGTTTCCCTCAGGTCCTACTTCAAAATTGACTGCTCAGTGAGGCCTCATTAGTCACCCCTTCAACCACCTCATACTCCTATTTCTGAAATTTTATTTCCTATTTTAATTTCATTTGCTTTTTAAAAATTTCCTTTATTAGTATCTGGAACGCTTGGTCTTATCTACTTCTCTTTTTTTCATTTGTCTCCTCCAATATAATATAAGGCACACAAAGATCAGAATTGTGTCTGTCCTGTTCTTATAGCATCCCCAGAGTCTAGAACAGTGCTTGGCACATAGTGGAGGCTCATTTAACATTTGTTGAGTGAAATAATGAAGTTAGAAAATAAGAGGGATGGATTGCATGGTTTACATGACGCTTTCTACGTCTAATATGGTAAGACCTACAAATACATACGTCTCGGCAGCTCCTGGATTACCTGGGAATACTTCGTGCGGACAGTGCCCTGATGACCATTATAAATGTATACAGCTCCAGAATTCTGATTTTCTAGTGGCGAACCAACAATCACATCATTAAAGCCATCCATGTTGATGTCTGAAAGAGCTGCAATTGCTGAACCAAATCGAGCATTTTCAATGCCCTCGGGGCCTTCAAGAAATTGGTGCTGACTCAAAATGCCCTTGCAAAGGGGGAACAAAAGGATGATTAAAGCAAACCTTACAACTTGTATAATTAAAATTCAGAGCAGCTGGGTGTGGTGACGCATGCCTGTAATCCCAAAGATTCCAGAGGCTGAGGCAGAAGGACTGCTTGAAGTCAGGTATTTGAGACCTGCTTAAGCAATAGTGAGACCCTGTCTCTACAAAACATTTTTGTAAAAAGTTAGCCAGGAGTGGTGGCACACACCTGTAGTCCTAGCTCTCAGGAGGCTGAAGTGGGAGGATCGGTTGAGCCCAGGAATTAGAGGCTGCAGTGAGCTATGATCATACCACTGCACTTCAGCCTGGGTGACAGAGCAAGACCCCATCCATTTAAAAAAGTGAAAAACATATGATAAAAAAGAAAATAAATTTCAGAGCAATCGATGACCAAACTAATTTTTTAATGTTAAAAATGGATAGAATTTTAAACCTGAACTATTTATGATCAGAATTATAAATAAGAATTTCAGGTCATAAATATCTGCTCCTAAACCAAGGTGAAAGGAGACAATTCTCTTTCCTGTAGCTGAACAGCATCAATTTCTTGGTCTCATTTTCCTCTCAATAATACGATCTTCACCTATTTCCAACCTTTTGATTTAAAATTTTTCTGGTGAAAACTACTAATATCTTGATTGAAATTAAAGCAGACACAGAACAAAATAAAACACAATATCTTAATTTAGGCTTTCAGTAAAAATGACCAAATAGTGACATAATTATAATGGTACAGGAAGTAGAAAATGAGATTAATATCTCCATTATTAAAAACACTAAATAATTCTGTGTGAAGGAAAAGACATTTCCTTGTAAAACACAATTTTTTTTCTTAGATTTCATAATAAAGTATGGAAATATTTCATGACTTCACAAGAAAGCAATGTTTCTCAACCATGAAACTGGGTCAGTGTTGATTCTTTCTCCTCTATTATAATCTTACAAAAATTGTTACTGAGTTTGACACGGTATTAAAAGATCTTTTCATTTTCAACAATTAATGACAATTCAGTATATCTCACAAGTAAGAAATATTTAAAGAATGGGGGATTTGTCAGTTTTTCAAACAAGTAAATAGGTCCAGCCTTTGTGGATACTCAATTATACATTCTTTATATGTATAAATGCTTTAGAATTGTTTTAATTAATTACATCTGTTAAGAGGTTAATTTTTACATAAATATCAATACATCAGGTACGACAAAATATCACAACACTTAACCGTAATATTTACTACTTTAACATCAGCTTCTCTTTCCCATCCTTTCCCTTCTGTTGTCATATAATTTTCTGTGTCAATCTGTGTCTTTAATTTGGTTTTCTTTTTTTATTTCAAGGAGTTAACTATATTTATATACATGGATTTAGAGAGTTCAGTCTACAAATTGGAAATATTATGCTTTTCCATGTTCACGTATGGTTTTTTTTGTGGAAGGACTTGAAACTTCAAGAGCTGGACACATGCCGAAATGTTACACTAAGCAATGACACTTCCTGACAAACTAATGTAGAAAGCATCTGGGATCACATGGAATTTACAATATGCCTGGTGCAACTTGTGTTTTTCACTGTCAACTGATAACAAGATAGCATTGCCCTGTTATTTCTGTCTTTATAGAAAAAATTACACGTGATACTAGAGAAATACACAAATGTTTGTGTATATGCATATTTCAATAAATAATGTACACTTAGAATGGCTTTGTTTGCATGAGACTATATATTCAAAGACCTCTCATGGAAAATGGCAGTACACTATACATTCAACTCTAGTTTTTCCCATTAATGTAATTTTTAAAATCTTAACTTAATGGGGACATCCTCAAAAATGATGAAATGTAAACCATACTATCTGTGCAAATTATCATGCAATAATAATAAATTTTCTTTCCAAATGCAGGTTAAATTGTCAATACTAAAGCAAATTAAGCTGTTAGTTTAACGATTTTTTTTTTTTTACCTTTTTGATAGTAAACAGGTAGACTCTTCCTTCCTCTTTCTTTAGGTCATTCATGTACATTGGTGCACCTACCAAGAGCACATCTGTAATGGTGTCTTTATCCACATCAACTGAACATAGCACGCTACCGAAATAGGAGCCAATCTGGAGCAATAAAACATGTTAACCTTAGAATTCCTAGGATTCACATACTTCTAATATTACACTGAACATTTACTTGCTCATTCAATACACAAAAATTGAGTGTTTACTATTTGCAAAGTGCTAGGAATATGAAGACAGACAGCATAGTCCCTTCCCGCAGGTTCTAATACCATCTAACACCTGGTTCTTAAATCTTAGTGTGCACAAGTATCTCCAAGAAAATGCCTTTGAAATACAGATCCCTGAGACCCATTTCTAGAGATTCTGATGTAATGTCTAGGATGTGATCCAGAACACAGCAATTTAAATTAGCATTCCAGGTGTTTCTGACACCAGGGGGTCAAAGGCATACTTATAAGGCAAACCTTTCGTAGGTATGTGAGGTCTGTCATAGTGAAAGGCAGGAGAGGTAGAGGCAGGGAGAATAAATAATTAAGCTTCTATGGTAAAATAAATTGTAATAGAGGAAAGTTCCAAATGCTGAGTGATCAGAGAGCAGGAGAGTCAGGAAGGCTTAGAAAGTTAAAATATCATTTGAATTGCAAAGTAAGAAGGACATGGAGTTTTCTAGGTGGAGGGAAGTGGTGAAGCACATATGATGATGTAAGTGTACAAGGCATGATATGAGACAGGTAAGCAGTTGCTGGATAGATTGGGACAGGAGGACTAGGTGGAGATAAATTAAAATAAGAAAAGCTGAGACTTTGAACATTCACCTCATTCAACAGCATTCAATGCATGCCTATGTGAACACTTTTTAAGGATTTAGAAATGACTAAGAAATGATTCCTTTCATAATACTATCACTGTTATTTTCTAAATTAAAAAGGAACTTCTTTAAAATATCAAAAGAGAGAGAAAAGTATGTGCTAATTTATGGTTACATAAAGTATGCTAATTTATGGTCATGGAAGTCAAGAGCTCAGGTCTTCTTACTCCTAGAAAATCCATAGCAATAGCAGGATCACACAATCTAAGAGAAGAGAAATCTTTGTAAGTTTCTCCAGCTCAAAGAAGGAAACCACTTTTTGTTGGCTGTCAGGGATTAGCGATGCTCATTTTAAATGTGTGTCAAGCCCCTGGGTCAAAACTGTTTAGTAAGGAAACAGGAAGCAATCAGCTGACCTTTGCCCTAACAACAGACCTTTGCTGTAGTGGGCCATAACTGGGATTCATCATAGGGTCTGACTACCAAACTGTCACCCATCAGTTGAAAGTGGCAGAGAAGATAATTGTTTTACTTTTAGAATCTTCGAAACTAAAAGGACATTTTGACAGGTCCAGATGCAGAAGTTCAGTCTTTATAATGTTATTTTGCTCCCTTCTTCTGATTATTTCCTCTCCAAATCCTTGTTTCTGGTGTGTGCTTACCTACAAAGCAGTGGTTAGGTGCCTGCCATCACAACTAAATAATGTCCATGCATTATTAATCCAGGGAGTCAAAAACATGAAGGGGATGTAATCAAACAGGACAACCTCTGAGTCCAGAAAGGACTGAGTTTTAATGACGGCTCAATCCATGGACACTGTGTGACCTTAGAAAGCTAGCTAAATTCCCAGTCAGTTGTCAAAAGGGAGGGCTGTCTTCTTGGTATTGTTGTGACGATTTAAGGAATACACTAATAAACTCAGATTACAGAGTAAGCACTCAGGTCATGTTGGTTTCCACTTCTGCTCACCCGACTCCCCACCTGCCCAGTTGCCCATAAAATTAATTTCACCTGCTAAACAGTGAGATTTACCTGGTCACCTCGGTGAGCCTGAATAACTGTGACATTGCCATTCTCATTCACACTGTACAGCACTATCTGGCCGGTATAATTTGCCCGAGGAGCACCAGCAACAAAGTGGGTGCTTTCTCCAGTAGAAATTGCAGCCACAGAGTAACCTAAAACGTAAGGAGCATCAGAGTGATTACCATTGAATATCTGAGCAAAACAAGGTTAAAATAAGTTAGTAAAGGTGACCAGAGATCCTTTTGTGTTAGATGTGATGCAAAGTTTCTAGCGTTCCTGAATACATCACTGAGGACATGTCTTCCTTTTTCTAAGATGAATTACTCCTGTCCTTTACCCGAAGCACTTCCCTGTGTAGATGGGACTTCTACCTATAAAACTGCCTCAGATTCCAGGCTGTTCTCATTGGCCACCTGTGAACGTGGCATTCAACAAATATTTCTGGAACGAATGAATAAATGTATTTAAAAGGTAGTGTTGCACAATAGAAAGAACACAGGTCTTGGAAACAGTCCGAGGTTTGAATTCTGGATTTGCCACTTACTAGGTTGTTGAACTTTAGACAAGTTAATCTTGCTATCTCTCAAAGGCAAAACATCCCTGAAAGACTGGTTGGAAAGATTTAAATGTTTATGTAGACAGACTAGCCAGCTCAGGAACTGTCCCATAGTAAGTCTGCAAAATCAGTGGCTGCTTATTATAAGAACAAGAAGACTAAGAGCTCTAAAACAATATAAGACTATCACTTACTATATTTACTTTTGGGAACTATTTCCATTTTGGAGGAACACAATCATGTTCCAGGAATTACAACCACTTGACCAGTCAGAAAAAACTAGTGAGTATAATACAATACTCCAATAAGTAGTTATGCCTTTAGGCCTGACTGGCAGAGACAACATATATATGTGTAATAAATATGACAATTAGATGACAGACAGTCCAAGGGTTTTGCTGAACTCACTCTGAGATTCAACAAAGAGCTGGTTTAAAGCAAGGGAACTTAAGTTTGCTGAGCCAATTATTACTATGCCTTACCTAAATATGAACTGTGATTTCTGTCCTGCAGAATTTGGTCAAAGGCCTGTTTAGGAAAGATCAAATGGCCATGAGATGTCTTCTGGACAATGGTCCCACTCCAGCCAAAAGCTCCCACTGCACCCAGCATCAGAATATCCTAAAATAATTTAAAAATGAAGATCATTAAAACAAACCACCTTTAAAGCATAAGAATGCAGGGGAGGCAAAACATTGAAATAAATTGTTTAGATTTATTTAAAATGTTGAAATATATATGAACATTTGTTGATATATCTCTTAATTGTCTTAATATATTTGTGCTAGAGAACAAGCCTTCCCATTGGCTGTGTTATTTTGAACTTTATTTAGTATGACATGTTATACAGACAAACCTTTGTAATAACCTATAGTATAGGACAGGTACATAGCCATCTTCAAACGTCCCGTTCAAAGGCGTATATTTGCCAATGGTAAACCCTTATGACCTTTAGAAGGGAGTCAGAAGTGGGCCTCTCACTCCACATATTTATAAGGAAAGCTCACAGCCAGATATGAGACATGCTTGAGAAACAGGAAGTACTAACACAGGAGAAACGGAGATGCTGCTGCTATCCCAGACACATCTTGGGAGGCCCTCTTCCGACTTGCTCTATTTTCAGCTTTCTTCCTCTCTCTTCCTGACCCCTTCTCAAATGTTCCTGTATATTCACATATTCCATCTATTTGATAATATCACAGCTACAAGCACCTATAGCTGTGATATTCAATCTATTGGAAGGAAAATAACAATTTGTCAGCCCTGTGGGGAGGGCAAAGGAGGAAGCCTACTCTGATTTGACTCGAAACCCAATCTAAACAGTCAAAGCTACAAATCATCACAGAAGGCAGATTTGGTGAGGATGAGATACACTATTTTTAATTTTTTATTCTTCTATCTTAGAACATACCAAAGATATGATGTTGGACTAAAAAATACAAGCCATGAAAAATAGCAAGTAAGAAAAAGATGTGTTCTACTTTGAAGATAAGAGACCATGAAGTTATGTGAATGACTGTAGTATTGAGGGATTCTGGATTTGGGGTGCATGAAAGCATTTTAGGGTATGTACAAAAACCTCATGGGATTGTGTGCAAAATTCTCCGTGCATAGATTCATTTATATTTTTTTCTAAGGGAAAGATCCATAACTTCTATGAGTATATCTAAGGATTGATGATCAAGAAAAAGTCAGCTCCTTTGATTCTAGACAGAAAACAAGCCGTTCTTGGTCCTCTGACCTGCCGATCAAATCCTCTGACTTCCTATTGTCCCTTAAATATTTCCCAGGATCTCTTTCTCTTTTTCTTTTTTCCTTCCTTTCACTATCTCTCTCATCTCCTGACTCAAATTAGAATCAGGGGCCCAGGAGGTGGATGTTTGTGAGAGATAGAAATGAACTTCCCTGAGCTGAAAAGAGTGTTGTACTCCAATCCCATGTCACATTTTTCCTACCTCCTTATTTTTTCAACTCTTTTCTGTCTGGTCTTAGAAAAAGATACTATGACAACTCAGAATTTGACCATGACAGTGATGACAACAGTGAATGTTTTTAACAAACATTTCCAGTTGTTAAAAATTGATTCAAAGACAATTCCTGCAGGAATAATACCTTAAGTTAATATACTGTCTGTGCCCTGGAGTACTCAAAGACTTTTTTGTATACTATCAGCTTTCCCCTATATAAGATCCCTAGGAAACAGGGAAGGGAAGATATTGTTAACCTTCACATTTTAGAGGTAAATCAGCAGCACAAAGAAACTAAATGACTGTGACTAGGAATCAGAAGGGCTGATCCCTAGATGGCTGTCTTCCCACTTAATGTATAAGGTTACTGTGTCTGGTAGTGTTATGCCAAATGACAACATGGCTTGAAGCTATCTGATATACACACATTTTGAGGAGAGTAATCTGCACTGAATCCCACTTGTGACATTTCCATCTGAAAGTTGTCTCCTCCTTGAACAGTACCTGGAACATTCAATTTAAAAAATTTTATTACTGTCAGTAATTTTAAATCAAGTTTTCAAACACATGCAGACATGTATGTATATACACGCCTACAAACACAAACACACACTGTTCCAACACTCACCCCAAAATACAGAGCTTGTGTATTCTGGGAAGAAGAAATTACTAAGAAAGTGTTCTAGCAGGTTATAGAAATAACAATATTTCCAAGGTAGTGTTCATAGTTGGCATTAATCTTAACTGAACACTGATGTATTTAGCAGAATATGCATGACGTTCTTGATACCAAAGGACACTCAACAAAGGGTATAAGGTAAGGTGAAAACTGAGATGATAATTTTTTAAAAACTTGATGATTACTAACTAAGAAACTAACTGAAATTTTAGCTTTGAAATATTGGTACTGATAATGTACACATATCTCAGATGCAGGTGGAATAGCTGGGCAATTGATCTGTAGTGAAGACTGCTGGGAGATAATTGAGTTAGCTATTAGGAATCAGAATTCAAGACTGAGTAGGAGTTTTACCAATTGGGAAGTTTGTTCTGGTTCTGTATATGTGCTTGCCTCTGTCACTGACACTGTAAGAGCCAATTGGTACTTATTTTCCATACAGTATGATCAAAATGGTTACATTTCACTAATCTTCACAAAAAGGAAGCTAAACTACTGGACTGACACTTTAACACAGAAAAGAAGACAAACTGTATGGTACAACGTAGTCTTATTTAGAAGATAAAATAATTTACACAGGATGAGTAGAGATAATTTTTAATAAAATAGAATAATGCTCCCCAAAGTCCATAATAGTAGATAATGCTCAAGATCGTTTCTAGCTAGCTTGTAGATTGCAATTATTCTCATTCATTCCATTACAAACAAATACAATTATCGGTGTGGATAGCCCAGTGATTTTGTGTTATCTCAGGGCACATTGGATTTAAATGGTTATTTAAACAACTTTGAAGCACCATGGGATACTGAAGAAGCAATAAAGCTTTTTGAGTAATTCCAGTGGATAATCAAATCAAAATTTGACTATATGAATGAATAATTTATGCAATACCTTTAGACCCAGATTCTAAGGATGTACCTGATACATAGGTTTCCAATAACATATGGTCTTTATTACAAAGAGTTATTTGGGTTAACCATCAAGAACTAGGATTTGGGTCATGTGTGTTTTTTTTCTTTTAACCCGCTGTGAAGTGTGTGCTAGTTCCCCACACAGTGAGCTCCTGAACATGTGATCTTTCTGCACTAACTAGATTTTCCAAGGCCACCTAAGTAAATTATTTTAGGTCCTATAAATAAAGTGTTTCCTCAAAAACTGAACTATTAAAAATATTTGCTGTATTTTTCTAATTTTAAAAATATATATGCTTACTGTAAACATATTCAGGAATTTTAGTACTTACATAACACTGTAAAAAGATAAAACTATTTACGATTCTAATAGATATGAATACATCATCCTCCAAAAGTCATAACAATTTATCATTCTATCAACAGTGTATGAGCCTCTTTGCTTCCTGATAATCTCTCCAAGATTAAACATTATTATTCTGTGTCATCTTTTAGGCAAAACATAATGTTGGTTTAATTTATATTTTTTAATACTTACTGAAAGTATTTAGAAATATACTTTGTAAATTGGGAATCTTTTTTTATGTTTATCAGTCATTTATATTTTATCACTTATAAACTATTCATGTTTTTCATCCATTTTTCTTACTGATTTTAGGAGCTCTTTTTATACAAGGTATACAAGTTAATATTGATAAAGCAAATATGTGATAATAAACAATTATTTAAACATTTTGAAAGAAAATTCTTGAAAGGAGTTTTTTTTTTTTTTTTTTTTT